>NC_137120.1:27474261-28074261 GCF_949357685.1 Gobio gobio
CCATTCTTTGTTCTTTTCTCACAGAAAAGCTTAACTACAAGTCTTCCAGAATCGCGGCCAAAGCCGATTCGAAAGACCACTGTTCGCCAGCTTCTTTGTTTACAAGAAGCACGCGGAAACGCAGCAACTCTGCCGTCATTATGTTAAGCCTGCCCACCGACTCTATACAGGATGTGATTGGCCTGACCAGAGTTTGGTTTTTCCAGCTCGCAAGCCAACGGAGAGTTGCTAGACTACCCTGGCTCAAATTAGATTTGCTTCCGCTAGGGTGTGTCTAGATTTCTAGGCTAACTATTTACACATATTGCAAAGAATTGCTACTTTTACAAGGTGTAAATATAATATATCACTATTTTCATTTAGTATGCCATTTGACTTAGTAAATAGCATCTACAGCTAAGAAACTATGTTAATTTCACTTCGTGTAAATAGGAACTAGTAATAGTGTAATATTTACACTAGTGCATCTTTCGCTATTTGCACTTAGTGTGAATAGCAATTATTGCTAAGAAAATATGTTATTTTCACTGAGTGTAAATAACATCTATTTTGCAAATAGCTGCTGCCTTATTTAAATCACTGACCAATGATGGGTAGATGCACTTTTATGGACTTCAAAAATGACACAACCATTCACTGGCATTATAATGCTTGGAAGAGCCAGGACATTTTTTATATAACTCAGATTGTGTTCGTCTGAAAGAAGAATGTCATATACACCTAGGATGACTTGAGGGTGAGTAAATCATGGGCTAATTTTCATTTTTGGGTGAACTATCCCTTTAAGATTTGTTATTTTAATACTTTATAAACTAAATAAACTCTTAGTACAGATTAAACTAAAAGAAATGAGAAATTATTTTTATCATTTAATTTAGTATTTTTTTTTCTTTCAGTATATTTGATATACTATTATAGTATTTATTCACATTTTGAATTTAATAAAATTTTTATATTTTATTTAAAAAAAATTTAAAAAAAATTGTTTTTGCCATTTTTATTTGAATATCCCTATATTTTTTTTATTAAGTTTTAGTTTGTTGTTTTATGCTTCAGCTTAAACCAAATGAAAATGTTTATTTTATTTCATGTAATGTTTATTTTATTTCATATAAAAATGTTTTACTTTAAAAGGTTTTACTTTTAGTTAATGATCCTCGTCTCATGAGCACATTTTACTGAAAATCATACTTATCCGAAATCTCACACTATATGTATAGTAGTCACTACATTTGGTTTCAATCTTACTTTGTAACCATTAAAATAAGTGTTCTATATAGTATGAATATGTGTAGTATGAATGAAATTTGGACGTAATACATCCACCATGTTGTCATTATCATGTGACCTACCAATGTCAGTTGCGTCGCTTCACCTCTATTCATTAATCCTCTCCTGGCTTCATGGGATAGTAAAGTGTCCCATCATATTTACACTTCAGTACTGTATTCAGAAATACTACTCTTTTGGTGTACTGTTTTTTGCATACAGAAGGGACGTATTTGATTTTGGACATAGTGACTATTCACTGAAATCTCCAGTTCATTGCTAAGGGGTATTCCATAAAGTTTGTTAGCAACAGTAACCAAGGGGAGCAAGGCTTAGCAGCCTGGCTAGTATTGCTAAAAGCTTTGCTAAAGCTGTTCTTCGTCTGCTGTTGTTGTGTCTATGATAGTCACTGACAATTTAGCATTTAAGTCCACTTTATCTTATCTGTCCTTACAGTTAATGGTCCATGCAACCTGATTCATTCTCTTTTTATTTGCCGTTTTCATCTTCCCCACTCTTTCCCCCTCCAACCTCAGGTCTGTTCTGAGAAGTGAGGAGTTTGATGTGGTGCTGTATATCTGCCAGCGCTGACCTGTGTACGAGTGCTGACCGAGGGGCCCGTTTGAGCCATTATCAGACCCAACCATCAGTCTCAACTCAAGTTTCAGCCATCCCCCACCTCCCCATACCTCCTTACACCATCCACCTCCTTTTCTCTACCTTCCTCCACGTTGTGACCCCCTGCAACCCTGACCCTGTATTATCAACGCCAGCTTTTTCAAATAAATAAAATTCCTCTTCGTCTTTTCCCGTTTTCCCCACTGAGCACTCTATAATGGGAACCACATTAGACGTGCCTCTGCGTTTAGTTCTTAAGTGATTTAAGGCTCATTTTGTATTGCGTCCATTGGGACAGTTTCTCAGTGTTCTGTGACATACATCCACACAAATGTGCTACAAATTTACTTCATGTTCTCTCTCCAGAAACATTATTGTCTTTGTCTTCATTTCATCTCAGACTCTTGGTTTTGGATTTGATTTCTTCTCTGGAGTTAGAGCTCTCGCTAAAGTCCTCATATTAGCCCAGTCTAATTGGAACATTGTCCTTGTGCCACAACATACAAACACTGCATTTCTGGATGGAGCTTTTCTATTCCTGCTCATTCTACTTCTCCATTCCTTCTTTTCCAGGAATGAATGAAATAAGATGTGGAGGCCTGTGTTGTGCGCTGTGTTTGTCCTCTTATTCCTTTTCTTTGCCGGTCATTATGACAAAACAAACCCTGAGAGGATGATTAGGACCCCATTGTGAAAGGGGTTTTGTAGTTCCCTGAAGGGGTTTGTTTTGCCATTAAAACCCTTTTAACTGTACATTATCCCATTTATTACCAGTGTTGGGGGTAAAGCATTACAAGTAACACAAGTTACGTGATCAGACCAACTTTTTTAAGTAACTAGTAAAGTAACGCATTACTTTTAAATGTACTTTTTCAAATAAGTAATGCAAGTTACTTTGTTTTCCCATTTATTGACTGACAGCTCTCCTGTCCCCATGTTGAGAGAAATCAGGAGTAACCTTACGAAAAAGTTTATTCAAGTGTGCTATTAGTATACTTCTTTTAAACTAAAAATAAGAAAGTAAACTTTCAGTCTACTTTTTATGTCCTTCTCAGAAATATATACGTAAAATTGCACTTAAGTCAAGTATACTTGACTTATACTGACAGAAAGGTCTAAATATATTTGGACTATACATGTACTCAATCTTTTGATCAAGATATACTTAAAAGTAGGGGTGTAACGATTCGTTTTAACAACGATTCGATTCGTATCACGATTTGAGGTTGTCGATACGATTCAAGGACGATATTGGTTCATTTAGAACGATACGATCCGAAACGATTCAGTGACTTGAAATCGATTCAGTAACTTTTTAGCCAAAAATTGTGTGACTGAAATAAATATCTGGATACTGCTCAATGCAGGTGAAGTTTCCTAGATTCCTGTTGTTTCTTGTAAGGGAATCAGGTATCAATTAATTATGGATATAAACAAACAAGTAAACAACAATTAATGGCAAATGCATTCAAATTTTATTTGAATAAAGTGCAACCAACAGTTTAGGTTGAATTAAAAGGAAGTTAACCTTTTCTGCTCTCATTTTCAATTTTCAATACATTTTCAATAAAAGCACAGTAAGTGCAACCAACATTTCAACAGTAGGTTAACCCGCTACTTCTGCTTTTGTTTTCCAACATAAAAATATTACAATATTAGTATAAAAAATAAAGTGCAACTAACTACTCTTCAGGTTTAATTAATAGTAGGTTTACCTGCTATTTTTGCTGTTGTTTTACAACATTAAAATAATACAAATACAATATTAATATCAAAAATAAAGTGCAACCAACATTTCTTCAGGTTGAATAAACTGGCTGAACCTGCTACTACTCTCAGTTTAATAAACAAACAATATTTAACAAAGATAAAATGTAACCAACTACTCTTCAATGACTCTACAGATTTCTTTTTCAAAAATATCAACATGATCTGACCGCAGAACACTTCTCTGTGCGTTCACTATGTCGCCAGCAGTATTAAAAACTCGCTCTGCTGGCACACTGGTGTCAGGAATTCACAGGTAACATTTAGCAAGGGTTGAAAGTACAGGTAAAACGTTACTAACTTAGCTCTTTCTCCTGGTGGCTTGATAATTTCTCGCTCGTTGGCTTCTCCTCTGCCATCCGCCATGCTATGTTTTGTTTTCTTAGCGCTGCTGCTGGTGCGTGCGTTGCGATGATGTCACAGATAGGCAGACTTAATCGAGTAACGTTTAACGGCTTTATCATTAAAAGTGCTAAGAAAAAATATCCATATAAAGTCTGACGTGCTTAAATCCAATGCGTTATTTCCCATGATCGATACAATCGATTGATTACCTTTTAAAACGATGTTAGATCGATATATGTCGTCCGGAAGACCATCTTGCCGAGCACAGATCGATGTAGTTAGATCATAGGAAAATAAATCGATACATCGATGTAGTAGATGAATCGTTACACCCCTACTTAAAAGTATAATTAAGTATTCTAAGTATATTTGGCTTGTAGCTGTATTAGTCTCTTCACTTTGAGTAGCCAATTCCAATAATTTCATAGTTTTACATACTTTCTAAACTAACATTGTTTGAAAATATTGATTTATAAAGTAAACAGATGTTCCTAATTCTGTGTATCTGAATTTTGTGTAGGCTAGTCCGCTGGTAGTGGACATAGGAATTTAGTTCAAATCTATTTTACTCTTTCCCCACCATTGACAGAATTTTCCAGCTAACCATGTTTTCATGTTATATGGTAGGGAGCTATTACACATGAAAGAGTAGAGAATCTCCAGCCATCAAAACACATGTAAGAAAGAAGCAGAAACAAGTGATGGAAGATTGCTCATGCAAATGTAAAATAATGCTATCATCAAACATTAAACAGCATGTCAATCAAAACTGCCAAACGTTACAGAACAAAATGTCGAACTTTGGGGGTGTTGGACTCAATCTACTCCATCTGTGTTTTGATCATCTTTCTGAATCTGATCCAGACATAGTTTTTTGTTTTGTTTTTTGAAAATGTTGCTTTTTTATGGCACTTATTCACATATTTTAAAATGGAAAGAGTTACAGTTAAAGGCATATTTCAAGTATACAAAAATAATACCTAAATAGGAACAGAGTAGTATACTATGTGCAAAAATAATATATAATAGTTATATAAAAACTTGAAGTATGATGTTATGTTCACTTACATAATTTACAAGTATACTTGCAGTATAAAACTACTAAACGAGTATACTTCAAAGTGTACTTTCATAAACTAAAACATGTACTACAAGTTTTAAAATAGTATACTAGTATACTTATAAGTTCACTTGTAGTACCGATGCAGTACAAACGAGAAACTTATTCGTGAACTAATTGTGCACTTAAAGTTTACTACTGTTACACTTATAGTACACTTAAACATATACATTTATATACTAAAAAGTAGGCTAATTTAGTCCCAAGCAGTATTGAAATAGTACACTTACAATTTTACTACTAGCACATTGATATCAGTATACTTACTACATAAAGTATACAAAAAAATATCCTTCAACATTAAGGAAACATAAAACTTGAAGCATATTTATTTTCCGTAAGGGAAGTGCAGAGGCATTGTAAGTGTGAACATGATAGTTATTGTAGTTCTAGACTAATGCCCCGTTTCCACCGAAGTTACCCGGTTGTGTCCTAACTTTTAAAATGGTGGTTGAAATAAAATGCTGCGTGGAGTCAACCAATCAAAATGCTACGTGAACTCAACCAATCAGCAGGTTCAGCGCCCAAGTCCCAACCCCAAAAGTTCCTGAACTTTGAAAAAGTAGTCCCTCGTGAGCAGGGACTTTTTGAGTTGGAAATTTTACCCGGAACTTCATTTAGACCCTGGTCCCTGCGGTCAAAACACACCGAGTACCACCACAAAGTCCCTAGTTCCTGGGGAAAGTTCCTGCGGTGGAAAAATGTATGCATTTACTCATCTCACTTGCACAAAAACAGATTCAATACTTAGAGCACCATGTAATGAAGAAACACACAACACTATATTAGTAAATAAGGAATGCTGTAGCTTAATTTTACTCAATTTGTAGATAATTCCAGAAAAACTATTAAAACATTTGCACTGATTTAAACTAAAGCCTCATAAAAGTTAGATCTTTGTGGTCATGCTGTTACAAAATACAAGCATAACGTTTCAGCAGGGAATAACAGTCACAGAAGAGTGTTTTTTCCATTTTATTTTCTCAACAGACGTCACATTTTTCTTCCAAAGAGTACACATTTTTTACATCCAAAAAAAGAAGACTTGGCTTTGCACACAACAAAAGAGCAACAACAAGCATCCCAAAGTAAGCATGGGACTTGAAAGCGGTTTTGAAAATGTTTCAAATATTTGAAGCCCCTCATGCTGTGTAAAGCTGTTCCTCTTTCCAGTTCAAAAAATGTTTAGATGTGCTAGACGCTGACATCTTCAGCGCACATACTGTATACGGTCACAAACATGTGAGGCGCAGGGCTAAAAAAGAGAGTGGGTAGAATTTGACAATTGACCTTTCCTCACTTTGGATTAGAGTACTGGCTCCATTTCTCTTAGCACAACTTTACTGCTCTGATAATGCACATAAATAGGCAATTCCACAATAACACATTAGGCTTGAACACTTTTATGCTTTCACAGAGAAATTCAATCTCTATGTACATTAGTCTATTTATATTTCTTTCTAAATTAAAAGGTCATTGAAGATTCAGGTAAAATCTGAGGCAACTAATTTTGCTAAACAAATTAAATCAAGTTTTTAGTACCCTATATATCAAATTACCATTGTATTACCACCTGATACCATCACTCTACTATAGTACACTTTTCATAGTCTGGTTGCAACAAGTGAGCAAAGCCATCTGGCCTAGTTTACTCCATACGGAATAAACTGCGTTCAGCTCGGCAACATGTACAAAAAACCTGGCTTTGAAGCCTTACCCTAGTTTGTCTGTGTTTGGGGCCCAGTTTGAATTATGACTACAGGACATTTTTAGAAAGTTGGCACGTCAAAAAACAGCTTTGTTAAAAGCTTTGTTATCCATCTCCTTATATAGTACTAGTCTGTTTGTTAACGTGTGGAATTTTTGAGGTCAAAAATGGCTGTGGGTGTTTATAGTCTTGCAAAGTGTTTCTTTGTCAGATGATCGCAGGACGGAGAGTTCACTCATGTAAAGTGAGTTTGTTTTCATTCAGAAGTAAAAGCATTTTAACTTGTTGCACTCAAGTGAGAGGAGAAATAATGCTTGCTACATGTTTAAAAGTCAATACAAACACAACTAAACACAAAAAGGGACAGAAATGGTGCTTAAAGGAAAAGTAGGGCCAAAAATGAAAATTATGTTATTTACAAACCATAATGTCTTTCAAAACCTGTGTGATCATACAGGTTTGGAATGACACGAGGGTGAGTAAATAACAAAAAATAATTTGTGGTGAAATATTCCTTTAAAGATACAAAAATATAATAACAACATAACTTTAACAAAACAGCGTAAACTAGACAAAGTAAGAAAATGTCTCTTCATTATTATTTTTTCACAGCAAATCTCCTGTGCAGGACAAATGGGGTAGAGGGACAGAGGGATGCTTTGATGCTGTATGTTTTGAAGCATCTTTTCAGAGGCTGATCAAGTTCAGCTTCTTTAGGCACCTCACAGTCCCATTGTCTCTGATCAGTGCAATTATTTTCTGGACAAAAAAAAGTCCAGGCGTCCAGGCAAGAACGTTTGACTCCTGTCTACCACTTCCAGAGCCAGCTACACAATTAATGAGCTACCTCTAAAGCGACCTGTTTTCCAGCTTAGCAACACTGTGTTCATTCATGTCTGGCCACTTCTTAGAGAGAAATTCTCATTAGAGTCTGATATTTATGGTTATAAAAGGCACTTAAATTGTATCTGTAAAAAAAAATGTCCATGGCAAATGCACCTGGTTTAAATACTGGCAGTCAGTTTAAGCGTTTGGCTGGGATGCGCTAAAATGTTAACCAACCCACCAGAGTCTATCTAGTGTCTGCATCGCACCCGCCTGCAGGAGTCATGGAGCACATTGCCCTCTGTGGGCTGGAAGTATGAATTCCAATATGGCTTTTACACATACAAAGGTTTTGTACAAGCTACATTGTTGTTGGCTGGACACTGTCCTTGTATTAAAGGTGCCTCATATTCCAAGCTGTTTTGTGCTAAAGATGGGCAAGTTGTGATGTCGGGTTGTTTTGGATGCGCCAGCCCATTCTCTGGACTGGTTTTCACTCCTTCCAACTCCAGAGGAGATGACTCATGTAAGTCCATATCTACTGGAGCCTTGGATCTCCTCCTGCGGCGGACAACCACAACAGTAGCTACGATGGCAGCAACCATCACCACCGCCACAGCTACCACAATGGGTATGAGAGAGGAAGAAGGCTCAGTCCTGTCAACGCTGGGCTGGTGGGAGGAGGGTGGGATTCCTGATGTGTGAGCCTCCATGCAGTCACTAACTGAGTCATGGACCGGCTCTCCCAGTGGGCTAGCACATACAGAATAGGTGCTGTTTGGCTGTAGCCCTCTAAGCGTGTACTCGGGGTAAGTTGGAGGCACATTCAGCTGTAGGGGCCGCCGGTCTGGGCCTGACAAGTTTCGGTAAGTCAGACGAATTCCACGGATGTTTGGTCTTGTGTGAAAGTAACGGTGAAGGTCTAATGAAATGGAAGTGCTGGTTATGTGAAGAGAGCTGATTGTGTTGGGCTGTATTGTAGCAATGGTCTCGATAGAAACTCTAGGTGAAGGCGGGGGAAGCATAACTTCATTTTGAATCTCACAGTAGAGTCCTGACATTGAAGACGTGCACAGACAAACCACCAAACCATTTGAGTCAAATACGCATGTTCCCCCATTTAGACAAATATTGGAGGGGCACATAATGTCCTCTTCTTCAGAATCTTCTGGGATTCTTCTGGGGAAGGCAGTGGTCTGGGAAAGAGGGAAGCTGTCTAAGTCTGCTGAGGACATCTCACTTGGTGGTGCCGGGGGAAGGGCGTGTGTTGTGCCTAATGGTGTGGTGGAGTTTGTGGGCTTGCTCGTAGTACTACTTGTCCCTGCACTTGTTAACTCAATGGTTGTTGTGGGACAGCCAAAATCTTTATGCTCCAACTTTGCCAAAACCTTTCCAGAGTTTATTGGGGGAAAGTGGCAACGAGTCTCTTCCATCCTCAACAGCTCTACATGTGCATCCTTTAGCCATGTTGGGAACCAGGCCAGTGGGCAGAGGCAGTTAAAGGGGTTTTCAGCTGCGGTGAGCTTCTCAAGTTTGGGGAAAAGGTTGAAGAAGCCCTCGGGGAAGCCTTGCAAATAAAGGTTGCTCAAGTCAAGCTCTAGCAAATTAACCAAATTTTGGAAGTCTTCTTGTTTTAGGGATCCCAAGGGATTCCCGGTTAAATTGAGGTGCCGAAGACCACCCATTGCTCTCAGTGTAGGTTGCATCTCTACAAGCAAGTTCTGTGAAACATCCAGCACATGTAGGTTCACCAGGCTCCTTAGCAGCTCCTCATCCAGACTGGTCAGCTTCAATCCAGCTATTTTAAGAGACTCAAGGTGTGGTGTCTGTAAATCTTCAGGTCCAAGTGGTGGGATACTATTATAACTAAGGTCCAAGTGGAGCAGTTTGGGCAGTCCCAGAGCTGGCAACACACTAATCTTATTCCCCTGAAGCTTCAGCTCAAGTAGGTTCTCCAGTCCCTCAAAAGCAACTGGGTGAATGCTCTGGATGAGGTTGCTGTAGAGATACAACCTTTCCAGGTTGACCAGTCCTGTGAAACTGTCTTTGGAAATGTGAGTAATGCGGTTTGAGGAGAGATCCAGGTTGCGTAGAGAGGAGAGTGGGCTGAACACCCCATCAGGGATTTCACTGAGGGTATTCTGACTCAAATCCAGCATCACAAGCTCGCTGAGCTCTACAAAGTCCTGCTGTTGCAAGGTGTTGATGTTGTTCTGAAAGACGTAGAGGTCATTTGTGGAGGAGGGGAGGCCACGAGGCATGTAGATCAAGTTCTGCTGGACACAGAAGATGAAGCCAGGGGGGTTGCAAGAGCAGTTTGGAGGACATCTGCTGCTCAGAGATCCACACAGCAAGTGAAATAAAATGAGATGAGACAGGGGAGATAATGGCCGCATCGTCGGTCAGCGTCTGGCCTTTGTGATTGAAACCTGCAATAGAAAAAAAAGAAACCCAATAAAACCTAAAATCTTGTTTACACATTATTGGGCCTTTGACAGGACTGTCCAATCCTACTCTTGGAGGGTCACTATCCTGCAAAGTTTCGTTCCAACCTCAATTAAACACAACTGAAATAACTAACCAAAGTTTTCAGGAAAAGCAAACTTTCAGTCAGGGTGTGTTGGAGCAATTTAGAGCTAAACTCTGCAGGACGTGGAGCAGGATTGAACATCCCATGGCTGGCCTATGCAGTTCATTATAATATTAATACATTTTATTGTTTGATGTTCAGTCTCGCTTCTCTTTGCTATAACATTTTGGTTCTTTTGTTGGGACTGTGTAAAATTTGGGTCCTTAAGCAAAACCAGTTTTGAACAATTGCTTTACATGACTTGTACAAACAGAAACATGCATGTTTGAAGCTTTTGTCAAGTCCATCCCTACACAGAGAAAACAACAACCGCACCAGGGCACAGTAATGTTGACTAATTGTTGTGATGACCCAATGAACTTTGATAATTAGGTTGCACAATTATTGCCGGTAAGAAAAGACAGGTTGGTCTGAAACGTTGTGGCAGAAATCACCCATTTACTACATTATTGTATTGCTTATTAATAACTAGAAATGTTCAGTAAATGTGATCTCAATGAGTCGGAATGGCCACTGGTGCCTCAGTAAAAATGAATAAACGGGTACATGACTCCCCTGATGATTTGTGCACTGTAATTAAACCTTGTTTCATAGTCTGGCTGAGGAACTTTATCATTATTTTCCTGTATTTTCTGAGATCATCCAACAATGGTTGTGGTAAATATCCCAGTTGACCGAATGTTGACTGAATGTCTGTTGACCTGCCTTGCGTTTAGTTTCACTTTTTCCACTGTTTGCTTAATGAGTTCATCTCAGAGAGTTTAGACCTCATCCCAGAATGTGTCCTTAAAGGAGCCCACCCAGTTTCTCAACTCTTCACTGACACAACTAAGAATGTCTGAACTTAAGTAGCTATTTAAAAGTGACAGACGGTCTTGTAGTGATTTTAAGCCTCTAAATTTTCAATTAAAGTCCTTGTGTCATTTTGTGTATCTAATTGTTCAATAATCTCTCAGATGTCTTTGATTTGGTGAACAAAGAGCCTCCCATCTTCTCCTCTGCTGAGGTAACAATGTGTATGTTTGTGAGCACAAAGAATAGTTTACTGTTCCAACAAGAGTTCTGAACGTTAAAGGGCCAGTCTATTGAGGGAGATGAACAACCATTCGTTTGGCAGGTACACTCACTCTTTTCATCCTTTTTTTCTGTCAGAGTTCCCTTTTGTGAGCCTCTTTTTCTCACATCAACCATTAATCTATTTTTCTCTGCCCTTTCGTTCCCTCTTCTCCTTGAAGGGCAATGGCTTGGCTATTAGGAAGGCTTGTGATTGTTTGCTCATAGTCTTGTGATATTTGCTCACCCTTTGTTTTAATCTAATCTGAAATTGTTTCCATTGAAGACTGTTTGACTCAGTTGCATCACTGTGGAACATGATATCTACTTATTAGCTGGTTCAAGCTAGTCATTGGCTGGTCAGCTAGTCATCGCTTTCCAAAAATCAGCTTGACCATCTATGACCAGGTTGTTGGGACCAGCTAGAAACCAGCTACCAAGTTTCTAAAAATTAACAGTGTATGAGTTTACCTACTTTGCCTTGTGTTTAGCTAATGTGACATTCAATTTGGCTCAATTATTTGAATAATTATTCAACCATTTCATCTTAGTCTGATAACCCTTTGGTTTTCCTTTCCATCTTATCTGATGTATATTTAGTTTTGATATTTTAGCTGTAGTTTTTCACATTAATTGTATAGCTTTGTCCTTGTTTTGGCTCTCCATTCAAGCTTTCCTCTTGCTAAACACTGTGTTTGTACTCTCTGTAGGTTGCTTGACTTTTGACAGAAACTAGAGCCATTTCATTAAAGTGGGTTGATACCTTTCATTCTGCCCTCCTTCCATTCTCCCTTTCCGCACAATCCCACCGGCACGGCAGGAATTTTGCAATAACCCTAAAAATCCATCTTCATCACAGGGAGGTATGGGGCCTCCAGAGGGTTTGACATTTCTCTCTCTCACTCACTCTCTCTTTATTTGTTTCAGGGTTCATGCCCGTGTTTGCCAAGCTTCTGTCACAACTGATTGCGTGAAAACAGGTTTGACGAGGGTGGCATGATGAGCGAAAGGAGGTCACAGGTGAAGCAGAGCCGAACACCTTTTGTTCCCTTTATTCATCACACATCAGAGTAATCTTAATCTTAGTCAATGATTAATAATAATGCCTTAAATTGCCAGCATGCTTTTTTATAAAGGGAGTGTTAGAGATGTGCACTTAAGGAACGGTTCACCCAAACATTTAAATTCTGTCATCAGAATTTGCCCTTCACTTTTCTTCACAAAATGAAGAAATGTTTAAAATAGTCAATGAAAATTGTTTTGGACCCCATTGAGTTGCAATGTACAGACACAACAATTCAAAACATGCTTGATGACATGAGGGTCCGAAAATAAACACAGGGTTTCTCTTCTAATCTCTTTCTGATTATGACACTTTTTTAGCCTCTCGCCAAACACACAAGAACACTGGCAAGCTTACACACACACACACACACACACACACACACAAATCAACACACAGGTAACACTCCAACACACAGACACACACTCCCTCTGGGTTTGGCTCAGCTTCATTTTATTCCTAAGCCATGAATGATGAATGAATGCCCAGCTGAATGAGAAACCAAAAAAACATCCGTTTGCAATATTATTAGACTTCTCATTACTTCTGACAAGTATGTATTTTTTAATATTAGTCAGCGATGAGAGAGGGATTTAACAAGATTTAGAAAGTGGAGAGACACAATATGAGACACCTCGAATGACCCTGTTTACGCAGAAGTTTGTATTTGGTATGGGTTTTGTTTTTAACTCGTTCTTTTTTATTCTTTATCCTTCCTTTAAAAACTTCTTTAGAATGACAAAGTTCTAAATAACTACAGCCGAAACCAAAGGATTTGACTAAATCCTGCATAGAGGCTAAGAAGTTCAATAGTGTGTGTATATTTGTAATATGATCGTCATGAGGAGAGACCAGAGAAAGACAGTCATTGGGGAACTAACTAAACTAACTAAATAATAGTGGTGCTACTAACTTATCTAGATATAGTGTTACAGTAGCTTATTTGTTTCATTTTCCCCAACAATAGATAGTTTTTGTTAGTAGCTTGTAGTGTAGCTAACTATTTTTGTTAGATATTTAGCTACACTACACACTACTGATAAAATATTTAGCTAGTAGCTTGTTGTGTAGTATAGCTAACTGCTTATTGTTAGTAGTGTGTAGTGTAGCTAACATTTTCTTGATAGATATTTAGTTACACCAAATATTTAGCTACACGTTTTGCTAGTAGCTTGCGTACTATAGCTAATTGCTTACTGTTAGTTACTTGTGGTATAGCTAACCATTTCTGTTAGATATTTAGCTACACCAAACGCTACTGATAAAAAATATTTAGCTACAGCTTTTGCTAGTAGCTTGTTGTGTTGTAGCTAACTGCTTATTGTTAGTAGCTTGTGTAGCTAACTATTTTTTGATAGATATTTAGCTACACCAAAGGACACTAATACAAATATTTAGCTACATGTTTTGCTAGTTGCTTTGTTGTGTAGTAGGCTATAGCTAACTGCTTATTGTTAGTGGCTTGTAGTGTAGCTAACTCAGCTACTTTTTTGTAAGATATTTAGCTACACCAAAAGCTACTGATAAAAATATTTAGCTACTGCTTTTGCTAGTAGCTAGCTTATATATAGCTAACTGCTTATTGCTAGCTTACAGTGTAGCTAATTATTTCTGTTAGTAGATTGTAGTGTGATTAAATGTTTTTAATAGTTTAGCTAACTGTTACATGTTTGCAATGTAACCAATTACTTATTGTTAGTTAATTACTTTTTCTAAATAGTAGCTTGATTGTTGCAGTTAACCTATTGTAAATTAGCTTTTAGCTATAGTTTCAATATGTGTGACATAATAGGCTACACACTAACATTTACTAGTAGGCCTACAGACAGAGGTGTAAGTGTGTGTTTCTTTGAATAACATATTTGCAACGCTACTGTCTTGCCTGACATTAATCACAGCCACACGCATATATTCACACACACAGATAAATACACATTTCCGTCAGCAACTCCTGAGACCAGCTGGATTGTGTTACCCAGAATGCATTGGGCCGGTCTCTCCGGGTGACAGCGTGCTCCCATTAAGTAACTGTTTTGCCATTAGGGTAGGGGGAGGATTTCAGAGAGGAAGCCAAAAAAAAAGGCATCTGCATTTAAATGTGGATTTTGTGCGAATGTGTGCACACCGTAAGCAACTGTTTGTGTTTACACAGGCTGGAATCAAGCACATGAGCATGTGGCTGGTTTAAAATATGAAACAGATTCATCTGGATAACTGTGATTTTCCTCATGCTTCACTTCAACCACAACATAAGCTTCTAAAACAGAGCCAGAGCCAATCCGACTAGCACTAAAATCACAAATAAGATAGCTTCAGTATCTTCACTCTTTCTCCCTTGGACATCAATGAGATTAAATGGGGAGCAAATGTTGACTTTTGCATGCTAGGAATCTCACCTCACCAACAATATCCGTGTGCTTAGATTTATCAGGATTTCTGTAGAGATCTCAATATGAACTCAAGTATTTCTTATCCAATTGTTCTGAGACTAAATTATCTGAGCTCTGTTATCCACATTTAGGCTACAGGCTATACACTTACTGTACAATTTTCAGCATTTGCAACCATTTTTTGTATTGGTATTGATTGGATCATGAAAAGTGCCATTACATTAAGTGCCTTAGCTATTCTTGACTATTTTTCATTTTTAATATTACCCAATAGCATGCCTGACAATAGCTGTTTCCATCCAAAGCTGCGAATTTAACTTATGTGCAAAATTGGAATATAATGAAACATTTGCTAAACATTGCTGTTTTCTGACAGCAGAAAAAGCAGAAAAAGAAAGTGATTTCTGAGCTCTATATATCAATATAATTATTGGTTACACTTTATTTTGATTGTCTCCTTTAGACATTCCCCATCCCCATCCACTGAATTGGCTCTATCACCCTCTCTCCTCTCCATCAATAGCTGGTGTGTGGTGAGCGCACTGGCGCCGTTGTACTGCATCCAAGTGGATGCTGCACACTGGTGGTGGTTGAGGAGAGAGTTGTAAAGTGCTTTGGGTGTACAGTAGTACATATGAAAGCGCTATATAAATGCCTCATTCATTCATTCTGTGTAACTCTGCATCTACATGTCAACTAATTCTCAGTATTAGACTGTCTGTTGGGGAGCATCACAATAAAGTGTTAGCAGATATTAAAGGCACAATATGCAAGATTTGTGGATTAAAACATCCAAAAACCACTAGAACAATGTCATATATTTTGTTGATGTGTGTACTTACATTTTTATGTTATTTTGTAGAACCTATGGAAACACCAAATACGCTTTAATATATTATGTTTTATTAGACAGGTGAGCAACTGTTTGGATACATTCATCGAAAGGAAACAAATCATTGTTATTTAGCTCAACACAGTTGATCTTATTGTTTAAATCTCATTTTCTTGATTTACTGCGAGTACCATTTTTTACCATGACTAATATCGATCTAGCTTACTGCAGTGAGCAACAAGTGTCTCATATTTGTCGGCGAGCATTATAACATAACTTTCAACACACTCAAATGTATCTACTAGTATAAAACAGCACTGCATTACCCCACATATGCATGAGCGGAAGAAGCGAAAGCAGCGACTGTGGCATAATAAAAGCTCAGTGAAATCAAGGTGTCATCAAGCTATGCCTTTGTTTTGAATAAGCGACCTCTAGCGGCGAAAAATTACATATTGTAGCTTTAAGCGGACAGTCTACTAATACTCTAATGAGAGTTAGTTGAAATGTAGGTGCAATGTTGTTTATAGTCAACAGACTGTCTAAAGCGAACCATCAAAATAAAGTGTTACCTAATTATTTTGTATTATACAAATTTGTGTTATATATATTATAAATTGTTAAAAAATATTATATTGTCGTATAAATTACATTAATATAATTATATTAATGGAAAATAACTAGGGCTGGGCAAATTAACACGTTAACGCAGGCAATTCATTTTTTCAGCTTAACGCATTAAAAAAATGTAACGCAAATAACACAGCGTCCGTTTTTATATCCATTTTTGCCTAGCGTTACATGATCACGCTCCTATTCATGTAAATGCTTCCAAGCGCAACAAGACACAAGAGAACACGCTGTATGTCAATGTTCTGTCTGTGTGGCTGCGTCTCATGTCAGCTAATCGAGGGACACTCTGATACACACACACACTCGACGCACAGACAAACTCGTGTCAGTCTCCTGCTCACATCGAGTTCTCTTTTGCTCTTGAACAAACAATAACAACAACACAGAGAATTTTGAGTATTCTCATATTAGGAGTCTTAAATTAGTTAAATAACGTCTTAAATGAACTTAAAGAGTTGTGAGGAAATTAGTTGCGCTGGACAGCGCGTCAGATCCGCGTCATGTTCGTCAGCGGCCGTTCTTAAAGTGACAGGAGCACTGATGATGCCTGTCATTAATGTTCATCAAAGAACAACGGGAGAAGAGAAAATTGTAGCTTTAATGATGATTAATCTATATTTCATTTATTATTTATGCAGTTAAGAAAGGTGTTTGATAACTATTACATTTCTGTATATGTCTAACAGGGAAGGCCACAGGTAAAAAAATTACATTTATTATAATGGGTTATGTAAAGATTGTTTTAAGTTCACTTAAATTAAAAGTTGTTTTTTTAAAGCCTAATAAATGTTGAAATTGGGAGCTTTCAGTTATACTGTAATGTAACGTCATTAATATTTCATAGAGACATCAGTGATACTGGCCGTCATTCATAAAAACATGCCATTACAACACATATTTAAAATATACTGTCTTTAAATTGTTTCTACATTAATTTTGAGAGTAACTGAAATTATTACAATAACTACTTGCGAACAAATACAATTACTTGCGATTAATCGCGATTAATTACAGAAAAATGTGATTAATTAGTTAATTTATTTTAATCGATTCCCAGCACTAATATATATAAATATATTATAAATTGTAAAAAATTATTATATTATCGTATAAATTACATTAATATAATTATATTGATGGAAAATAACACAAGAATTAAGTACTTTGAGGTCAAAGAAGCCATAAATCAATATGATGAAATATAATATCCAAAGAACCAACTCAACACTATACAGCTGGAAATGTTCCTTAAAAAGAAGAGGGTAAACTTAAACTTCTGAAAAAAAGTAAGTATACTTCTTTTTTGCATTAATAATAATAATAATAATAATAATAATAATAATAATAATAATAATCAATACATAAATAAGATCAGAAAATAACTTTTATTTTAAAATACAGTGTAATTAATTATGACAATAGCAAAGATTTTAGGCTCAGATTTCTTTTGATTATTATTAAATAACCATAATTAGGTCCACTTAACAAGTAGTTTCAGCCATAGCATTAATACAAACACACACACACACACACACACACACATCATTCCCTCCAGACAAACACACTCTCAAAAAGACACAAAAGACGCTAAAAAGTTGCAAGTGTCTTAAACCAGACTAGGTGCAATAAAGGTGTATGTCCTCCCCCAGCTTTGCCCAGGGGCTTCAGGCAGTTCAAGTTACAATGAATCTACTGTGAGCGTGTGCACACCTGCTAGCCATGCACATCAGGGAAGACAACGCATTTCTGTGAGAAACATGAGAAACTTAACAAGACAAAAGACCAAGTATTCCAACATACACATGCCTCTGACACACGCCAGCCTGTCATATACTGTTACAAAGATCTATCTATCTATCTATCTATCTATCTATCTATCTATCTATCTATCTATCTATCTATCTATCTATCTATCTATCTATCTATCTATCTATCTATCTATCTATCTATCTATCTATCTATCTATCTATCTATCTATCTATCTATATGTATGTGTGGTCAACTTTAGCATTTCTGGTATTTTAGGATGGGTGTGTTTAGGAAAGATGTCATTGTGGTGTTTGTAGCGTCCTTTTGTGCTGCACATATTTTTCTGAAGGGCAGCATTTGAAAGAAGAGTGTGTTTGCGACTGGATTATCTGTAAAATGCTGTCAGGTGGCATAATCTGCAGCCATGGCATTGTGTGTGCATGATTCATATTCACTTTTAGTGTATATGATTATGCACTACAAAAAATGCAGTTGTGCGATTCAAAAATATCTACATCCATAAAACAAGAAGAATTAACTTCAAATGTGTTAATATGTGACATATCAGATAAGTAGATGTTATGTTTTGATGTTGTGGCATTTTAAATGTAGCCTATCTGTACATTGTTTAATGCCAAAATCAACCCTTCTCTTGCTTTTTTTTACTTTTGTTTTGTACTTTGTCAACCGTCCTCTTTATTGTCGCTTGATTTTTGACATGACAAGAGTACAATTAAATTGCGAGATCATCCGACAAATCTTTATTTACTGACAGCAGCGTTTATATCTGGTTGAGAGCGTTGCATTTGAGTCACGTGTATGTGTAGCACACAAAACGGATGAGAGCCGCTCTGGTAGAGAACAGTGGCTGGATGCAAAACCTTCAGCTGTAAAAGCTAAACGTAAAACCTAAAGTTACCGATATTACTAAACATGACAACCTGCAACTAATTGTCTAAGGGTGCATTGCGTTACACGTACAACCATGTAACTCGCTGATAAACTGTCATAGTACGATGTATTGTTGAAGAAATCAACTATAGTCATGACCGTTTGTTGTTGTTGAATGTTGGAAACCAAACAGCTGATGGATGGTATTTTTTTTCCTACTTTGGAAGTCAGTGGGGTCCATCAACTGTTTGGTTCCCCATATTTTTCAAAAGTAAATGATGACAACAAAAAAAAAGTCCACATGTCATAAAAACAAGAAACTATGCTTCTAACAGGTCGAGAACTGTCGTTCAAACCACACAACTTTGCAATGCTGTTTGTCAAGTCAAGTCAAGTCAACTTTATTTATATAGCGCCATATTATATTTTGTTTTTGATTTTGGCTTCCAACGATTATGAAAACATGATGCCGTTCCTTTCCTTTAAAGGAAGTGCGCTGTCACCATAACGTAACATCCAAATCAGTCGAATCATGTAACGTCACATGTAAAAGCATATTGAGCTGCAAACGCTTTCTGTCCACGTGATCCGAGAGATGGAGAGAAACATGGGCAAGTACAGGCTACTTTGGGCTTCGGTGTGCGCTTAAACGGACAAATACACACACAAATATATCAAAATGTCCGTCTTGGGAACTTAAATGCATTCAGTTGTGTCTTCAGTGAACATAAACAGCTGGGAAAGTAATCGAATGCTTGTCAGTGTATTAGGTCTGTGCATTTGGTCTTAAAGTGACAGTAGCCTAATAAACCTGAAGCTCTCTTTTTAATTTTTAATTTTAATCTATCAACAAAAGAAAATGAGATAATAATTCACTGAATCAATGTAAATTTAATTTATACAGTGAAGACCAAAACTTTTCTTCTTTTTTTTTTACATTTGATTATTCAATTTCTGTTTAGTAGGCTATTATTAGTAGTAGGCTAAATTGTTCATTACATGCATATTTAATTTTTTCTGGGGTTTTTTGTATTACTGAATGTTTCAACCATAGATTGTAAAAAAATATGGACGTAGTGTCCGTGACGTCACCCATAGGATTCACCCATAGCTGGCCGTTGCCATCTTGGCAGCGCGTCACTCCCGGATAACAGAAAATGGGCAAAAAGGCTGGACGTGGGTGGAGCTGAGATGACGCGATGACTAACAGACAGCAGATAAATGGCTATCCACCTGTCACTCAAAGTGGCCACGTCCTTAATAATGCAGAACTTTAATGCTTTATATAATGTAAACAAATGAGTTGTAAAAAAATTGACCCCCCCCCTCACAGTTGTCATGAAGGGCAAAATTAGCCGTATAGACCAAAACCACAATTTTTTGTACCAGGCTGTAAACATGTTTTTTCTGCTGAGATTCTGCTCCCTTCTGGAGCCTGTCTCTAGTGGCCAGTCGATGAATTGCAGTTTAAGTCACTTCCGTATTGGCTTCAAGGGAAACTGTGGGAGGTTGCCGCTTGGTTTCAACTCACTGTTGGTTGACAGAACAGATTAAGGGGTTGGTGGTCATTTTGGGTTTTTTATGAACGCACTGACAGGAGCCCCCAGACAAAGTTTTTCTTTGGACCGGCGCTGCACGATTCGTTGAACTATGCTGATAACGAAGGAACTTGCTACCATGGTTGGCTAAGGATGCTTTCGTGAAACGCACCCTAGTCCAGGTCTGTTCACACAGTGAGCGATTTCCGAGAATGCAGTTGCGAGTCCTGAAAATGTACGGATGGGAATTTAGTTATAGAATGCTGTTGTCACTCCAGTAAACTGTGTGTGAACGTAACCGTACACTCAAAAAATTATTGTATGATGCTGTTCACTATATTTAAGCAATTCATCTTGATTTAACACAATTATATCAGGTTTCTGGTTCAAATGTAATTGATTCATGTTAAACTGACTTAAAACCGTTACTCTTTGACATAACTTGATGTTTTCATACAATCCAAAGTTACCAAATCAAGCAGGACTTTCATTTCCCATCATGCTTTGCAAAGGGGCTGAATTCGGAGAGTAAATGTTTAAATAAAGTGCTATATGATGCATTTTTAACAAGATGAGAAAATTAAGAGACTTTTTAATGCTTAATGTTTTATGTTGGTATTTAAAAGTTTGTGTTTTGTTAGTGTTTTTGGAGGTTACCATTGTGGTGAAGTGTATAGCATATGCTTTAGGGTGAGGACCTGCTAATAACAATTAAAGTTGTTTTAATAATGAATGTAATAGCAATAATCTATGTTGTTCTCGGACAAAGAATTGACTCGGGTCTTCGTTCAAATTTCAATGGTTTACTGAAAGTTCTTGTACAATAAACAGAAATA
Source organism: Gobio gobio (assembly GCF_949357685.1). Taxonomy (NCBI): domain Eukaryota; kingdom Metazoa; phylum Chordata; class Actinopteri; order Cypriniformes; family Gobionidae; genus Gobio; species Gobio gobio. The sequence continues at coordinate 27,495,489 of NC_137120.1, forward strand.
AAATAAACTCCGGTCAAAAAACTGTGTAGCTCCGTCTTTCTTTTTGTCTTACTAAGGGGCGCAAAAATGAAAGCCACAGAGGCAGTCCAATAATAAAACGGAGCAAACCATTACATAATAAACATGGGGGTGTTTAACTAGTTTTTCTAGATACTAAGCTGTTTTTCTGGCTTACTTTCAGACCAAATCGGTGTGTAATAGAGTGAAACATAACAGCTTTCAAATCTCTCAAAGAAAAACAAACACACAGACGAACATATTTATCTGGCCAAGGTGAACAGTCATACACCTTTTAAAAACATTCAAGCAGCAAGTTATTCAAGTTAGCACCTTTTGTTATTTATTGTACTACGTGACACATAATGGGTGTCAAAAAAGTAAAAAACGTTGCTGGCCTAATGCCATAGATCGTAATGCCAAGACTCATACGCATGTACACATATTTTAGGCGCTAATGTCAGTCACCAGTCAAACCCTGAGCGTTAAATGATGTTTAAAACTGGTCTGCAGTCAAAAAGTTCAGCAGTTCATTACACGTTTACTCACATTGCACAGCAACTGTGCTAGAGAAAGGGAACGAGAGAGAAAGCTAAATAAAACCAAAAACTGCTGACTGGAACACAGTGATACCATACTTTTGTTTTCATACATCGAATTAATTTAAATCTGAATACGAATTAAATTAAATTAAAAGTCGAAAGTGTATTGAATTGAACCCACAGAGAGAAAAAAAACCTAAAAGGAATGAGAGTAAACTTTAAAAACATTTGAATTTGAATATGAACCTGATGAATGTCAATGAGAAGTGAATTGAACTGAATTAATAGGAATTGGAATTTGAATACGAATTGAACCGAGAGTGAGAGAAAAACATTTTGTTTGGAAAACTTTTGCATGGAAAACATAATAGGGTACAGTAAATTAAATCCATTTGAACTGGATCTGAACATGAATTGAATTGAGCAAGGGCTCCCACAAAACATTTGCAATGAACAAAAGCAAATCAATGTTTTCATTTGAATATAATGAATGACAAGTGAATTGAACACTCTTCCAAATAAAGATTCTTTATTGGCATCAATGGTTCCATGGAAACTTTCATTGCACAACAGGTTCTTTAGATTCTTTAGAATCGCAATAGAAATAGTCATGCAAATTAAGTACATCGAATCTGATTTTTAACATGAAATAAATGTGCATAAAGTTTAAAGTGAATTAAATTGAGCGCGAGAGAGAGAGACCTCACGGCTGGGACGTGCTGGAACAACTCGCCCCGCCACCCCCTTCTTGCCCCGCAGGGGTTGTCTTGTCTCCTGACCAGCTGTGTCAGCTTGATTGTTTTCTGTGTCAGGGACTCTAAAGACTTCAGTCTGTCAGACCAGACCAAATCTCAAAGCACAAATGGATGAGATTTTGCACATTTTCTTGGTCATTAATCAAATAATCACATTTGTGACACTGAGCATGTGATCTCCTTTGTTGAAAAGGTCAGATTTTCTTGCTTCCACTGAAACATGCTCTTTAGATGATCATCAGGTTCAAAATACTACAAAATCAAAATACTACAAAAATTGTGTGTTTTGAGCTCAACACCTCTTGAATTACCCAGCGGATCTCTTTACAACCCACAGCCCATTAAAACAAATAAACCAATGTCGGTTCACCTCCAGTGATGACGAGGTATGCTGGAACAGGACCAAGTACGTTTCTCTCCCTGCCTGTCCTGACCTGTTTGTACCGTGGTGACATTGAGGCCCTCTTGGAGTATATTTACTTCCTCCGAATGATGTAGCTCTTGCTTGTAATGTGTAGACGTGGTGTAAGCGTGGCTAAAGTAACTAAATACTACAGGGAAGTTCTCCAGCACACTACTCTGTTTGTGTACTGATGCAGCTCACTGAAAAGCAATGAAAGACGGTGTGCACTGTGTGTGTGTGTGTGTGTGTGTGTGTGTGTGTGTGTGTGTGTGTGTGTGTGTGTGTGTGTGTGTGTGTGTGTGTGTGTGTGTGTGTGTTTTAGAGGCTTATCTGATCCATCCTGGCAGTCTGCTGATGAATTTGCTCTGAGACAGTTCAATCGTGTCACTGATCGATTTTAGTGTGACCTCAGTGTAACTCTTCCAGTATCCTCAAGTTGCTCAAGTGACTTTGCTGTGTGAATATGCATTGATAAGCCAATCATAACAGACGTCATTTACATCATAAAGGAATAGTTCGCCCAAAAATTAACATTGAAGGATCAGGTGACACTGAAGACATTTGTCGTGTCCCAATTCGCTTGTACTACGTCCTAAAATTATTTATATTTTTAATGAATTTCTTTCTTCTGCTGAACATAAAGGAAGATATTTGGAAGAATGTTTGTAACCAAGCAGATCTCGGCAGCCATTGATTACCATGGTAGGGAAAAAAAATGGTAGTCAATGGTTGCCGAGATCTGCTTAATTACAAACATTCTTCCAAATATCTTCCTTTATGTTCAGCAGAAGAAAGAAATTCATACAGGTTTGGAACAACTTGAGGGTGGCTAGGTTGTGGACAATATTAGCCTTTAGAGTGCGCACCGATCTGCACTTCGAATTCTAAACAGAAATAGTCCATCCAGGTATCTTTGGAATACTCATTTCACAATACTATGATTTGGGACGCACTAATTCTATTTCTCGAATACTATTTAAAGGGATAGTTCACCCAAAAACGAAAATTTGATGTTTTTCTGCTTACCCCCAAGGCATCCAAGATGTACGTGTCTTTGTTTCTTCAGTAGAACACAAATTAAGATTTTTAACTCCAACCGTTGCCGTCTGTCAGTCGTATAATGCATGTGAATGGGGTCCAATTCTATTAGAGTAAAAAAAACATGCACAGACAACTTCAAATTAAACCTTGCGCCTTGTGGCGACACATTGATGTCTTAAGACACGAAATGATCGGTTTCTGCGAGAAACCGAGCAGTATTTATGCTATTATTTCACCTCATATCAAAATACCGCCCTGATCATAGAAATATATACGTAGATTCCTAATTCGACCGATCCACACAGGCACTAATGAGGCATCTATGTATATATCTATGACAGCGCCAGTATTTTGACTTTATTCGCAGGAAGTTATGGCGGTCTGGAGAGATGATGACATTCGTCTGATAATAGGTGAAATAATTCTCGCAGAAACCGATCGTTTCGTGTCTTAAGACATCAATGTGTCGCCACGAGCCGCAGGGTTTAATTTGAAGTTGTCTGTGCATGTTTTTTTTACTCTAATAGAATTGGACCCCATTCACATGAATTATACGACTGACAGACGGCAACGGTTGGAGTTAAAAATCTTCTTTTGTGTTCTACTGAGGAAACAAAGACACCTACATCTTGGATGCCCTGGGGGTAAGCAGAAAAACATAGCATTTTCGTGTTTGGATGAACTATCCCTTTAAATGGATGGATAGTTTGCAAATTGGGATGCACTCATTTACTTTCTTCTGTGAAATTTGATTACAATAAATTGTAATCATTTAGTCAAAGCCTTCCAAAATAGCACCAAAACTGTAGATTCTCAACATCTTCCTGACCTGTCAGTGACACGTGCATGTTTTGTATATGTTTTGTAAGAACTTACTGTTACAGCCTTAATATAACTCAGCCAAAGTAATCAGAGAAGCAGATCCCTTTGATCAAACAGTGCTCTCCTGAGCGCCTGCGTTTGAAGGAAGGTAGACGGATGTTTGCTGTTCTTGACTTGTGAAAACCTGAACACCACCCAACAGATGCAGCCAAAGGACATAACTCTCTGTCCTCAAGCAAAATAACAAGATGTTACAGCTCACATTCAGAAAAAAGAGTGAAAGAGATGTTTTTAGTGCACATGGGATTGTTTTTACATGCAGCTTGCATCATAAAAAATTAAAAAAAATCATAAAAATGTCAAAATAATGACTGATTCCGAACAGGTTTCCTGATACTAAAACTTTTTGTCAAAGTGCTGCACAAAAAAATAAAGTTTTAAAAATAATTTATTATTATTAATATTAATATTAGTGTAAGTATTATTATTATTACATTATATTAGATTAGATTCAAGTTTATTGTCATTACACATGTTCAATGCAACGAAATGTGTTATATTTCTGTCACAATTTCAAGTCAAACCAAACTTTTATTTTGACGGGTTGCCATAAAGACCTGTGAGTTTCTGTGTTTATGATGTGACGATAGATTTTCTCAAATGAAATGGTAAAATGCTCAAGAAGTGACTGCATCCTTGTCGTCACATAGTGAGGCAGCAGATGCTGAAAACACTGCAAGCGTCACACGCGCTTCAGTGTGTGTGTGTGTGGTAAATGAAACCACGGCGTCTGCGGCATTCATTCACAGAGTCAAGCAGAACATGCAGGATTTGAATATAAATAGTCTTTTTGCTGTTTAATATTCACAGACACTAGTCTATATCTCGATTTGATTGAAGTGTTCTGACATGCTTTTTATTTATTCAAAAATGTACAAATTACGTGAAATTCCACATTATACCATAAATTCCGTTTTTTTTAAGACTGGATTCCGTGATTCCGTTCGCGTTTTCTGCATCGCGGAAATAATAGGGCCCTATACAAGCAATACATCTGTGGCTGCATGATACATTGGCATGGAATAAAAAACTCATGCTGAATAGAATAGAATATAGAGCTCCTAGATATAGATATATATAATATAGACCCCCACTCCCCGGGACGCAGTGGCCCCCTCAAGAATTATGAATGTCCACCCGCCCCCCAACCCCCCCCGTTTGTGCGTCCTGGCGCCTGATCCGACTCCTTTTATCTTCTATTGGCTGGATAAACAGATAGACTCACACTATTGGTTGAGCTAGTGTTGCTATGTGCTGCTGGTCAGGATGCACACACAAAAAAAGAGTAATGTTTTTAGTGTTTACACTTTTCAGGGAATTCAACCAACGAATGACTTTTGTATAGTTGTCTCTGCTGCATAATAAGCTAGGATAGGAAGTATTTTAGTGCAGCATGCAATCTTCTAGTTGTTGTTTTTTTTGTGTACATTTTCTGACCTCTGTTATGATTTATACACGTGTTTATATTTCTTTGTTGCTCTTGGTGCTTGCCTTCACTCCACTCATGATCATGCAAACAGCAGGGTTGCCATCTAAACTGTGTTTTTATAAGTCCCCGTGTCACCATGACACGAACATATATAAAATAAATCCTAAAAGCCACAACATGAGATAATACCGCATTTGAGCTTTTCTTCACCAGCTTTCCTTATCTCTTGTCAGCAGTTTTGGGGGAAGCTATTTTGAAACTACACAGTTCATAATTCAAAGTGGTTAAACTACACTCAAGCTCCTCTTATTTTAAAAAAATGTACTTTTGGAAGTACTTAAAGACCCCCTGTGATGAAAATCAAGTTTTTAGTGTTGTATATATGTTTATGTGGTGTTTTTAATATGCTTTAAGATAAATAATGTGCAAATTCATAAGTCAATGGCATTGCTGAGTATTTTGCTAGATAAGAACTAGGGATGCAACAATACAGTTAGTCCACGGTTCAATACATACCTCGGTTTTTAACCACGGTTTTCGGTTCGGTTCTGATGGCTTGTCACATAAAGTTTTTGTTATTCTATTCTTAGGCGACAGGAACAGCAAGAGGTTAAAGAGAAAAAAGACTATTTTTTATTGCAATACTCTTTCTTTATTTTACTTAAAAGAATTGAAAAACCTTACTTAAACTTAAAACTTTACTTAAAAAAACCCTTGTACACATTCCTAGTGTATTGTATAATATAAAATAAATATATATAAAGATTTACACTGGCAGCTCAGAGCTGTACAGCAGCATTTAAGTATGAAATTGAATGAATGAATGTAAAAATAAAACACTACATAGACTTCACTATAAAATATACACTGATTCTTAGCTACTGTATTAGTTTTTCAGTCAAGAGCAGCGAGTGATTTTCTCTTTGTCTTTTGTTGTTGTATTAATAGTTCACTCAAAAATGAAAATTCTGTCATTGAGAAATGAATACAGGTTTGGAACAATATTAGAGTGAGTAAATAATGACATCATTTTAGAGGTGAACTGTCCCTTTAAGGACAGCATGTTCACTACTGCCCTGTTGTCAATTTAAGACCTCAGTGCATCTAATATACAGACACGATTGCGATTTTACTTTCACTTTAGACATAACCGACTGTGTTTATGTTAACCATGTGTGTATTTGACAGTATTAGCGCAGTAAGGCGACTACTTAGTCCAGTAATCGCGTGTTTGACAGGCGTTTAGTGCGCGCGCTCTGAAAAGCGCATGTTAAAACCGCGCACGCGAATGAAACCGGCAAGCCTTTAAAACGCATGCAAATAATGAACTTTGGTGATTGTGAATAACTCTAGTGTTCCGTGAGTATAACTCCTCCATGAACGTGTGATGTGAATGTATGTCGCGTTGTTCAGTATTGGGATGGAGGCAAATTATAGAATTTGTAGAAAAATAATGAATTAAATGCGAAACCGAAAAACCGCAATTCACAAGCGCGTATTGAACCGTGAATGCCGTACCGAACGGTTCAATATTATATTGAGAATTGTGGCATCCCTAATAAGAACCTATTCCAGTTCTGGGATCGCGCAGAGCCTCTGAAGCCCTTCGAATCGCTTTGCAACGGCATTGATTTGGACCTTCAACATGATGGCTATGATGGGGAGAAAAATCCTGGAATGTTTTCCTCAAAAAACTTAATTTCTTTTCAACTGAAGAAAGAAAGACATGAACATCTTGGATGAGAAGGGGGTGAGTAAAATATCAGGAAATGTTCATTTTGAAGTGAACTAATCCTTTAAAACTGCAGTGAACCAAAGACAGTCTCATAAACACTAAAGATGAGCGGGTGGGTCTCTGAGCTGGTGCGAGTCAGTGGAGGCGGAGCTCATTTGAATATTCATGGTTCCGCGTATACTAAACGAAGTAAGGGTGTATAGGTACATTCAAGCTATTTTAAGGCATGAAGACATTTTTTTTCACAGAATTTTTTTTTTAAATATGTCATTTTGGTTATCAAAGATAAGTTTTAAGGGATAAAATGTACTACAGGGGGACTTTAAACGGGCAGGATCTTTCAAAACATTATGATCTGATTATAAAATGTATAATATTTATAATATGTATAACGTTCTGGCACAAAAAAAAAAGATTTTTAGATATCAAATCAAGTCATTTAAATGTAAGATTAATTTATACTAGATTATGGAGATTATCCCCGATATGGATTCCAGTATAGACATTCATACATATATATATAAGATCATTATGTTTTTTACAGGCCCATATGGAACCCACATATGAATATTTGAACTGATTTTTTTGGGGTACATTTTGCAGATTGTTTTTCTAAACAGTAGCTGCATGCATAATACAATTTAATACAATATTTAATAAAAGAGCAAACAAGGGGCAGGAAATACATTGAACTTTTGAATGACAGGCGTTCAAATTATTCTGGCCTTGCATTTTATTCCATTGTGCCATCTTTTGTGCTCTTGTATTGCAATCCTTTGTTTAGCCAACACTTTAAGGAGGAAGAAACCAAAGGAAAACCAAATCCCATGTTTTAGGAGGACGGCTCATGCTTTGGCAGTCACTACCGTAAAAGATTTTAGTGATTTTGAGTGATCAGTATAATCCAAACAACAAGCGACGCATTTCTAGAGTTTCCATCTGACCTTTAACAACAGCCAGAGTTGTAGTCAAGACACAAAAGCCTCAATCTTTGCAATCAAAGTGCTTCTAACTAAATAATCTTCAGATGTCAGACACTTGACTCTACCTCTCAGACTATAAGGCCGTTCTTTACTCAGCATCTGCACACACTTATTCCTCCTAGCTGTGTCTTAATGTCCATCATGCAGTTATTAACTGTGACTGCGAAGCTCTATCTGAGATACTCCCCTATTTAGTTGTCATGGTGGCATGACCCGAGCACAAATTAGCTGACCCTTGGGATTATTCCAAGCCTGGCCAGGGGGGGGTGGGTTAAGCCTTCACCTCCGAAAGCCCACTCTAACGTCCCACTAGTCCCTTTAATTAAATTGCTGAGACACCGCGTCAGGAATGTTTGCCTGTGCTTTTTGCTTGCTCTCCCTCTGTATCAGTCTTTGCTTTTCTCATACGCTCGTCCCTCTTTCAGATCCTAAGTGCCCCCTCCGTGTTTGCCTCTCCCGAACGATGACTGGCAGACTGCCAGCTGATCTCTAACTCTGACCGAAACAAAAACGAGAAGACCGAGTTAACATGCTTTCTACAGTTATTATCACAAATTATATGAGGAATGCGGCCTAGATTACTAATGACGGTTCAGATTTCGCAGCTGGGTTCTTGGTCTGCTTTGACGTCATTCATAAACAATATTTTACTAAACAAACAGATAATAACTTGGGTTTGCTGCTCAAAGGGTCAGTTGAGTGCGAATATGTGGTTAGGCAATCTGTTGAACTATTGAAACTTCATCTCTACCAACAATAAAGGTTCTTCCAAGCGTTCTCAACGTCACAGGTTCTCCTGAAGCCCAAAATAATGAGTTATGTTATGTTGTTGTTTTTTTGTAGGGTTATCATGGTGACGTGTGGAGCATAAGCTTAGTTAGAGAACAGATGTTAAATGTATTATATTGCTGTCCTATTCAGCAAGTGCCATGCTATGCTAATGCTACCACAGCATTGTGTAACCAATTAGCAAGGTGGCATTTATTGAATTAGCTTAAAGCTAGTCTAGTTTCCACTACTAAAAATTTGAGATTGCATGACATTTTTAAGTTTAATGTATGAATTAGCTTACTCAAATATTTCAAGTTCAGAGCAATTCAAATGTATGATTACAAAATAAAAATCTGAAAGTTCTGCTTACTTAAACTTTACATTTTTAAACTTAAAAAAATTGAGGCAACAGATTGTCTCAATTTTTTGAGTTTTGACAACTTATTCTGGTTTACGGTTTATGTAAAGTGTCATGAGATGCTTTATGGTTCTTTAAAGATTAAACAAACATATTGGTCTCTGGGTTATTGCCAGCAAAATATGTTTTTCTAAAGGACTTACTATAAAGAATAAAAAGCATACACTCTTAAAAATAAAGGTTCTATCTGTCAATGGAGGGACAGAAAGAGATTCTCTCAGATTTCATTAAAAATATCTCCATTTGTGTACCGAAGATGAACAAAAGTCTTATGGGTTTGGAACGACATGAGGGTGAGTAATTAATGACAGAATCTTTCATTTTTTTGGTGAATATATATATATATATATATATATATATATATATATATATATATATATATATATATATATATATATATATATATATATATATATATATATATATATATATATATATTTGTATACAATATAATTGACAAGTTTTTCAGATTATAAAAATGCCCATCACAAAATGTTTTTTCTATGGTGATACCTTTATTTTTATGAGTGTATTCTAAAACCTGCACTTCACAGATGCTACCTCATATGTTGGGATAGTCTAGTGGGTATTTAAAGGCTGTGACCATTTTAACATCTCTGCTAGACCTCTTACCAACCACTGAGCGAAGGAAAGAGGGGCATACAGCTGAGGAGGAGGATTTCCAAACCTATTCAGAATCACTCAAATGAATGGCCAAAATCTCAGCATGTCACTCAACCCTTGCTCCAAAGTACATCTTAATAGAGTCCTCCACAAAACCTCTCCTCGACTGTTGAGATTTCTTTGAAGCAACGAAAATAATGGGGTTAAAAGCCGGAATAAATGAGCATAATCTTCTTTACGCCCTGTGAAACTAAACTAATTTACACCTGAGAACCACTACTCACCCGTTTAGGTGCCAGCAGCTTGGGCGAGAAAGGGGGTGGAGGTTTACAGGGACAATATTAGGAGCCTGACTTCAGCAGGTTTCGCATTGACAGCATACTGTATTGAGCACACGTGACAATAACGCTATCACAAGCGCGTTGCCGTAATCCAGCAATAATGTTAATGTAAAAACAATGTTTAACCCTTTCATATTAGCTAAACCTTTCAACACCAGTGCTAAATACATCTAACAAAAAAGCCGGTAGCCTAATACTTCTAAAAGGAATCACAGTAGTTTTCACGTTTCAGGATTGTGCTGCTGATGTTTGTCTTGCGTAAAAATGCATCGTGTGTGTGTGTGTGTGTGTGTGTGTGTGTGTGTGTGTGTGTGTGTGTGTGTGTGTGTGATCTAGATTTGTGCGCTGTAAAAACAATTATAGCACTTTTTGTAGATGTAGCGACCGGAAATCTCCTCAGGCGAACGGGGCTAACTTTTAATCTAACTTTGTGATTAAAAGTAGGCTACATGCGATTTTGACACATGCACATGGGTAAACAAATATAAAATAAAAAATGAAAACCAAATTTAGGGATGTCAACCCCCCAAACCCACCACCATATTAGCACAGATAAAATAAAACAATATTAATGACTAATGCAATACAATATAATACAATAATACATTATAGCCTAGCTAAGGTTTATTTTGCTGTAAGATTCACATCCTAATATGAAACTCGATTTTATGATTTATCGCATTCGTTATGTTTCGTACAATTCACAACCATGCATTCATCACCAACCAAAGCAATCCTTGAACGGTGATATATTGACTTGGGTTACCTGGTACGAATAGACATGCTTTATTGAAAGTAGCCTACTGAGCTCACGAGACCAGCAAGAAGCCGGTAGATTAAATTTCAGAGATTTTAACAGTTCCCTGCCAAAATTTCTGCAACAAAAGTAAACAAATCCAAAATTAAAACTAAATCTTGATTATTATTTGATTTGTCTTTATGTAGCCCAACTATTTTCAATGTTTTGTGCAACCCATATTTTTTTTATGTTTACATTCTGGCATATTCAGCAAGTAGCAATATAATGAATTGCACTGCTTACCTGTAAAACTTCCAAAGGCGAAGTAAGCGTGCGTTGTTTTATCCACAAGAGACCGCAGAATAAAAGAATGAAGCTCAAAACCCTTGAATGGTCATTCCCTAAGTAGGAATCATTTCTCCTGGAGACAAGCTTTGACACACATCATATGCAGCGCACATACGGAGCGTCCCTGATCCGTGCAGGTTGCGTCCAGCCAGACGTCTGAACTTTAGGAACACGCTGGTGTTTTTACTGAATGGCAGGAGCGCAACACCTCCAGGGTTTTAGGAAGGAGGAGCAAAACTCTAAAAGGCTTGACACAACTCTCCGTCGCCGGGCTGTGGCAACAAGGGGTATGTCGTGTAATACTATACTACTCCACAACAAATGTAGTTCGCAGTAGCCTACACTGTTGTGCCGTAGCTATACAGTATGCATTCCATACAAAATGGCGTAGTTAAATTATTGAAATTTGGAGCAAAAGGTCCATTGTAATGCCTGAGCAGAAGTCAATCAAATCCAAGCAACTTGGTCAATTTGTATAACTGCCTTCCTGAACCCTTTGCGACATCTGCATTCGGCACGATTGAAACCAACTGGATTTCGCCTGCGAAAAATTCCTAAATGGCAAATGTGGCCGCACATTTAGTGCAGTTAAACGAACACTCCACTTTTTTTGAAAATAGGCTCATTTTACAAGTCCCCTAGAGTTAAATAGTTGAGTTTTACTGTTTTTGAATCCATTTAGCCGATCTTTGTATCTGGCGGTAGCACTTTTAGCATATAGCTTAGCATACATCATTGATTCTGATCAGTCCATTAGCATCTCATTCAAAAAATGATCAAAGACACTTTCAATATTTTTCCTATTTAAAACTTGACTCTTCTACAGTTACATCGTGTGCTAAGACCAACTGAAAATTAAAAGTTGTGATTTTCTACACCTATAGGAACTACTTTCGCATTCCTGGTTAATAGTCGTGGATCTTCGCGGCCGTACCATGGCTGCAGCAGCGCAGTAGTATGGATTACTTTTATGATGGATGGATGCACTTTTTGGAGCTTCAAAATCAATGCAGTTACAAAGCTGGAAAGAGCCAGGATATTATTTAATATAACTCCAATTGTGTTCGGCTAAAAGAAGAAAGTCATATACACCTAGGATGGCTTGAGGGTTAGTACATTTTTTGGGTGAACTATTCCTTTAATGTGGATGTTAATATAGGTGTTATTATAATTCTTGGTGTGAAAGGGCCTTTATACTTGGAGGTTTAGGCTAATTTAAGATTTACTTAGATGTGTTAGCATGAAAACACTTAGGCTATTTATAGCCGGTGTCTTGTCAAATCATCAATGGTGTCACATTACACTTCCGACATTCACCTAAAGTAGCACTGACACACTATTTATGCCAAAAGCTCACCTAGAACTTGACAAATATTTTTAATGCAATATCACAATGCTATATTTAGCAAACAGTGCTGTAAGCATTTAGCTTGACCATTGGTATGAACTGCAGAATGAAGTTACACTCTAGTTCACTCCTCTTGAATGTTTTCCTTCTCTTTTTTCCTAAACTGAGCACTAAAACATGGTAATTAATGTGTACAGTTTTGGTTTGTGAGCTTTAGACTTTGTACATGAAGCTGTAATTCTTAAAGGGGATTTTTAGCTTTAGCCCTGTGAGTCAACAGTTTTGCTCGACGCCGCTCACTCTGTTTGTACTTCTGAGATATTTATGAGACGGCTTTGAAAATCTCGACCAAACATCGGCTCTTATTCCTGGAGCAAGATTAGTCCAAGTATGAGTGCATTGTTTTGTGTTAAAGCGGGTCGGCTGCTAAGTGTGGTGAACTTTTCAACTACCCTTTGGCAAAAGGATGCAGTGATTATAAATGTTCCTCACAGTTTATGCATGACGTCATGAACCCGCTCACATGAAAGCAATGAGCACTCACACACTCCAAGATATCCAAAATCCATATAGCCAGTTATTTTGAGTTTAGTTAGTTGTGGCAGGGGAATAGATTGCATTTCCGAGAGGTACAGCCTCTGCACTGCAAACAGCAATTATACAACCAAACCAAAGAACAAAGATCGGGCCATCAAACCCTTAATATGATTGAAATTAGTCAGAAAAATACAATATAAATAGGCTACCAGTAAAAGATAAACCTACAGCAAAATAAATATAAATACCAGTGTGTAAGCTGCATTGCTGACTATTGCTTTTCTGACTTATATGGCATTTTTAAAAATGTTTTTACCAAGGTTGCACATTTGATTAAAAATACAGCCAAAATAGCAATATTGTTAAATATTATTAGAATAAAAAATAACTGTTTTCTATCTGAATATGTAATTTATTCCTGTGATCAAAGCTGAATTTTCAGCATCATTACTCCAGTCTTCAGTGTCACATGATCCTTCAGAAATCATTCTAATATGATGATTTGCTGCTCAAGAAACATTCATTATTATTATTATCAATGTTGAAAACAGTTGAGCTGCTTAATTATTATTATTTTTTTTTAGAATTTATTTTTTCAGGATAATTTGATGAATAGAAAGTTCAAAAGAACATAATTTATTTAACATACTTAAAAAAGATGAGAGAGGCCTGTAATTTTCATCATAGGTACACTTCAACTATGAGAGACAGAATGAGAAAAAAAATCCAGAAAAATCACATTGTCTGATTTTTAAAGAATTTATTTGCAAATTATGGTGGAAAATAAGTATTTGGTCACCTACAAAAAAGCAAGATTTCTGGCTCTCACAGACCTGTAACTTCTTCTTTAAAGGTTTAGGTTACCCAAAAATGAAAATTCTGTCATTAATTACTCACCCTCATGTCGTTCGACACCTGTAAGACCTCCGTTCATATTCGGAACACAAGTGAAGATATTTTTGTTGAAAGCTGATGGCTGAGAAAGGCTTCAGATAGGCCTCCATTGGCATTCAGTACATTTACACTCCCAAGACCCATAAAAGGCACTTAAAACGTCGTTACAAAGTCCATCTCACCACAGTGGCTCTACAATAATTTTACGATGCGACGACAATAGTTTTTGTGCGCAAAAAAAAATCAAAATAACACCTTTATCCAACTTGTTCTTGTCTTCCGTGTGTGCCTCCACGGCGCATGCGCGAGAATATGACGTAGCGCCGGGGTTCGGGAATCCATGAAATGCACACTCTAACCCCATTTTGAGAACTACGCCGAGACCTAAAGCACGATCAATGTAGAATTCAACAGCTTAGATACGCGCGTCTTCCTCTGCTTGTAAACAAATCGCTTCTGGGTCATGTGTCCGAACGCCGGATCTGCGTCATATTCTCGCGCATGCGTCCACAGTGTGTAAATACCTTGTTTGACCTCTGTCATAGCCAACAAAGGGTATATAACAAAGTATTGAGATGAACTTTTGTTATTGACCAAATACTTATTTTCCACCATAATTTGAAAATAAATTATTTAATCAGACGATGTGATTTTCTGGATTTTTTTTCCCCCATTTTGTCTCTCATAGTTGAAGTGTACCTATGATGAAAATTACAGGCCTCTCTCATCTTTTTAAGTGGGAGAACTTGCACAATTGGTGGCTGACTAAATACTTTTTTGCCCCACTGTATGTGATCCTGGACCACAAAACCAGTCATAAGTCTCACGGGTATATTAGTGGCAATAGCCAACAATACATTGTATGGGTCAAAATTATCGATTTTGCTTTTATGCCAAAAATCATTATGATATTAAGTAAAGATCATGTTCCATAAAGATATTTTGTACATTTCCTACCGTAAATATATAAAAAATGTACTATTTGTTGTAATATGCATGGCTAAGGACTTCATTTGGACAACTTTAAAGGCGAGCACCCTCAGATTCCAGATTTTCAAATAGTTGTATCTCGGCCAAATAGATGATGCATAAATCTCAATTTTAAAAAATGTGCCCTTATGACGGGTTTTGTGGTCCAGGGTCATATATGTATGTAAATGGTTTTACGGAATGCAGCCCTTTTTAAAAAAAAAAACTGTGTTTTTAGCGCCATCACCTGATCAGATCTGATATGTACTGTACAGTGTTTGTGTGTACTGCTGCATTTTTGCTATTTGTCTTTCCCTTCTATCTGATAAGTAAGTAAAGTAAACATAAAGGAAAAGAACAGTACAAAAAATGTGGGAAAGGTAATAATTAAAGCAGAAAAGGTTAAAAAAAAAAGTCAGATTGAATGAATAAGGAATAAAACAGCGAGAGAGGAAGTGTGTGAGCTGACTTGTTGGTTTCTAACAGGCGGTATTTGGCCAAGGACCAGACGCTGTTTAACAGGCTCCCCTGAGGAATATGAACCAAAACACACACAAACAGAGCTGGATGCTGCAGGCCAGATTCCATTCAGCAATTTCACTTTTCCATGAGCGAAAACATTTTAGCACCAAACAAAAGCTGGTGGTTTGAAAAGACTTTAAGAGCGGCTTACACTATATGTATACATACAGCTTTACACATTGCTAACTAGCATTAGCGACAGATGTTTACCACAGTGATTAGGATAAGAAGGAGATGACACCATGTGTTTGTCCTGTTGGTATGTTTCCAATAGTGGACTGGAACGTTTAAAGAGTTGACTAAAATATGTTGGCTTGAATTCTGCTACATCTGAGAGGGGAGATGGGGTTAGTCAGATTTGGAGGAAAGGAGAGAAGGAGGAGAGAGAGCGAGGGATTACACAGAGTAAAGTCATTTCCGCTACCCTGAGAGGTCTTCGGAGGTCAAAGACTTCAACACTGTTCCTGAACTTTTAATGCCAACAGTAACACTATAGAGAGAGAACGATCTGGGAGACAGACTGTGTCTAAAAACAGAATTCACACACACGTCTGGTTTACTATCTTTGTGGGGACTCTGCATAGACATAATGTTTTTTATACTGTACAAACTGTATATTCTCTTCCCTTAAAATTTTCGGTACGTATACATGTGTCGCTACACCCATAGTAAATAGTGAAAAGTTGCTTCGGCCGCTTTGACGCGTGTCTGGTGTGGAAGTAGCATAGGTTAGTAGTCACTCCGAGCGAGAAAGGTTGACATGGAGCTAAATTTCCAACCTCCGGAAAATCACCCATTTCAAACGCGACAGAGCTCATAATAAAACAAGAATCAACATTGGCTTGGCTTTTCGGAGAAAGCTCGAACTGAGGGATTCAAAAGGTTGTAAAAGCAACGCGAAGATGGCGTTTTGACAAGTAAGTAAGGTTTTTATTGAACAGATAAATTGCCATATGAGTACATTGTAAAGCATTATTGTGAAGGGTCGTTTCATTATGGTTGGTTATATCTCTGTATGTGTGTCAGGGTTGGTGAAGTGAAAGGAGCGAGGACTCAAAGATGCAGATAAATGGGTCTTTTAATGATAATAATAAAATAAAACAACATGAAACAAAACTACCCCGAGGGGGAAAAACTGACTTGACTTGACTTGACTTGACTTGACTTGACTTGACTTGACTTGAGCAGGAAAACATGAGATACATTTGACGACGATTCCGCACTGGACTGCAAACACAAGGAGATTAAATAGGGAACAAACAAAAGAGGGTAACGAGGGAAGACAGGTGGGGCAAATGAACCAATAATCAGGAAACAAGGTGGGCAGGGTTAGACAATAGACACGAGCACATGGCACAAAGAAACACTTGACAAGACATGTGCTCACACCAAACATGACATGAACATGCAGCTAATGAGAACTCATCAGCTGCATGTTCACACAAAACATGACAACATAAAAGCACGCAACCAGTGAAGAACACCAACCACGTGCTACACAACATAAGACAAAACATGAAGGCACACGGCCGATGTAAATATGAACCGTGTGCTACACAGAACACAGACAGAAGAGCACAGGCTCACATGACAAGACAGAGCGCACGAGAACGAGCGAATGCTCATTCCGTGCGCTCGTGACAGAAAACAAACACGCGGAGCATGAATGTCCGAATTCCAACACAAAACTGAAACCCAAACTAGACCGAAGTGTTGGGATCCGAACACCACGCCCCGCACACAAAACACAAGGACAGAAGAGCACGCAGCTCGAGCACGCTCAAAGCTGCGCGCTCACACAAGACAAGAAAAACAATACCGGAGTGTCAGGGCTCTGTCACAAAACCATGAATAAACTAGACCGAAGTGACAGAACCCTGACAGTGTGTGTGTGTGTGTGTGTGTGTGTGTGTGTGTGTGTGTGTGTGTGTGTGTGTGTTTGTATAATTGAATTATTTTACTTAACAAATTATTTAATTACAAGAACAAACTTGTACTGACACGACAAGGCAATAAGTTAGTAAATGTGAAAAATGTTTCAAACAATACAGCTGGATTAATTATTCATACCCCAGTGCATGCTGGGAAGAATCAGTGTATGCATAAATGAACTAAAAAAAAAGGTATTTATCCAACTCAATGGCTATGCTTGATGGTTCGACTTTGTTTTGAGTGCACAAAGTAAATTGCTATTTTTTTCAGGATTATTTACTCTTTTTTTTATGTTGAGGTCTTTATCTCATATGTCTCCAGTTCCTGTTCTATACTCATTTTCACTCTTTCTTTCTGTTTGTGAACACATCTCACTCTCTCTGTTTGCCCGTATGTCTGGATTAATTTCAATACATAGCTGTCTGATGTTAAACGTCTTGCCTCTGCTGTATTAATAGCATGTGTAATGATAGAACCACCTGGCTAAAACAGCAAACGGATCTAACACATTCACATTCTCACTCTCTCTCTCTCTCTCTCTCTCTCTCTCTCTCTCTCTCTCATTTTATCACACTCGCATGCTTTCACATAGAGCCTTATCTTCACAAACACATGCACACACTTTCCCACGCATCTAAACACAGCTAGTTACGTCTTTGGAGAGTTTCCCCCATTCCTGTCCTCAGTTTTAACACCTGACCCAACAGAATAATATCTCATATCAGGAGCATAGTCTTGATTTGAACATTATCTTTAATATCTGACAACCTTTAATGAGCTGCCTCACTTATAAATGATTACAGTGGGGCAAAAAAGTATTTAGTCAGCCACCAATTGTGCAAGTTCTCCCACTTGAGAGAGAGGCCTGTAATTTTCATCATAGGTACACTTCAACTATGAGAGACAGAATGAGAAAAAAATCCAGAAAATCACATAGTCTGATTTTTAAAGAATTTATTTGCAAATTATGATGGAAAATAAGTATTTGGTCACCTACAAAAAAGCAAGATTTCTGGCTCTCACAGACCTGTAACTTCTTCTTTAAGAGGCTCATCTGTCCTCCACTCGTTACCTGTATTAATGGCACATGTTTGAACTCGTTATCAGTATAAAAGACACCTGTCCACAACCTCAAACAGTCAGACCACTATGGCCAAGACCAAAGAGCTGTCAAAGTTGAAATTGTAGACCTGCAAAATTGTAGACCTGCACCAGGCTGGGAAGACTGAATCTGCAATAGGTAAGCAGCTTGGTGTGAAGAAATCAACTGTGGGAGCAATTATTAGAAAATGGAAGACATACAAGACCACTGATAATCTCCCTCGATCTGGGGCTCCACGGAAGATCTCACCCCGTGGGTTCAAAATTATCACAGGAACGGTGAGCAAAAATCCCAGAACCACACGGGGGACCTAGTGAATGACCTGCAGAGAGCTGGGACCAAAGTAACAAAGGCTACCATCAATAACACACTACACCGCATGGGACTCAAATCCTGCAGTGCCAGACGTGTCCCCCTACTTAAGCCAGTACATGTCCGGGCCCATCTGAAGTTTGATAGAGAGCATTTGGATGATCCAGAAGAGGATTGGGAGAATGTCATATGGTCAGATGAAACCAAAATAGAACTTTTTGGTAAAAACTCAACTTGTCGTGTTTGGAGGAGAAGGAATGCTGAGTTGAGTAAAAACCTCCTTCCATCAGCAAGGGCATTGAAGATGAAACGTGGCTGGGTCTTTCAGCATGACAATGATCCCAAACACACTGCCTGGGCAACGAAGGAGTGGCTTCGTCAGAAGCATTTCAAGATCCTGGAGTGGCCTAGCCCGTCTCCAGATCTTAAACCCATAGAAAATCTTAAGAGGGAGTTGAAAATCCGTGTTGCCCAGCGACATCCCCAAAACATCACTGCTCTAGAGGAGATCTGCACGGAGGAATGGGCCAAACTACCAGCAAAAGTGTATAAAAACCTTGTGGAGACTTACAGAAAACGTTTGACCTCTGTCATTGCCAACAAAGGGTATATAACAAAGTATTAAGATTAACTTATGTTATCGACCAAATACTTATTTTCCACCATAATTTGCAAATAAATTCTTTAAAAATCAGACAATGGATTTTTTTTTTCTCATTCTGTCTCTCATAGTTGAAGTGTACCTATGATGAAAATTACAGGCCTCTCTCATCTTTTTAAGTGGGAGAACTTGCACAATTGGTGGCTGACTAAATATTTTTTTGCCCCACTGTATATGCAATCTTAGTAATTAGATCGATGTGTAAAACGTTCCTGTAATAAATGATAAAGATATCGACCTAATAATTATTAAAATAATAATTTTATATTGGCTTTAATTTTGTAACTATTTTGTAGTTTGCTTTTGAAATGTAGCCTATTTTTTTGTATTTTTTTTTGTATTGAGGACTATACATGTGTATTATGTAATATGAGCCCTCTTTCTTACAGCACTGATTTAATTTTTCCCAGTAAAAAGATTTGCAGCAGGTGTGTGTGTGTGTGTGTGGGGGGGCATGTTTTTGTGAAATATCAGGACACAAATGTGTATAATGACATGGGTATGACATAAGTATTACAAAAAGAGGGTGAAATATGAGGACGTTCCCCATGTCCTCACTTTTCAAAATGCTTATAAATCATACAGAATGAGTTTTTTTTTTCACAGAAAGTAAACTGCACAGTCTCCTGTGATGGGTAGGTTTAGGGGCAGGGGCAGTGTAAGGGGATAGAAAATACGGTTTGTACGGTATAAAAACCATTACGCCTATGGAATGTCCTCACATTTCACAAAAACAAACGTGTGTGTTTTGTGTGTGTTTGGGATTTATGAGGACAAATTTGTATAATGACACAGGTATTACACTGGTTTTACGATGTAAACATGAAATATAATAGCTTTGTGTGTGTTCGGGGGGGGGGGGGGGGGGTGGGCATACAGCAGCAGCAGCAGGACTTTACTGAGGCGTCATAGAACAGCTGTGTTTGTTCACACTCCTCCAGGGCATGCAAAAGTGGCGCGGCTGATTATCAATACAGCTTTCTGTATGTGTGTGATCCTGCTAAATGACTGTACGCACTGTCCATGAGCACACAGCTGATGATGATGACACGGCCAGCAGTACGGCCCCCCTCCCACTTTAGCCTGCGACCTCAGGGTTACCTTCGTTCCCACAGCCCCAATGTACACGTCCTCATCGCTTACCATGGGAACCCACATGCTTTATGGAAATCTCTAGCCCCTCCTGCTGCCTGTCAGTAGTGAAGAGTGAAAAGGCCTCTTGAGTAAATATTTTATCTTCAAGTCTAAGATCAGTTTAGTTCCCTTCAGTTGTGCTGCTGGTTTTCCTTTTATCAAATTGTATTCTTATATATATATATATCTATATATGTGTGTGTGTGTGTGTGTGTGTGTGTGATAATTATCTCAGCACACACACATGATATGAAACAGGTTTTAGATGTTTTACCCACTTGAACTTCAGAGTGCACTTCACACCTTCCAGTCAGCGTGTTGACATACAGCTTTAAATAAGGAAATTAAGCAACTTTGTGGGATTTTTTTTTTTAGCTAAAACGTTTGAAGTTTTGGATGTGATTCAAAAACAACACTGAGTTTTGCTTCTGTGATGCTTGTTTTATGTGATGCCCCCATCACATAAAACTGTGGTGCCGGATGTTTAGGAAATAATAAATTAGCAATGCCTTTGTTTAGCGCGTAGGCTATAGATGAAAATTTAACGAGGCCAAACTTAAAACACAACTTGATGATCTTATCCAACAATTGTTCTTGACCACTTAAAACTAAACGCAAGAAATGAAACGCAATGGTAAGTAAGGCGGGAATCGCCTAGTTACTTTACTTTATTGCCCTTGATAGGCAATTCAATATGTAGACAGTAGTATACATACACATAGGCCTACAGCAACACAACACACAAACTAATTAATATAATAATGAAGTAATTTAAAAACATGATTGCAGCAGGTATAAAGGAATTCTTGTATCTACTTGATTTACACAAAGGCTGTTTAAATCTCCGGCCTGAGGGAAGCAGTTGAAATTCAGTACACAATGAGTGAGTGACATTGAAAAATAACTAACTGGCCCTTCTAACCAAATCATGGGTTAAGTCTTTTGGGTTATATTTTCAGTGTTTGGGTAGTTTTTGTGTGACCCAGCTCTTAGGTCAGACATAACAATCCAGTATTTGGGTAGATTGTGTGTTACCCAGCTCCTGGGTCAGACAACCCAGTGTTTAGGTCGTTTTTGTGTTACCCAATGCCTGGGTCAGATGTAACAACCCAGTGTTTGGGTAGTTTTTGTGTTACCCAGATCCTGGGTCAGACGTAACCACCCAGGGATTGAGTTATCGCTGGCTTTTTGCAACCTCTTCAGTAGAGAGCAGTTCTCAGCTCCGTCAATGATCCATGTCTTCGGTAAAATACAGGTTTGTGTACATTTATTTCATAAATTCGTTATGGTTCTGTATTGTTTACTTTTATGGAAAGCATGTGATGGATTTCGCCTGATGCATAAAATGTTATGATTTTATTCAAAAAGATACAGAATATAAATGCTAAAATATGTCCTCTGAGCTGTTCGCTGTTTTATTGACAGGTTATGGAGCCAGTCACAGCATATTTCGAATACGAGTGAAAAGCAGAGCTGCGGCACGAGATCCAGCACGGTGAAACGGGACAACAAAGACTGGTCGATTAATGTTTCATTTTTACTTCTAATATTTGTTAAACAAGCTTAAATGTAATATGTATTACCACAATATAAAATATATGCTATACTGTAAAATATGATCTAAAATAAAGGAATTATCATGAAAATCAGTGGTTATTTTGGAGTATTTTTTTTTTTAGATTTAGAGGATTTACATTAACCCATAAACATAATTAATGTATGAAGTAAAAAAAAAGAAAGAAGCTCTGTTATTAAAAGTAAAGCTAGTAGGGGAGAGTGGGGTGAGTTGTGCCAGTTTTTACTCAAAGTAACTTTAAAGTGAGGCCATGACAGTAATATATTTCATATATTTCAGGATGTGGTGCATCCCTGAGAACAATAACTTTGGATCTGAAATTAATAGTGTTGGGGTAACAGCTTAGGACCCAGGACCAGTAGTGAAAAATGAAGACCAGGAGTCAGGAGTCAGATTAATTAAAGAAAATTTTACTGAAGAATAGTTTGCAGTTTCATCAGCAAAAGCCAGCTTCAAGAGGAGTTCGTAGGCCGCGCTCCCTCTAACAGTCTCCCCGCCTCCGTCTAACGTACATACAATTTTCTGAACAGTTATACTGTTTTCAAGGTCTAGACACGTCATTACTGCCATGTGGAATGATTCTGATTGGTTCTAACAACATGCAACGTAAGCAACTTTCCACACGTAGACAGATAGGAGCATATATCTCTAAAAATGCGTAGACTTGATGTCGCCCAGGCCCAGATTAGTCCCCAGTGACCTCGGAGGTCACAGAAAAGCGTCTAAAGGTCTGGCATCGCCTGCAGGAAGGCCCATATCCAATACTGAATCTGCACAAATCATACAACGCACACACACAATACTCCAGAGAATACCAGTTTCCATCAAGGTCGGGACATCTTAACTAACTATCAACAAAGCACTTCTCCAAAACATGCTGATACTACATTTAGTACAGAAGTGACTTTATTCTATAAAGAAAGAAAAGTATCAGAGAGGTACATTTCTCCCCAAAAGAGTCCCATAGCTGTTACATGGATGACCCCAGGGGTCACCTCAGTAAGACATATAGTTAACACATGCTGATCTCGTTTTACTCCCTGGAGTGTATTACAACACCAAGGACAGTTGCCTGTCAGCACGTCTTGACACAGACATCAGAGCAGCTCCTGAATAATCTGGATTCAAAAGCACAGAGCAACTAAAACACTACAATATCCAAAATCACTCCTTGAATATAGAGAACTGGTTTATCAAATGTAGGAAATGGTTATAACTTGATTATCATTCATTCTTATTTTAATATTGAACATAAAATCATTCTTGAAGGATATGTGTCTGATGAAGAGACAAGTGATGTTTGGCTTGACCCTTGACCCTTCAATAGTTTCAGAAATATAGCTTTTGGGAAAAAAAAGTGTGAGGGGTAAGTTGTGCCTTTGGGGAGAATAAGTTGGGGTAAATTGTGCCAGTGATTTCTGAAGTAAAACAGAACATTTTAATGTTATGCACTGTAATGCTATATGAAAGCAAGACAAATTAAATACAAAATTACTAATTTAAGGTTTATTTAGATATTGTCACCCTATTAAATTGTTGGAATAAGTCATATTTTGTAGTTTTTGGGAAAACCCCAAAAACTTAATTACACAATATTTGATAATTGTGAATCATTTCAGGCAAAAAGCCTTTGGCAATAAATGCCTGTTGACATACATAGAAAGCTGCCTCTCAATTGTGTAACATATAAGAATAAAGTGAGGCTCATTTCTAAACATCCTGTTGTGACTTCGGCCTCTTAAAAGCGGAATAAAATGTATTTGTATTAACAAAACTGAAATCAGTGTTAGCTAAATTAAACAAATGGCAGGTGAGTCAAACACTGATGAGGCATGCCCATCTCCTCACTTCTCCAGATTATCCCCTGTTGGTATGAAGGTCTAGGTGGTCTGGATGGCCTACTACTTAACATCCCACTTGTCAACGCTGCAGGGGCATCTATAAATGTCTGCTCCCTTCTGGCTGTACCACCAAGTTTTTGGGGTATGGGTAGTTTCTTGAGCACATCACCTCTAGCGATGACTCCTTCATTGTTTTCTTTCGATGTAAAGATGGGCTTTCCATCCACAGACTTCTTTAAAAATCTTTGGCACAACTTAACCCAGGCCCTTTGGCACAAATCACCCCAGACCCACAAGTTTGAAAAACTAGCATGATCCAGCAGCTAAAAGCTAACATCATGTTAACTGTTTAGACTCATTGTGTAGCCTACAAAAGCACTAAAACGTGTGAAATGTTTTCAAACTTGTCTATAATTGTGCTACAATCAAAAAAAACTTTATTCATAGAAATTTTACTTTGAAAGGTTAAAAAAACAGTTTTTTGAGCTAAAATGTGCTAACATCTCATGCCACATATGTCTCTCTTCTTTAGAGGATGAGTAAAATTGATGGCTTTTCAAAATGATGTGGTCACATGACCAATTTATTCTATGTTTTTTTAGAAACAATGGGTGGAACTACTTCCCCCCTGCACAAATCACCCCACTCTCCCCTATAGCTAATAAAATTAATCAACCCATTATGCTGGGTTCAATAAACAACAATTCGCTGGGTAAAATTAACCCAACACGTGTTCTGTCCTATATTTACCCAGCCCTTGGGTTAAAAACAACTTTAAAGAGCGTTTCATGTCAGTGTTTGTCAGTGAGTATGCTGCAATGGTGCTTCAGAGACGACATAGGCTAATTGTTTAGGCTAACCCATAAATTAGCATCACCCCTGGTTCTGTCTAAGTCATACATGGGCAATATACGGCCCAGGGGCCGGATCCGGCCCGCATAGTGCTTCAATCCGGCCCCCGCGATGCGCTCGATGTGCTGGCAATTTGGATGAAAGTTGAATTTTTGTATTCAGGATTACAAATGAAATGTTTAAGCTTTTGATCGTTATGGTCGCATATATGGGATTTTTACTTCTGTGCCCCAGAGAGTACGGTCCCACATGGTATTTAGAATGTTCAGTGACGTCGCATGACTGCCGGATTCAAACTGGGCTTTTGCGCATTGGTTGGCACTGAGCCAGAGACGGACGAGCTCAGCCTCAGCGTCATATATCACAACTATGCAGTTTTTGTTCAACCTCATAATGTTTATTTTAGGTTTCAGACATTTCAATACACATAAGCACGAGTAAAAGAATACATTTAGAGTTTGTAAAATACACACTGATGTCTGTGGAAGCAGCAATAACAATCTATTCAAATATAATTTTTCTGAAGTGATATTATATCAGACAAACATAGTGGAAGTAACTGTTAAGTGTACTCTATTCTTGTCACAGTTCACCAGCCACTTTCTTGCACGTATTTCGGGAGAAACTGATGACCCTGATTCTCGGAATAAAAGCGATGCATCTGTAATACAGTGTTATTGTGGGTGCGATGTCACGTGACAAATATGACGCATCGCCATGGAAACATTAAGGGGGAACAATCTAAAATAGGAACCGCCTTGAAAAAACTCACTGGGGACGCTGGCTTATCTTTTTATTAAGCTAGTTATCAGTGTGTATTGATCATTGATGGTATAAAGTTAAACAACATTGTTCAGTTTCATGTTGCTATTTCTTATGCATGTCCTGTAGATGGTGATGATACAGATTACAGCTAGGCCTACATCAAATTTACATTTTGTGAGACGCATAGGACTATTCCATGTTGTTCCTTCTTTCAAGCAAACATACGTGTGAAGTTGATCTGCACTTAAATTGTGTTCTATTTTTTTAAAAAAGATTTAAACAACATATGTTAAAAAAAAGAAATTACAAAAAAAGGAATAATAACAAGTGAAATAAGCTGAATATGTTTTTCATTCAGAGATGAAATTATCCCCAATTAAATTTGATAATTCCAAGCCAGATTGCCTGAAGTCTGTTTGTTAATGTAACCTGCACACATACATTTGCAGTTTTGTTAATAGTTTTCGATCTTGAATAGCTACAGCTGGTATGAATGACAGTTGAACAATATGCAGGGTAGTGTAAATGAATCCTTTTAAGTAAATCCAGTTATTGTAACCTTAGAGTAGCCTATGTCAGACAGGCCTAGCAAAAAATATATATCAGGCCTTGAAATAGGCTGGTAAAAGTCAAAGTGTAGCCTTATACATATCTGCATTTAATTAATTTGTACGATTTAATCATGTAACTATGTTTAATTGCAATTGTCCAAAGTGTGGCCCTCCATTTACTTTGCCAAAGTGACTGTGGCCCTCAGACTAAAACTGTTGCCCACCCCTGCTCTAAGTAGTTTAATCAAATGCAGTCCCTAAATATTTATACTGACATTTCTACCTGATAAAAAAAACAAAAACATGTTTAAGTTAAAACAACTGAAAGCTAATCAGGTAATCAGTGCTGTATATGGCCCATTAATGTAATTAATAACAAACATTAATGCGTTTAAACTGGGGGATTAAAATTATTCAATTCATAACAGTCACCAGCAGGGTGCAGCATTTAAACACGAATGTCAAAAGATTAAACGTATAAGTAAACCTCTTGTCTTTATCAATCGGAAGTCGCCTCCTTGTAAGTAGCAAAATTTTTCATACATTTCATGTAATAAGACTTTGTCTCTAACTGGATGTGCAGCACAAATGAGTAAATCTTTTTTAAACCACGCTGAAAATCATCATGCTGGTGTTTCATAAATGAGGCCCATTTCATGTTGTTTGTGACCACTTGATGGAGCTATGTCTTTAGAAAAGGCCTATTTGGCAGTCTTCATACAGTACTGGGAGGAATAGTTTGGGGCAGAAAAACATACTGTATAAATTGTCAATTCTGTCCAGAATAAGCTGCAATGGTGCTTCAGTTTGAATGTCCACTGCAACATCTTGTCCTTTTAACAGTTAAAGGATTAGTTGATTTTAAAATGAAAATTAGTCCATGAATAAATTTGAAAACGGAAGGCGGTCTGGCGGGAGCTAGATATTTTACTTTATAATAATATAATATAATATATAAATATGGATATTTTTCTCACAAAAACCCATCAATTTACTTCAGACGGCCTTTATTACCGTTCTTTTATTCGCTTTGGTACTATTTTCACAAGTAAGGTGTAGATTTTCAAAACTCTTAGTACTAATATCACAACAGATCATCAAAAGTGCACTTTTTTCAAACATTTCCGCATATTTTCAACTGTGTTAGTACAATGCACAAAATCACAGTAGACTATCCTTTTCACTACACAAAATAACTGTTTCATCTATAAAAGTTTAATTCACAATTACCGCCTTTCATAAAGCTCTTACTTTCAAACTTTTGATTT
The DNA here is from genome assembly GCF_949357685.1 of Gobio gobio. Lineage (NCBI taxonomy): Eukaryota > Metazoa > Chordata > Actinopteri > Cypriniformes > Gobionidae > Gobio > Gobio gobio. The sequence continues at coordinate 27,522,761 of NC_137120.1, forward strand.
GCATCTCCTCTTGTTCAGTTTAATACATTTGTCTATTATTTAATCCAACTGATCTTCATGGTTAACCAATGCATTGGTACAATAGACTTCTATAGCTATTGATTCTATAGACATAGTTTTTATAGAACTTGTTTGCAATTTCCGATATGGATTACCAAATGTAATGAATTCTTTTTTACATAAGTGATTTATCTTAGATGAAAACCACCATGTTCAAAGTTTTTGCACGAACGTGTGTGTGTGTGTGTGTGTGTGTGAGAGAGAGAGAGAGAGAGAGAGTATAGGGAGAGGAAACAACTGTGACACATCAGATTGACCACGTGATAGCATCATATCCTCATAGCTGTCATACTTTATCACAACTTTTGATAACACACTACGTAGATATATATAACATTATGATTCAGTTACAAAAGTTAGGTAATGTAAGTGTATTTTCTAATGTGGTATCTGTAGCCCGTGTTACTGTAATTCATTCAGAAACAAGGGTGATTTGAAACATGTATCTTGCATTGTTTGCCGTTGAATGAACTGCTTGTTAAAAGTACTGAACTGAAAGAAAAACTATGAAATCCCATTACAAAGTTTGGAAGAGCCAGGATATTTGTTATATCTCTGATTGTGTTCATCAGAAAGAAGAAAGTCATATACACCTAGGAAGACTTGAGGGTGATAGATCATGGGATAATTTTCATTTTAAAGTGAACTACTCCTTTAAGGGGTTTTCCGTGTCTGCATCTGTTAGGTGTCAGTCTTTTCAAAAGACTGGATGTATCCTAATTTGCATAATACACAGTATGCTAGGCTGTAATGGCAATAGTGCCCCACAAAATTGCATTTACATGTATTCATTTAGTAGATTTTTTATCTGAAGCAATTTACAAATTAGGAATAGCACAAACAATGTGTTGAATCATTTCAGTGGCTTTTGTGCACCCGTGCTGCTCCCATGTGTTTGTTCTCTTCTTCAAGTGTTTAAAAATCACAACAAATGCAAGACCGAGATCAATGTTTAAGAATATGAACCTAAAAGTAAAAAAAATAAAAATAATAATAATTATAATGTTATAATTATAAAATAAAAATAATGAATTGAATCAAATGACACCAGTTAGAAACCTTCCCCAACAGACATTTATGAAAAATACTGCATGCTTTCAGTTCAACTTGTCCGTTAAAATGGATATTTTCTGGAATTTCTATATACATACAGTATATTAATACCATATACCTATATATAGATATGTTAGGTTGTGCACTGCGCTGCTTATTGTTTTTCTACGTAAACAAACTTTGCAGACTTTTGACATCCACATCTTGTGCATGTGTGTTGCATTTTTAAAACACTTTTTCCCTTTCAAAAAAGTTCAAGATGCTGCATTCCTCTTCAGGAACGTGTTCGTGTGACGCTTTAAAGATGTTCTTAAATAGACATCTGCCATGTTTCATGTCTTTGTAAAGAGAAATCTATGTTTCTCATTTGTGTTTGTTTGTGCTCCTATACTTTTACGTGGGTCTCTTTACGTCCTTCCAGATGTCTATTAGCTGCTGTGGGGATCCCAGGATTGTTGTAATGACCCTGAAAAAATCCTCTCGTATATATTGTCCCAGATAAGCTCTAAACTGTGAAGGGTCTGGGGGGGATGAGGGTGCAATGTCCAAATGTTTCAGACAAGCGCCCACGTATGCGTCTTCTATGTTAAAGGGCTTTATGACCTTGGAAGCCTCAACAATTTTTTCTGGCAGGTCATTGGAGAAAACATATCCCATTCCCAGCAGGTAAGTGGGGTAGTTCGGTTCGGGGTACAGCTCCTCTGACACGTACCATTTTGAGTTTTTGTCTCTGATGACGGGACGGTTCCACATAACCATTCCGGTGATGTAGTTCTGTCTGGGTGTGTTGGGTGCCAATAGGAGAGTCATCAAGTTGTCCATGTTTAAGTACATGTCAGAATCGACCTTCATACTGAAATTCGCTTGAGGGCAGCGAGTGGCCAACCAGTCCATGATCACCATTGTCTTTATGGTCAGGTTGAAGTACGTGTCCACAAAGTTGCTCTGCAGTAAGTCTCTGTGTTGTCGGCTCTCTTCCTCCAGCTGCTGTTGAGTTTTTTCAGATTCAGATCCTCCAGTCAAACCCACCAAGAACAAAGTGATCACTGCTTTTCCCTGGACTGTGCTCTCATTCCCCCATGTGCTCCGGATGGCGTTACGAGCTTCTACCTGATTGGGCGCCACAGGGACCATCAAGACCAGGAACGGAATCTGCTTACATTTATCAGGTTCATCCAGAATGTATTGATAGTTGCTTGGATGAGCTACATGATAATAAACTGTTGTACCTCTTCGTTGGATTTGTTGATTGGGCAAAGGCACTAATATATGTTTTTGATTATGATTGGCCCAAATGCTGTCAATTACCTTATTATGAGTCTGATTCATGACTTTAGTCAACCAATTTTGAGGGTACATAACTGTGTCCAAAGAGAATTCCGTGGTGTAAGCAATTGAAAATAATAAGAATAAGAGTGTCAATGCAAGCAGCAGCAGAATAAATGGCTTTTTAATTTGATGTGTATATGAACGTGTTTCCTGAAGAAAACTGCAGAGAAAAAAAAGAGAAACAGGTCAAAATGAGTCTCACAGTGAAGCATCAGATTTTACTTTACTTTTACACGTCATATGATGCTATTAGTTAGATATTAGATATTAGTTAGTAATGATAGTGATTTAAATGGTTTGTTCACCTAAAAATGAAAATTCTAACATTAGTTACTCACGTCATATCGGTCCAAACATGTAAAGGAGGAAGCAAGTAAATGCCAGTAATTCATTACTTAGTAATGCATTACACCCAACACTGGTCGCAACAAATGTTAACCCTTTCATGCATAGACATCACTACAGTGGACAACTAAGTAAAAAGCCATTTTCTTGCGCATAAAGGGTTTTGGTGGCATAGTTGCACACACCACTACAGTGGATACTAGTGCATCATCCTATACTCTGCCATCAAGTGGCAAGCCGTTGTATGTTAGATTTTTCTTTTCTTTTCTCCATGCCAAGATGGTCAACAGCTATATTTCAGCTACAATTTATAGGCTATTATTGTGACTGTTACTTGCAGGCACGTGCAGAGGGGGGGGCTTTGGGTGCTCGAGCCCCTGCCCTTTTTCAAAATGAATCAAAAGTGCCCCTCTCAGACAAATATCAATGATAATATTGTGGTTAATAAAACTAAATAAATTTGATTATAACATGACAATGTATACAAAAGTAACGGACGGCTCAAAAGTCGGATAATTTCTGTTGAGGCGTTGCCGTAACGCGTTGCTATGGGTTGCGGGCGTTTTGATTGACAGCTGATTTTCCACTGTTCGGAAACGGATCTCGAGCCAAATATGGTCCTTTCAGAGAGTGTGTGGCCTCACGGGAAAAAACTAAACCAATATTTTTTTTCATCCATAATCAGAGCTAATGTGTTGATTTAATTACAAATCTATATATTATATATTTTAAAGTATTACACAATTCACCAATGCTCGTTTGTCATATATACACCAACAAATCGTGATCTGGCAAAGCAAGTTCAAATTCCATTGGACGATGTGAAGCGGTAATTTTCTGTTCTTATTCATAAATCGGTTGAAAATGACATGGATAGACGAACTAACGTTTGTGGAACGATTTCCTGCGGTTTGTCTCATTTTATAAATTGCATCGCTGACAAAATGGATTTTAACTGACAACAAACAAATCACTGCACAAAACCACAGCAGCAAAAGTCGCATTAATGGTAAGTGTTAAATTCACTTGTATTTATGTATATTGATACACCGTTTACTATTTCATGAAACTATCAAAGTTAACAAAACCCAAGTGCCACCGGCACCTACAGGCCTATTATGTGAAGTGTAGGCTGGCGAAATGGTTACGTGAAAGGACTTTATTATATTAACGTTACCATTTTTGAATATTATGCAGTATTATGAAAGAAGTCTCTTATGTTCATCAAGCCTGCATTTATTTGATAAAAAAACAGCAATATTGTGAAATATAATTAAAATAATGGTTTTCTATTTTAAAATAATTTAAAATATAATTTATTCCTGTGATCACAGCTGGATTTTCAGCATCATTACTCCACTCTTCAGTGTCACATGATCATTCAGAAATCATTTTAATATGAGGATTTAATGTCAATGATGGAAACTGTGATACTCTTTTCAAGATTGTTGGATTAATAAAAAGTTAAAAAGAACATAATGTAATAATATTTCACAATATTAGGCTACTGTTTTTTCTGTAGTTTTGATTAAATAAATGTAGGCTTGATGAGCATAAGGATATATATATATATATATATATATATATATATATATATATATATATATATATATATATATATATATATATATATATATATTAGTGCTGTCAAACGATTAAAATATTTAATCGCGATTAATCGCATTAATGCCATAGTTAACTCACAATTAATCACAATTAATCGCACATTTTTTTTTATTCTAAATGTCCCTTGATTTCTTTTTGTCCCATTATTTTTTCTTATTTTAATGCTCTTATCAACATAGAAAAGTGGATCGGCTTGCTTTGTTCAAATGTTTGTTTTATTGAAAACAACATTGGCATACTGTAGTGTTCGATTTCACACCAACATTCTCACTTGAAGCAGTCATTCACACTAGGAGCAAATAATCGCTCACACAATGTAACACTGTCCATCAATAAAAGGGTGAAAAAAAATACTTTGTTGCACAAACAGCCCCTTCAACAGCCCTTTCTAAGGGATCAAAACAGGGTGATACAAAATAAAATTACAAAGTGCACATGCAAGGTAAACTAGGACTCCGCCTATAGTGCAGTTAAACCAGGGGTCGCCAACTAGCGGACTCCGGTCCAAATCCGGACCGCGAAGCCTTTTGACGTAGGCTAATGAAACAGTTAACGTTGCAATGCTCACTGTTACGTTCAGACCCAGACGCGCGGTCAAGCATGCAGGTGCGTTCACACCGGACGCGAATGACGCGACATGCACGCCGCTTAATTCGCGCCGCAGAATGTCTATTTGCGTCTTTGCATTGACTTAAATCACTCGCGCAAAACGCTTCATTCTCGTCCGGTGTGAATGCACCACCAGAGCAGAAAGCAGCGCTCAAGACGAGCACTTTTAGTTGAAGACCCCTGAGTTAAACCATGGCATAATACGTTTCTCATTTCGGCGTCTCACGCTTGCCATCCACGTCTACTCTTTTAATGGCGAACAAGTGTGGGCAGCCGCAGCGTGCCTGATGTTTTGTTTCCGGTCTAGCTACATCCGGAGTGGTGTTGTAGTTTTTCTAACGTTACTAGTTGCTGCAACAGCATGTGAAAAAACTACAAAGTTTGTTAGACCAAAAAGAACGTTAATCTCGCGATAAAAAAATTGACGCCGTTAAAATAGGTTTGCGTTAACGTCGTTAATAACGCGTTTAACTGACAGCACTAATATATATATATATATATATATATATATATTGGCCAGCGACAGCCTATGACATCATCATAGTGCGACCAGGAACTATATAAGGGGCGCCTAGAAAACATGTCATCCACTTTCGACTGAAAGGACTGTTCAGCAGGCAGCCCGGAGGAATGGCAGAAGATGCAGGCTGAATCCGAAATTGCCTCCTAAACCCTCATTCACTATTCCCTACGTTAGTCCACTAATACTGTTCACTTGAAGGAGTGAATGAAAATGAGTGAGTGATTTCGGACAACCGCTGAGCATACATCAGTTGTACACTTGTTATTGCGGTGCAATGTGGGATTGAATGAGTGCACTCAATAACGTCCACTATGGTTTCGGACACCACTACAAATAGCTGTCCCTTCAAATAATGCCCTTTTTGAGAGTATAGGGGTGATTTCGTATTCAGCCGCAGTTTCTCTTTCCCTGTTCTTAGGGAACAGAGGTCACATACATAACCTGAGACGTTTTCAGACAGTCGAAAAACTACCAATCAGAGGTTTTCAAATCTCACAGTGCGTCGATGGGGAACGATATACCCACGCTGCCATGCTGAGGGGAATGTATGCCATGAATGGCTTTGACAAACATCAGAAATGGCAGTTTCAACTGAAATGCCAGAACCACTCCCCCTCAGGTCACAAAAGGCTGTCAGTGACAGTATTCCCTACGGCCACTGTCCAAGCTATAAGCCTCAAAGAGGCCTCCGAATTACACCAAAGGCCGCTCAAAGGTTTGGAACAGACAACTTTACATGGAAGGGGTTCCTCTAAGGGAATATGGCCAGGGGGCCAAAAGGAGCCCTGGCCAGTCACTTCTCAGGGGAACGTAGTCAACCCCGAATGCCACCAGGGAGGCTGACCTGGTCTGCTCTTGCGACCTAGTCTGGCCTACCATCTGTCTGTTTCTTAGAACAGAGCCTCTAAAACATTTGCCTCTAGTAGAGTGGCAGAGTAGAGACTGGCAGTAACCAACTTACACCAGACCGTAGAGATGGGCATCCTGGAGAGCAGGATTCAGCATTGCTTTTTTCCAAACTTTTCAATCCAGGGGAATTTCTCTGCTCGATCCTGGATCTACACAACACTTGTTTTCCGCGATGGAGGTTGGCCACTCTAATAGGGACCCTTTTGAGGGGAGTATCTCCAGCCTAAGGGCTGATCTGAAAGAGAGGGCCTCACCAGTGAATTTACAAAAAGCGAAGCCAACACACTCACTAAGGGGGTCCAACAAAGGCACTACCCCTTATATATCTTTATAGCCAACACACAATGAGAACTTCAGTGCCCTATTGTTAAAATTATTATAGTGCATTCACACCGGACGCGATTCACGTGAGTAATTTACATGTTAAGTCAATGCAGAGACGCGAAATGGCATTCTGAGGCGCGATTCGCATGAATGAGGTGGCGCGAATTGAGCGGTTTGAACGCGGGAATCGCGCAAATCGCTCAAGTTGAAAAATCTGAACTTTGGCGGATATTCGCGCCACGTTAACCAATCAGGAGCTTGCTCTAGTAGTGACAACAATGAGGAGAAAATATGTATATTAATATCTGGTTCAGACAATATTATCACTGTGATAACATTAAATGACATGAAACACAACCCAGTCTCTTTTTGTTAAATGCAAGTTTATGTTTGATCAATAATACAAAAGTATAAGTAAAAGGTATAATAAGCTATACATGAAATAAAGCAAACAATTCAGTCAAACATTCAAAGTCAGTGCTAGTAGGTTACAACTGTAACGTAAAGTTATAGCCTAAAAATAAAAAAGTTTTGAAACTTCACTTTGCCCTCAGCCTAAACGATTTGCCAGGGAACAAATTATAGATCCATGAGACCAAAGATCGGCCGTTACATCTAAACAAGACGAATTATAGCTTGAGACACCACAGAGACATCAGAGCCAGCGGCAGACGGCAGAAGGACTGGCCGAGGAAAGGCTACTCTCGCCGGGGTAAACAAGTGCGGAGCGCCGCTGATCCACTGGAGCTCACAACTCCGAAAACGCCAGATAAAATGTTCAAATAGGCACTCTTTTTTATAAATAAACCACAGATTTGAGCTTTAAACAGCTACATTATCGCCTGATAAAGTGAATATATATATACAGGGGTTAAAGTGGGATAAAAAACCTCAGATAAATTAATAAATAAATAGATCCAGCAGTCGCAGTGCAAGAGCAGCTGGACCGTCTCACACACAGCTCTAACAAACTCTATTGGCACTTTCGCCGCTCTATTGAAGTGATAGAAACTGTGGCAAAACTATAGCTGAACCAGACCTCTAGCTCCGACCATGTGAACGGAAGTGTTGAGGTAAACTACACGACTGTAATCATGGCTGTAGTCAGCTATAAGGTCGCCACGGTCTAGACCTCTGTATTTTTCAGAGGTGTATATAAAAAATGTTGTAAAATAATTATATTATGCATAAGATAATGAATGTGTGTGTACATATTGTGAATTAATTTATTAAACTTATAGCGTCAGTAGCCTTCAGTGAATTAACTTGTCTAAGAAAATGCTTAATAAAATATAGGCTAAATATCAGTTGACCCTATGTTTACTTTCTTCACTGACAAAGACGAAAATGAAAAACTATCAGCCAGAGCTCAGCTTTAGGAGGGGAAGAGACAGGGCAAAAGAAAGAAAGAGTGATGGAAATGAGGAGAGAGTGATAGAAATGAGACTGATGAAAGGAGGAGAGAGCAGGTATTACAGATAATCTACTGCCCAATAACATGGTTTTAAAAACGTTTAACCCTTGTGCACTGTTCGATTTCTGGTTACACTCCTAATTAGATTCAATACAATTCCCCAAAAATCACATTATGAAAAAACACATACAATCAGGTACAAACAATTCACTTTTAATATCAATACTTTTCACACATTACAAAGAATAAATATCTGAATTTACGATTTATAAAAATACTTTTAACCACTATTTTTAAGATTGGCCCTTAGGACACTTACCTTTATACATTTAGAACAATAATATCTTAGTCTAAACCTAAAGTAATCTTGAACAACTATATAGCATTTTAAAGCTTTCAGACTCTAATTTTCATAGTTGGTGACTGATTTTCAAAAGAGATGAGAGCAGTAGATAAATAGCGATAGATTCGTCATTTGTGATGCAGTGCCAAACTATAACGCGCACTCTGACTCTTTCCATATCGTTTTTTATATGCATTTTAGAGATTGAATTCAAATATTAATATTACTGCCCAAACTACTTTTGAATAGGATGTCTACTTCATAGATATTTTGAAAAGTATGAAAATATAACGTTCAGATCACTCAAACCATATATGGAAATCGAAGAGTCTACATGTCATCTAGTGGAAAACGTTGGTACTGCGCACAATTTTTTTTTTTTTGAGATATCAACCTAAAATGTGGTACAGAATTTGTTCAGATATTTAGCTTTGATTTTCTTGAGGTTTTAGAATTGAACATGTTTTGTAAAATGTATATTTTATATAAAATATATATAAAAATATATATATATAAAAAAAAACATATAAAAAAAACAAATATATATATTATATATTTTACATGTTCATAAACTTCTATAACTTGTTTTAAACTTTACTTTTACAACTTATACAGTGATAGCCGATTTCAAAACACTGCTTCATGAAGTTGTTAATCTCAGCAAGACACTGGCACTTCAGGACTAGAGTTGAAGAGCTCTGAGATACAACAAAATGTTTTGTATTTTGTGTCTGTACAGTTGCTTTTGAATAGCTGTCCTATATGGGTCAAATTGACCCACAAAAAGCAAGAGTGTATAACATTTTGATATGCACATTTCACAACGCATCAGCATGTTGAAACTTTGCATGCATGTTAATGACCCTAAATGAGAAAAGGTCACACAATTTCAAGAAAAACAATGTAGGTTAGATAGTATTTCAGATAGATTGAAAAAAGAAATTATAGCTAATTTATACCATTTGTGGCATACAAAAAATATTTCTGTATTGAAATTTTGTATTTTTTTATTTTTTTTTAGCTTCATAGGTTAGTAAAATACTAAAATAACAAAATATAATCAAGAAATGTTATTATTTTGGGTCTCTACAATTGCCTTAGAACATTAAAATATCCAGGTCAAATTGACCCGTGAACATCACGAACGTAACAGTAAATGTGTGTGTGTATGTCAAAACACATCAGCGTGTTGAAACTTTGCATGCATGTTCATGACCCTAAATGAGAAAAAGAAAAATTTAAAGAAAAAAAACATAGGTTAACTGATATTTCTGACAACTTAAAAATCAAAACGGGTCAAATTGACCCGCAACATAACACAAGGGTTAAAAGCACATATGTAGATAAGAGAAATAAAAAATGTAATGGGGGACCAAGCCCCCCGAACCCCTCTAATTTTGGGACCTCTGTGGTTTTAAAACTCCTTAAGACAGTTATATTGCTGTTTCTGGAAACCTGTTTAATATGACCTCATATCTAGAGTTAATGTGTTGCAGTCTGGAATATTTATATATAGGCTTAGCCTACTTAATATTAAAATTGAATATTCAGACAGTATATACTCATTGTATCTCTGTGCTTTGACGATTTTGTTTTTAAAAAAATACAAATTTCTGTGGTAGAAAATGCCGTGGCGCTAAGATCGGCCACTATGGGGGCCCTTGGGTTTGTTATAGCGCCCCACGTGTACCAGTCAATATGGAAGCTATTTTGACTGGATGTGAGACTAGCCACAATATTTGGACCATTATACATTGTTGTTTTGTTGTTTCTTATGTTTTATGATACAGCAAAACGTTTGACTCTGCGATAGGTCTATCTAGGTTGTGAATTATTTCTGTTGTAGTTGTGTCTTCAACCATTTTGGTGTGTTACATTTTAAACAATTTTGGACTTCCCCTTTTTATTTTTGAATTTACATTGTGGAAGAACATGGTTGTGTCCCATATTGTGGTGCTCATCAATTTTAACATAGTATCGTCATCATATCAGTGTAGATGTAGATGGACCAAAATAAAACCATTAAAATATCTAGGAAATAAGTATTGTGATACTTATTTAGTATACTTATATAAAGTATTGCTGTACCATGATACTCAACATGTTGCCCCACGGTGAGAATTTTTTATACACACACATCTGAGCTCCTTCTTCTAATCAGTTCAGATATATTCAACATTTAGCTCGGCAGTCAAATTATTTAATCTGATTTTGACCAGTTGAGAGACCCACTGTCCTTTAGTGTAGAGTTTAACTCCAACTTTATTCAAACGCCTGAAGCAGAAAATCAAGCTCTTTAGGATTGCTTGCAGGTGTGCCGAAGCAGGTTGGAAATAAACTTTACAGGGCAGTGGGTCACCAGGAGCAGGGTTGATGAATTGTTCTCTAGTTTATAACAACGTGTTGTGCAAATAACATCATAAATATCTAATAATAAAATAAATGATTAAAGCATGGGTGAGCTTACCTGTGCCAAATGTTTTTAATAGCCATTCCTGTGAGACGCTGCTACTTCAAGTATTGCTTCCTGAATATGATCTCTCCGTCCTAATCACTGGTTAACTGGGGCGGGGTTAGGACGTTTTTTTTCTTGGTTTTTTTTTTTTGCACATATGACACACAAGTGAACAAACCCACAGCTGAAACTTCCCCATCTTCAACTATAATACTCATTTTGTATGGTAGAGAGATTTTTTTGGTTTTTCAAAAACTCATTACAGAAATATTTAAAAATATAAAAACGTTTGAAAGAAAATGCAACAAGTAGAACACAATGCCCCTTTATGACACCTTATATTTTCAAACACACATTTTGTAGCTTTGTAAAAAGTAAAAAATCTATTAGAAATCTCAGTTTATTCATAGAGAGAGAGAGAGATTCACTTCATTAATACACTTGTTTCAACAATTCCAATGTTACATTATATCATGCGTACCAAAAACAAACGAATAAATTCTATCAAATGTGTAAAAACAAACAATTGAGCACAATGCTCCATTACCACACCATTTCATCTCAAATGTTAACAGATCCTTGGTAGACTTATAAAAACTAAAATCATTCAACACTTCTGATTTTACCACATTTAAAAACATTTTTACCACATCTTCACCCAACAATCTTTCAACCTTATTTTTCCTGCTCATGTAAATGACCAGTTTTGCCTGTCCTAAAAACAAAATTCAAAAGCTGATAAGTAAATATTTTAATTCAGACAAAGAGAGACATGGTTAGAAGCTACACACATCCAGAACCTATGGGAACATCCTCTCTAAGGCATTGTTCTCATTATAGGGTTAAGGTTGTTGCCGTGAGTAACATAATAGTTATAGTACACACTTGCCAGGAACCATATTGTCAGAATTAATTTGATTCCTACAGGAATGACAAAAAATGAGAGCAAATATATAGGATGGAATAACATTTCCTCGCAAAATGTGCTTCAACAGTGACGCCCCCACATTTCCAGGGAACCTGGTGTATTTCTAATTGGCTTGTTGTTTACACTGATGATCGGGAACGAATAATGAACTTATTCATAGACAGTTTCAGTGTATTGTAGTTTTGTTTATTGTCCACATAGGTGTGACTGTATTTTTATAAAGGGCAGAACAGTAAAAGTTATGTTGTGAAACCAGTATTTCTGGGTTTTTTGTCATTATTTTGTATCACTTCTGTTTTTTTTATTGCAGTTGTGTCTGTGCTGATTAATGCTTTTAGTTTTATTCAATATTAATGTATTGGGGAGAGCGAGCACAAACCAACACTTTTCGACCCTCTCTCATTCAATTTAAAGCTACACTATGTAACTTTTCCGTCCACTAGAGGTCGCCTGTTCAAAACAAACGCGTAGTTTGATGACGCCACGTTTGAGCGCAGAATCTTGGGACATGTGGTCTTCACCTCACAGCCGGTGGAAAAGAGTCAGGATAGGACTCGGGCAGAAATCATGTTGATGTGATTATTAACATTACTGTAATGAAGCAGAGCAGGACCGAGTGTTGTGGAGCTGAGCAAGGCCGCAGGAGCGATTGAAGAGCGGGACTGTTATTATGGCATAGTCGCCGGCGGGACTTTTATTATGACACGGTTGCCGGCGCCACTTCCTCTTTTCCAGTCATGAGTATGATGTAACGCAACTCTGTTTATCGTATTAGATATATCTGAGTGTGTTGAAAAAGAAGTTATGACATTCGATCGGCGGCTGCTATGACACTTGTTCACACTGCAGTGAGAGTAAAGTGTTTCACTGAATAAAACCGGAAACCGAGGGTGACAGGCGACTCCCTCACACGCATAGCTCACACGTCCCGGTTCCTTGGTTAAAATAGCAATTTCTCACGATTTACAAATAGTTGGAAACATTTGGGATATTCTAAGTACTCAACTGAACAAAATATATAACACTGGCCTAGTGGTTTCTGGATATTTTACTGCAAAAATCCTACATAGTTCACCTTTAAGTCTTGTAATCAGTTATACCCCCGGTTTCACAAACAAGCCTTAAGTTAAGGCATTTCAATAAAATTTATTTTCAATAAAAAGTGGAAATAACATATCTAACGTGTGTTTAATAATAAAGTGTTTATCGGTTAGGGGTGTGTGAACAGACATTCTGAATTAGAGACAGTAAAAGTGAGTGGGTCCAATGTCATTGGTCTTAAAGGGGTGATGAATTGAGAAATCAACTTTCCTTTGAGCCTTTGATACATAAAAGTTCATCGTGATATAAGAATATCCTAAGCTGAAAACTTCCTTGTTAGTCAAAGAAAAGCTTTTATTGACACCAGGCCCAGAAAACGAGAGATCTCAGAATATGTCGACCATTGACATAATAGAATGCAGAAGCGCCACCTCAAGCCCGCCCACCGACTCGTGGAGCTAAACTGGTCACGCTACCGAGCAATAAACATGCGGTTCCAGCTCACGTGCGTAAGACATTGCGCGTTTGTTCGCTTAATTTCACTGCAGAATCGATTGTAAACAAGATACAGGTCGAGACTGGATTTGCAGACATATTGAGATTAAAACACAATGTCGTGCATTCTGACAGGAATGGTCCAACACTTATGTGAGTAAAATATGTTTTTTATATGTGTAAGTATTGCGTTGTTACAGATCGCTTGATATCTACTGATTACATACATTAGCATGCTGTCACAGGCTCTTTTATTTGAGGTGTTATTGGTTCATTCATGATCAGACTCGGACTTGTAACGTTATGGGCCAGGGCTCGCAAAGCCCAACGTCCCGGGGCTATGTGTTTTTCAGACGGGTTACCAAAATGTATCATCAGCCTGACGACGGGCTATCTTAAAAAGTAAAATAACATTCCTTTCTTGCGTGGGTATGCGTGTGTGTGTGTGTGCGGTTCGTGGTTATATTCACTGATCGGGCCGGCCAAGTAAAAAAAAAAAAATCATTCCAATCAATCGCGGGTGGATGAGAGATGAATCATTGTGTTTGTTTGATAAAGATATTTTGCGAGCCCTGTGAGCATTGCAGACGCTTTCAAAACAATCCCCACATGTACTGAGGGGAGCTGAAGCTCATTAAATATGCAAATCTTATCCAATCCTAGCCGTGGGCGTTTACTTCCAAGTCTTCAGTGCGGCACGCCCATCAAAACCAAGGCAGAAAATAGCCTATTACTTATTCATTATCATGTGTTTGAATGTACAAACCACGTGAACGTCATAAGTTGACCTCAGACAACAGTATACATTCTTTTCTTTTTTTAACAGTTCATGACTCCTTTAAAAAGTGGGTGGGGCTTGTCCCACATACTATGGTTCCGACGCCCATGGGTTTGAAACAACATGAGGATGAGTAAACGATGACAGACCTTTTATTTTTGGGTGAGATATTGCTTTAAAACATGCTTTATATTTTTTTATAACAGGCTGGTTTTATAGCTAACCACACACTTAAAGGGATAGTTCACCCAAAAATGAAAATTCTGTCATCATTTACTCACCTTCAAGTTGTTCCAAACCTGTATGAGTTTCTTTGTTCTGCTGACTGCAGAACACAAAAGAAGACATATTAAAGAATGATTGTAACAAAGCAGACTAGTATGACTAGTATTTTTTCCCTACTATGGTAGTCAGTGGTTGCTCTTTCTGCTTGGTTACAAACATTCTTCAAAATATCTTATTTTGTGTTCAGCAGAACAAAGAAACTCATCAGATCAGCTCTGGAAATGTATCCAAATATGGTTTGTGAGACATTAAAACACCATGAGCATCACGCGTACTTGAGTATGTAGTAGACGAAATGGCGCTGCTCATTCACACAGAGACAGAACAAGCAGATCATATATTTATATAGTGTTTTGCGCTTTAATATTCACAGATCATGTCGCAATTTGATTTATTGTACTTTTGAGTTATTCATTCATCCATCAGTTTGCGTGTTTTTCGTGATATCTGCGTTATAGGTCTTTTTTTATCTACTGTAAATTCATTTTTCATGACTTTATTTTGGGATTCCCTCTGCATCACATCCTTCGTCCTTAACCCTTGTACGGTCTTCGTTTGGGGTCTCCACAGACCCCAGGCAACAAAATGTAATTTTGTAACGAAACAATAGTTTTTTTTAGAACAAATGTAATTTTACTGTTTATTAATGTTTTTACTCTATATCTGTGCAGTTTTTGGAGTATTTAAAATAATCTTTTAATTTATTTAAATAAATTAAATATATTTTTAATCGATTTTCACACAAAATCTTTTTTTTATGTAAAATTCACTTTAAAAAAAGACCCACATTTCTAACTTTCATTCGTAGGGATAACATGGATATTTTGACATGGTTTAGTGTGAGATTTTTGCCCATCTTTTGGAAAATACAGTAAAAAAATGTAAAAATTAAAATACTTTTACCAGTAAATGGCTGCAGAGCTCCACTATTTGCTATGTGCTATTTGACTGACTGAAAGACATCTTTTCAAAAGTATTTTTCAGTTGGATTCATATCTAAATGTTATGAAATCACAATTATAACAATTAAAATTAATTAATTTAGTCAAAGTATTTCCATATAGCCAGCCCAGGGGTTCACAACAGACTGCAGCAGGCGCAATGATATTACGCATCGCCTAAAAATAGTCCCCAGCACACTCCCTGTGCAAGCAGGTTGTCATGATTCTGCGTAATATCATTGCGCCTGCTGCACCCAAGGTACGGCAGCAAAGTTCCTTGATTATTATGTCAGAATGAGAGTATAGTTTCTAGCCATATCGGCCTAGAAAATTGCAACTTTTCATTTTCCGTCGGTCTTATAGTACATGATGTAACTGCAGAAGAGTCAAGTTTTAAATAGAAACTCTTCAGTCATTTTTTTGAGTGAGATGCTAATGGTCTAATCAGATTCAATGATCTATGCTAAGCTATGCTAAAATTGCTACCGCCAGACCGGGAGATCGGCTGAATGGATTCGAAAACGGTAAAACTTAACTGTTTATGAGTTGGAAAATGAGCCTATTTTCGAAAAAGTGGAGTGTTCCTTTAAGTAAACAACATCATACTTATAGTTTACTAGCCTATTTATTATATATTATTTTTGTATACTATGTTCCTATTTAGATACAATTTTTTATCCTTGAAATACCTTTAACTGCACTTTTTACTAATTCTAAAGACATTTTAATCTAATTTCATGCATCCTTTTTTATCAAAACTTGAATGTGCGTAAGTTTTATACAAAAAAGCAACATTTTCACAAAAAAGCTTAGAAGATTGCATTTTTGTCAAAGACTTCGACCAGATCAGATTCAGAATGATAATCAAAACACAGATGGAGTAGATCGAGTCCATCAACACAACACAACACAACGGTAGCTTCCTCCTCATGGGTTCAACATTTCATTCAGTTACATTAGGCAGTTTTGATTTACATGCTGTTTAATGTTTGATGATTGCTTAGTTACACTAAGTGGACTCATTCATTAATTCTTCTGTCACAGGGTGTTTTGGGTGTTGGTTCATGTTTTTAGTCATGTTCTTAGTTTGCCATGTTCACTGTCTTGTTTCTTAGTTTACTTTGTTCTCTGGTATGCACTTCCTGGTCTTGTCATGTGACTCCCATGCCCTCATGTAACCTTCATGTTCTGTTTTTCGTTCATTTGTCCCTTGTCTTGTCACTAGTCTCTGGGTATTTATGCTGCCTTCACGTGCTCTCGGAATTATCGTAAATACGTGTTTCCTATGTAAACATTGCACATGAACGCCCTCACATTTTGAAACTTGAATGCAATGCGCTCGTAATCATGACTTCAGAAGTCGGAATCATCAAATTTCCGATAGCACGTGAAGGCAGCTTTAAGCCCTCATGTTTGCCATATATCTTTGTCTGATATTGATGTTGTAACCACTGTTGGTGAGTTTTGGTAAGCCATGCTATGTTAGCCACGTCTTCGTTTCTAGTTTCTGCCAAGCCATGCCAAGTTTATGCCAAGTCTTTGTTTTATGTTTCGGATTTTGATTAAACTGCACTTGTGTTCTTCAACTTGCCTCTCAGTGGAAGTATGTTACATCTTCCTATACGACCACCAGTGGACTAGCCTACACAAAAATTCAGATAGCCTACTCAGAATTAGGAACAAATCTGCTTTCTTTATAAATCAATAATTTCAAACAATGTAAGTTTATAAGATGTATGTAAAACTATGTGAAAAAAATTATATTTAATAGGGTGCTCAATCAAAAGAGTAAACACAACTAGCCTACAACTGTATACTTAGAATGTCAAGGTCCAAACAGAGAACCCAGGAGCGATGGCAGTTCAAACTAATTTTTACTGAAGAAGGTAACAAAGGCAGTCAACTGTGCGAGGGGACGCTGAATTGGAGATAACAGAAAGTCTAGTTGGTGCAAGGTCTGGGCTCCGTGACAGGCAGGCTGGCAGCGATAGGCACTCAACCGCAGGCAGGTACCACGAGCAGCGAGACGGCTGAGCAGAGAACAGGTATGACGAGCAGAACCAGACAGGACGGGACACGACTAAACTCAGAATAATTGTGGGGAAATGGCATAAGGTAGATCAAACAAAGGCCAAGGGTATACGTTAGCAAATAATCAGACAAAGAAGCAGAGCGAATAGCAGGGTGGAATAGCGGACAGAATCATGGTGGAGAGGGAACAGGCGCGGGACAATCAGCTCGGACGCTGATTGAGATGGCAAACAGCTGAGTACCAGTAGGCAGAGAGAGAGAGAGAGAGAAAGATAGACAGATCAAACCCAACTCATGACAGTACCCCTCCCTCAACGAGCACCTCGTGGCGCTCCCGAGGAAGAGGACAATGGAGAAAGGCCCAATGAAACGAGGTGCTAGCTTGCGAGAGGTGGACTGAAGAGGCAAGTTAAGAGTGCAACGCCAAACTCTCTGACTGCGAACGTATCTGGGGGCTTTAATGCGTCAGCCATTGGTGGCGTGTCGCGTGCGGTTTAAGGACTTCACAGATATTACTCTCGCACACATTGCGTTTGCACATTTAAAGGATTAGTTCACCCAAAAATGAAAATTCTGTCATTAATTACTTACCCTCATGTCATTCGACACCCGTAAGACTTCGGAACACAGATGAAGATATTTTTGTTGAAATCCGATGGCTCGGAAAGGCCTCCATTGGCAGCAATGTATTTTGCACTCACATAAGAGGTACTAAAGATGTTGTTACAAAGTCCATCTCACTACAGTAATTTTATGAAGCGATGAGAATAGTTTTTGTGCGCTGTTGTGGCAATAATTTATTAATTGACGTCACTAATAAGAGACAAACCTCAATCCAATTGTCTTTATAAAGATTTATTTTTCTTGCAAGAAAGAGCCACGGTCAGTGCAGCCATCCGAGGCTGCCTTGAGTGTGAACTTGGGACACAAAGAAGCCACAAGCTTCTTATACCCTCAATGTCTAAACACCCCTTTTCAACTGTCTTAGAAACGCAATGGCTTTTGTCTCATAACTAATTTAAATTATCCGACCCCATTGGTTCGGGAAAGCTCTAAATTTAGGTGTCCTGCCGCTACCAACCCCCCCTGCGTGCACTCGACGCAGAAGTATAAATTGGCCTTTAAGCTTACAGAGGTGTCAGCATGGCCGAAACAGATTCCTGTGTGAACTCAAATATACATTTTCTTCTGTTATTAAATTTTCCCCCAACAATTCCCCCTTCTATGATTCTTTGATAACCCACAAGAAATTTTTTAAATGTGTATATATAAATATAATTTAAAAAAATAGTAGTAATAATAAAACAATAACAATTAAAAAGTAATAATACAACAATAATAATAAAAAAGTAATAATAAAACAAGCAAATTTAAGTCACTCATCACACTTACACTCTTCATCTCTGATTTTTTTGTCTCATTTCCTCATTCACCATTGTCATAGCATGTTCAGTGCTATTGGCTAAAGCTAAGACACTCCATGCTAACCCATTCATTTTGTTTATCGTTACTGCTGTTCCCACCCCCAGAAAAATTGACCAGCCCACATTTGCCCCAGGTGTTGTCCATGGATCTGACAAGACATAACCACTGTAACGGTCTGGTAACGTCCCTATTTCAGAACCAAAATCTCTTTTCTGTCTGCTCTCCCTGTTCATTACCCGGAAAATACACAGATGTCCCCACATTCGTTAAAGCTGGGTAACAGCAACCTGTCCAGTCTTTCTGTGGCATGAAATGATATGCTCTGTCACCACAAACCCAAATTGCCGCAGGTGAAGTGTCACTTGGTTTGCTAAACAGACAGGTAAAGTCTGTTGTGATACCGCCTATCACCGCTGTGCAGTTCCCTGTTGTCGAATTATTGACAATAATTCTACAAGTCAGACCACCCTGCTTTCATGTTCAGCTTCAGTCTCCGTGAGCACACGCACACATCTCCTTGAACATGCATCACTCTCAATGGTGGAATCAACATGTCTGTGTGGTTTTGTCATAGACAGGAAAAGAAAGAAATGGACAGAGCGACCCCATAGACTTCAACGGAGATAATTGAAGTCAGATAGAAGCACTCACTTCCTGATGGCTGAGCGTACTGCGCAGCCTCGGACTGAGCTTGACGACATAGATGTGACGTGAGCAACCTGTCTGACAGTGGCAAGTCTTCTAGTAGTTTTGCAAAGTGAAATCTGAATCACCGAATCTTGCAGAAACAGAGAGGGTGAGCAGGAGCAACTTTTGATGAATGAAGCAGGATCTGCAACATCTCTATCTGCGTTTATGCCTCCACGTCCCCCCGATTGCCTCATAGACAGTAAAAGATTGCCTACGAGCTTCTCCTCGGGTCTATATGGTAATTTGCTCAACAGCGCGACACAGTCGCGTGGTTATGGCACAATCGTTAGCCTATACTTTACAAAAACAGCTTCAACGGGGCGATAGTGTAAGATACAAGGTAATGGAGCATTTTATACATTGTCGTGTTTGTTTAGAAATAAACAATGGACGAATGGAGTCTTTAAACGCCTCAGATATAAAGATATTCACTGTCAAAGTGAGGCCAAAATGAATGGGAGTCAATGGGATGCTAACAGCAGGTGATGGCTTGGTTAGCAATGGCCGCACCTATGGAAGGTACGGTTTCCGGGGGCTGGATTACCCCCTTGGTTATTGTGCAGTATTGTTTGTCCCATGATTTTAGAGTTCCGACGGGGAAACAGTGGCGTGAATCTTCGGTTTCGCTAATGTGGGGACTAGGGGTGTGCATTGGCACTGCCCTCACAATTCGATTCGATTACGATTCACCAGGTAACGATTCGATTCAATTCGATTCTACGATGCATTGCGATGCATCAAAATTCTACTGCACACAACAAGGCAAATTTTTTATCAGTCATGAGGCAATAAAAACAGTCAGATATTGAACAGATTGTATTGGCTGCAATGTGTGTATTATCACTCTCCTGCATCTTTGACATAAATGTCATTAAATAAAATAAAATTGAATTGTACAGGGTATTGGATATGGCATTTTCAAACCTGAAAAAGAAAACATAAATCACTGCTTTCAGTGCTTTGAATGAGAAATGTTTCTCTTCTCTCTGCTTTAGAACCATTTGAAATTATATAGAGCAATAATAACCAACTAAGCCAACTTTTTCCAGCAGTGAACATAAGTGTTTTTTTTTACACACAGTAAAAAGCTCTAAGACAGGGCACTTCATGAAAGTTCAAAATAGTCACACTATTGTAACAACAACCACCACCCAGGCACCCAGCAATAAAAATATTCAGTGCAACACACACAGTAACGTTGACACTAGCGACTCGTCAATTCTTGGCTGGGATGTGTCGACTTTTTGTGCTGTTGTTGTTGTTGTTGAAGCCAACTCAGGATGCCAACGATAAACATGGTTCGTGAAGTTAGTTGTATTGCCAACGTGCTTGATTTTAGTGTGGCAGGCGCGTTAGCAGGACGTAAGCAGTGCGTATTTTTTTCGGCGCCCATGTTAACAGATTAGAGCATTCACATCGCACGCAGAGGCAGCGCGGCAGCACATCGCATCGCATCGCATCGCATCGCATCGCAGGAGCAGAAGCAGCAGTGCCGCGATCGTTTCGGGGCCGAGTCTATTTTTGCCGCGCTGCTCACGCTGATTTAAAGCCACAGTGGATTGTTTTTGATCAAAACTGACCAGATTAACATGGAAAATAACAAATATCACCATGAAATCATGTGGTGAAGTGCCCCGTGTGTTTCACAATCACCATATGACATCCAGAGCTGTTAAAAAAAATTTAAACACAACACTGCCAGAAGTTTTTGCCCAAACTTCAAAAGCCTGTTTAAATGATTAAAACTAGAAGCATATATTCACTTTAATGTTAACTTACATTTATCATGTGAACTACTTATATACAACAAGTTATATGCATGTGTGTTTGGGACAGAGGGGAACACGGTCGCATTTGCAGCATATGCTGCCAATCATAAATCAAAGCACGAGACAGACGGGGCTCGGAGGAGAAGACCGGAAAATGTGACATAATGTACAATATTTGTCTGTATTTGCAATATACGAGCTGCGCGAGACAAACGCTGCCAGTGTGAATCCACAATGGGGGCGCGGGCTCCCGCTCTCCATACCCACCGCTCCTGCCCTGCTAACACGTGCGGTGTGAAGCCGGCGTCAGAATCCGAAATGTGCCCAGATGTCCGCTTTCCAAGCTTTGGATGCGTTTTTAATTACCCGTCTATCGCGGTCATCTCCCTCCGCCTCAGCCATCTTGATTGTTGTTGTTATGACCCTGGAAGTAATTGAAACTTCGCAACTTTATTGTCCAACTCAAGGCCAGAAAATAAACGGTGACATAATCGATTATGGCACTTTGCCGCATCGATGCTGAATCGTGCATGCCCCGCATTGCGATGCATCGCTGAATCGATTATTGTTGACACCACTAGTGGGGACTGTACCATTTAATAATTGAGCGTGGGTGTTTCAGGGACAACGTGGCCGAGTTGCTTCTGTTAGTATACTTGTTCGATGCATGTTAAATGAGATCGGTGATAACATAAGAGAAGATGTATTTATTTTCAATGCTATGTCAACATGTTTCTCCTAGACTCTATATTTATGGGAAAATGTGTAAAGTGTTGTATGTGAGTTTGCCCCTCCCCATGGGGTAATGGTGCTGGCCGCCAGTATAAATGTGTGTGTTTATTTAATGGATTTAGTCTGTGTTGGTTGCTGCAGTGGAGAGTGTGGCTTGAGGGCTGCAGGTATTTTCTATTTTTGGATTTTCTTTTTTTTTGTATTCTTTGAGGAACAATTTTTTTTTTTAAAAGATTGTATTTTGCATTATTTGTTTGGATTCTAATTTGGATGTTTATTGAATACTTATTTTTCTAGTTTATTTCTTATTTTCTGGTAATGTTATATTTTTGGGGGTTGGGTTATTCCTACTTTTCATGTTTAAATACATATTAATTTATACTTTAAACCTCTTGTAGTCACTCTGCCTCTGTTTAATTTGGCCACACCATTCTTTTTTTTTGGTTGCCCATCTTGGGTAACCATTAGACTCTTATAAACTTAATTCATTTGAGTACCATTCCCCCTTTTGCTGCAGGATCGCCCATGCAGCCTTTATAATCATCGAAAATATTGTTGGGGTAAACAAGGCTTGCCATCACTACTCGTCTAGATGCCATTTTGCATATTCGCACATCGTTCCCAGCCACAACGTCTCCACAGGTGCTTATCTGCTGCTGTGGCGAAGGCCTGCATGCTCTGTAAGGAGGTCAAACCATTTGTGTTATTTTTAGGTAATAAAAAACAATCTGGTTCCTTTGACTGCTGTTCTGCTCTCACGGTTTTCTGTTGAAACGCAGCCGCATCTGCTCTCACGGTTTCCTGTTGAAACGCAGCCACATCTGCTCTCACAGTTTCCTGTTGAAATAAACTCTTTGTTGTTAGTTGCACTGCGCATTTACATATAGCTACAAACTAATAAAGTCTTAGCTAGAAAGTTTCCCATAAACATACTGAAAATATCCAATAAAATGAAAGACAAATCCGTATTTCATCTCTGTAAGCCGGGCTAAGTCAGTAATCACTGTCACTGCTCTCCCATCATGTTAGGGGTGTGTGATACCTCCAAAATCCAAACATGCCAACTTTCTGCTATCAACCGTTTGACGACACACACATCCCTAGGCCAGACCCACAGTCACTCCTCAGAGACTAAATACTTTAGAAAACATATATGAAAAACAAAAACAAAAAAAAACAATCAGTGATTCTCTTGATTAATCAAAATCATAACAGACATTTTTGCCATTCACTCAAACTCAAACTAAACAATAAAAAATAAGTATAATAATCCATTTTAGCACTTTAAATCTCAACATAAAACATCCTTCAGTTTGCATTTGTGCTTTGCCCACAGTTCAGATGACACCTCTGCCCATGCAGGGTGTATTTTCAAATCACAAATGTCTGCCATGCACTGATTCTCTTTTGTGCGTCTGTCAATGTGGTTACTATCCTTTCTATTTCAATTGCATGTTAACATTCAGATCTAAATGCCCACAGTTTCTCACTGTGCATCACATTCTTATCAACCTTCCTTCAGTCAGTCGTTTCAACACAATTCTTCACAAACTACCCTATTTTTGTTATCCTTACTATTTCCAACTAAATGCCCACAGTTCTCACTGTGCGTCACATTCTTATCAACCTCCCCCAGTCAGTTGTTTCAACAATTCTTCACAAACCACCCTACTTACTACTTCCAACAGACCCATTTTCACTCATCATAGTCCACATCATATTTAACCATTAACGAATATAAATCTAAATTTGTTAAAGTTAAATACACTTCATCAAAATGACTTCAAAATGAAGTTATCAATTCGTATTACATTCAATCAGCTCGTTCACTCATCTTTATCTCGTGACATCATACTCAATACCCAATTCTTTATCAAAATCTTTTCAGTTCCTGTTATCAGTAAACCATTCAAAATTCATTAATTAGGATTTCCTTTAAAGTACCCTTTTCTCCATGCCCTGCCCATTAAAACTCCTCTTACATCATGTCATTTGGCAGTGATTCTTATCATCAACTTTGCCACATCAATTTCTTTAACGCTGGTTAAAACCAATCTGTATTTTAAAAAGCAATATTTTAGCCATTTTAGCCTAATATGACTTTGGATGTTCATAATCCCTGTCAGAAATCCTATTTATCCTTTTGGTTTCCTGTATGAAACAAAATATCATGTCTATTTAATAGATGAAAAATAAAGTATAAAATAACCTTTTGGTTCGCCCTCCGGCCTTTCATAAATATGAGGGAGTCTCTAGATCATTTGGATAGTGACTTCAGTTAAATTGTCACTTTGTCTCTGCTGTCAAGTCTATAAAATTTGCATTTACCTCAGACTCTGAATTTAGACATGGGTGTCAAACCCATGATTGACGGCAATCTTTAAAGGACAACTCCGGTGAAAAATGAACCTAGGGGTAATTAACACATGGCTATCGAGTAGATTGTTCTCTGGGATGTGTTTTCATGAAAATCGAATGTAAAGAGTTTTATCTCTAAAAACAGATTAGCTTATAACGCTAGTCTATGGGGCATAGAATAAGTAAAATGAAATCGCCAGTTAATACCACTAACAAGGTTCAAAATAGCCTCACACTAACACGGAAGCATAATAAGGGTCCCTACATGCAAACCGAAGCATTGAGAACTTTGTAAGTGTACAAACAGTTTAATAAGAAGATACTTTATAAAGACAGTACATTACGCGTATACAGACAGGAGCCATCTTGGAAAACAGTCTCGACAAGTCGAGCCACGAACGCTGTGCTAAGTGATGAACTGTGACTTGGAATCTCATATGGTCTGTTGTTTCCGGAAGAAAGCACTGAACGCAACAGAGAAAATAAATAAATAAAACATATTTTTTTTTAAAACTGAACGCAACAGAGACTAGTGCTTCTAAAGAGCACTAAAGACACTAAAGGCTTCTAAACACACTAAAGAGATGGCGGATTATTCAACCGTGGCTCGACTTGTCGAGACTGTTTTCCAAGATGGCTCCTGTCTGTATACGCGCAATGTACTGTCTTTATAAAGTGCCGCACACAACTCAGTCCCCGGACCGCACACAACTCAGTCCCCCTATTCGCCCACGTGATTTCAGTTTCGACGATTTCAAACGATGTGCGACAAAGCTGAAAGTCAGCCCGACCCAAAAACAGTCGCACGAATCCGAATTCGGCTGACAATCGGATGAAAATCGCACAGTGTATGCCCATTTTTACATCAAATTAAATAGAGTAAAGATTATGCATATTTGGCGTGCTGTCCACCATGCTTGGAATTCTGGCCCGAACCCAGAGTATCCCCCCCGTGATAGAGATAGTCTAGAACTAGACTGCATTGTATTATGGATTGTGTTGATGTCTAATAAGAGTTTATTAAATCAAGGTGAGGAGATGGGGTGGTGGAGGGATGCTAAAAAACTGCCAACGAAAGGAGGTAAATCGGCTGTATATATACACCTTTTATGGTTGATTAAATTGATTAACTTAATGTGCTCCACTCGTGTTTAACCCTTTCGCACGTACGTTCTAAATATTCACACTGGCAGCCTGGCGTGAGTTTTTTTAATGCAACCGTTATTAGATAGAGTCCATTCCACACAAAATAAGAGTCCATTCGGTTACACAATGTGTTTCTCCATTTGTCCGTCTAACTTTTTCTCCTTTTTCTCCCACAGGAGCTCAGTTTTCTCTGGCTAATTTTCTCCTACTACAGCAGTGCTGTTCCCTCGGCTCCCACATGAGCTTCGTTTCTCCGGCTAATTTTCTCCTACTACAGCAGTGCTGTTCCCTCGGCTCCCACATGAGCTTCGTTTCTCCGGCTAATTTTCTCCTACTACAGCAGTGCTGTTCCCTCAGCTCCCACAGGAGCTTCGTTTCTCCGGCTAATTTTCTCCTACTACAGCAGTGCTGTTCCCTCGGCTCCCACAGGAGCTTCGTTTCTCCGGCTAATTTTCTCCTACTACAGCAGTGCTGTTCCCTCGGCTCCCACAGGAGCTTCGTTTCTCCGGCTAATTTTCTCCTACTACAGCAGTGCTGTTCCCTCGGCTCCCACAGGAGCTTCGTTTCTCCGTCTAATTTTCTCCTACTACAGCAGTGCTGTTCCCTCGGCTCCCACAGGAGCTTCGTTTCTCTGGCTAATTTTCTCCTACTACAGCAGTGCTGTTCCCTCGGCTCCCACAGGAGCTTCGTTTCTCTGGCTAATTTCTCCTACTACAGCAGTGCTGTTCCCTCGGCTCCCACATGAGCTTTGTTTCTCTAGCTAATTTTCTCCTACTACAGCAGTGCTGTTCCCTCGGCTCCCACAGGAGCTTCGTTTTTCTGGCTAATTTCTCCTACTACAGCAGTGCTGTTCCCTCTGCTCCCACATGAGCTTCGTTTCTCTGGCTAATTTTCTCCACTGCCAAAGCAGTGCTGTTCCCTTGGCTCCCACAGGAGCTTCGTTTAATCGGGCTAATTTCTCCTACTACAGCAGTGCTGTTCCCTCTGCTCCCACAGGAGCTCAGTTTCTCCGGCTAATTTTCTCCACTGCATCAGCAGTGCCATTTTCTCTGCTCCCTCAGGTTCTTCGGCTAATTTTCTCCACTGCTACAGCAGTGCTGACCCCTCTGCTCTCACAAGAGCTCAGTTTCTCTGGCTAATTTTATCCACTGCCAAAGCAGTGATGTTCTTTCCCAGAAACCTCAATCCTACATGACGGCCTGGAGATGTTTAAAGCATTTTACTTCTCT
Source organism: Gobio gobio (assembly GCF_949357685.1). Classification (NCBI taxonomy): domain Eukaryota; kingdom Metazoa; phylum Chordata; class Actinopteri; order Cypriniformes; family Gobionidae; genus Gobio; species Gobio gobio. The sequence continues at coordinate 27,549,599 of NC_137120.1, forward strand.
TATAAACATACCGTTCCCTGATTTTTCTCTCCTTTCAATCACCTCTTTTATTTTCTACCTTAATACATCAAAGGTTACTTGAGCTGCATCCAGTTTTTTCCACAATTGATGTACGGCAATTCCTCCCCCGAGATAAACAATTCACCAACCTCTCTGTGATCAAAGGGATTCAAAGATCCCAGCCCACCCGTCCCGACACTAGACAACCTATAACGCTGGTATCCTCAAAGGTATTGACACCCTCCGCACAGACTACCAGCCCCTCAATACCGCCCGAACACTCAACGCCATGTCCTCCTAGCTTTTCTGGTTTCCTTAGATGCTTGGATTTCATCTACATTTTCAACCTTTCATCCCCAATCTAATCATATCAGTCAGAATCAAATTCTGCATTATTTTCAGTTTAACACTGTGAAGCTGCTTTGAACCAATCGGCATCGTAAAAAAGCGCTTTAACTAAAGGCGAGATGACTGACCAGTCAGTTCTGGCTTAATTTTGAATGGAGAAGTTCTCCCCAGGAACCCCAGTTTCAGATGAATCTAACAAAACTGTGACACTCTTTTGGTTCCAGAAACACCTCAAATCCGTTCTCCAACCATCAGGGGTCCCAGCAAAGAACTTTTCAAGCCACTCCTTCCGTATTGGGGCAGCAACCTCAGCAGCTCAAAAAGTCCTCTTCCAACAGCAGATCCAAGCTCTCAGGAGATGGTCCTCCGACGCTTTCCAAAGCTATATCAGGACCAATCGGTTCCACATCAAAAAAGCCCACCAAACCCTTATTGACTAGTACACAGTAAGAATCTCCCGACCAAACACTCTTATCTTTCTCCTTTATGTTCTCAGGTTCCAGTAAGAAATGGAAAGTTTCCATGGACGCAGCTCAAGGGGAAATTCCTTACAGCTTGAAAGAGTGGAACGTTTCCGTGCAGTATGAAAGAGTGGAAGTTCCAGGCAGTACGAAAGAGTAGAAAGTTTCCACGCAGTACGGAAGAGCGGAAGTTCCACGCAGCACGAAAGGGCAGAAGTTCCATGTAGCGCGAAAAAGTGGAAAGTTTCCACGCAGCGCGAAAGAGTGGAAAGTACGAAAGAGTGTAAAGTTTCCACGCAGCGCGAAAGAGTGTAAAGTTTCCACGCAGCGCGAAAGAGTGGAAGTTCCACGCAGCGTGAAAGAGTGGAAAGTACGAAAGAGTCTAAAGTTTCCACGCAGTGCGAAAGAGTGGAAAGTACGAAAGAGTCTAAAGTTTCCATGCAGCGCGAAAGAGTCTAAAGTTTCCACGCAGCGCGAAAGAGCGTAAAGTTTCAACGCAGTACGAAAGAGTGTAAAGTTTCCACGCAGCGCGAAAGAGTGGAAGTTCCACGCAGCGCGAAAGAGTGGAAAGTACGAAAGAGTGGAAAGTTTCCACGCAGCGCGAAAGAGTGGAAAGTACGAAAGAGTGGAAAGTTTCCACGCAGCGCGAAAGAGTGGAAAGTTTCCACGCAGCGAGTCAGTGGAAAAGTCTCCACGCAGCGAGTCAGCGGAAAAGTCTCCACGCAGCGAGTCAGCGGAAAAGTCTCCACGCAGCGAGTCAGCGGAAAAGTCTCCACGCAGCGAGTCAGCGGAAAAGTCTCCACGCAGCGAGTCAGCGGAAAAGTCTCCACGCAGCGAGTCAGAGGAAAAGTCTCCACGCAGCGAGTCAGTGGAAAAGTCTCCACGCAGCGAGTCAGTGGAAAAGTCTCCACGCAGCGAGTCAGTGGAAAAGTCTCCACGCAGCGAGTCAGTGGAAAAGTCTCCACGCAGCGAGTCAGTGGAAAGTCTCCACGCAGCGAGTCAGTGGAAAGTTTCCACGCAGCCAGAAAGTGGAAAGTTTCCACGCAGCCAGAAAGTGGAAAGTTTCCACGCAGCCAGAAAGTGGAAAGTTTCCACGCAGCCCGAAAGTGGAAAGTTTCCACGCAGCCAGAAAGTGGAAAGCCTTCCACGCAGCCAAAAAAAAAAAAAAAAAGTGGCACGTTTCCAGGCAATAAATCAGCGCACGCAGGAAATCAGCAAAAAGTTCCCACGCAGTAAAAAGTGGCACATTTCCACGCAGTAAACCAACAGAACGTTTCCACAAAGCAGGAAAGTGTAAAGTTCCACGCAAGAAGTCAGTGGAAGTTTCCACAGAGCAAAGCAGTACGTTCCTCGCAGTGAATCAGTGAACGTTCCCACGCAGTAAGGCAGCGGAAATTTCCACACAGTGAAAAGTGGATCAGTTTCAACACAACAAGGAAGGATAAAATTCACACAGCGAGAAGTGGGCAGTTTTCTACACAGCAAAGAAAGGTCGGTCTCCCACGTACAAGACCACACCCTGCTCTCACCAAGAACCGTGCGATTCCTGAACCAACAGGGCCGCCCATCCGTGACACAAGCCGCTCACGGGCCCTCCCGGTCAAACAACCAGGCCCCTCTCTCATGCCAGCCGCCAAGCTCGGCACTTCTTGGGGGGTAATTAGCAGGCGGCTGTCCTATGCTTACTAGCTTTTTGGGGGGTACTCTGGGTTCGGGCCGAAGTCCGAGCTCGAAGCCCTCCCCCCCGGACAGCACGCCAAATACGCAATTCATTTAACTCTCTACAAATTATATGTAAGTGTGAACTCGTGAAATGCTGTTTCACTAAAGGAGGTTCGGGAGGAACATGTCAGATAATTGACACAGGTGGAGAGTACTCAGCTAATCAACAAAGAGGTATATATACGCAGCCGTCCTACCTCCATTTTGTTGACAGTTTTTCAGCATCCCTCCACCACCCCTTCTCCACATCTTGCCCTATCTTTTAGTTCTAAACCACTTACATGCGGGGGGTACTCTGGGTTCGGGCCGAAGTCCGAGCTCGAAGCCCTCCCCCCCGGACAGCACGCCAAATACGCAATTCAATTAACTCTCTACAAATTATATGTAAGTGTGAACTCGTGAAACTATATACATATGTTTATGCCCCCATCTTTTTGTTGTACTCCAGCACACAGACTGGCTTCATCTTTGCTTGCCCAGTGATGTGATCCAGCTTCCCTGTGGCTGCCATACCAGTTGGGTGGACTGTGGTAAGGACATGGACATCTCTCTTATCATGCCATTTGACTGCCAACTGTGATCCATTTTCCTTGAATTCCACCTCACCCTTTGTCATTTTACAGGTGAATGTTGGCATCCCTTTCCGGTTTGCACGCACAGTCCCACAAGCTCCAGTGCCAAGAGACAAGAGGTGCTGGAAAAGTGTGGGACTACTGTACCAGTTATCCACATAACACTAGAAGTCCCGGAGATTTTTACCCCTCCTTTAGCCAAGTGGAAGCTAACCGGCTAGTCTTTTGGCTATCATTAGCATCAATTCATGTGTAAATGTGGTAATTACCTGAGCAATCTGCAGGGGGATTGGGGGTGTGTGTGTGAATGGTTGCTGGTGGCTTGTTTGTATGTGTGGGGGAGGGAGGGCTGCTAACAAGACTCACCACTCGGCAGGCCTTGGAAATTATCCTGAGTGAAGGAAACCCTTGTGACTCAGATGGAGAAGACATAGAACTTCAGCCGGATTCGGACTCAGAGCTGTCTGATCTGTCTTCAGGTTAAGTTTCATTTCATATTATTTCCTATTTCATTTCAAACCAGACAATACAAAAAAGTAAATATTTATGTCACTCCACACTGCTTTTTTTGTGTTTTTCTCTTAGTCCACTTTTTTGTTTGTACTACTTAGCAGACATTCACTGCCATCTGAAGTGCAAAACATTATTAGTTGTTTCTTTGCTTTAGTTGTATCTTTTTATTTAGGAAGATATTTCAGACATTATTCCGATACAGAGAAGGAGATACTGGAATTATTATTAGTATCTATGCATGCATTTGTGATATCATTTGACTTTTCCATTGCTCACAATTTGAATTTGTTCACACTGCAGATGAGGAGACTGCTCCTCAACCAAAAAAAGAGAGCCCGTTTGGGGACTGAACTGACAGAGACAGCGAAAGATGGCACAGTGTGGCGTGAAGAACAGGTGGGGACGCGTCTCCCTTTCACCCCAATCAAAGCGTACGCTGCAGATGGAGAGCCAACGGCTAAGGCCAGGAAAAGTATCTCGAGTCGCCTTCAGAGCTTCCTGTGTTTCATCACTCTTGACATGCTTCATAGCATTCAAGAATGGACTATTCAACATGCACAGGAAACGGAGCATGTTCATTGGTTCATGGCCCTCCCTGAACTAATGGCATTTATTGCAATTGTCATCTTCCGGGGGCTTACCAAGGTTCCATCACTACGTGACTGCTGGTCAGCAACCTTAGAAACCCACATACCATTGGAACAATGCCGCGAAACCGCTTCCAAGACATCATGCGACACCTACGCTTTGATGACAGGTCCACCCGGAGTGATCGAGCAAAGACTGATAAGTTTGCTGCAATTTCCAGTGTGTGGGGATCATTTGTCACCAATTGCATCACGTCCTACAACCCTGGTCTACATATCACCGTTGATGAACAGCTTTTCCCGTCAAAGACTCGCTGCTGTTTCCTGCAGTATATTGCAACTAAACCTGACAAGTTTGGGATCAAGTTTTGGGTGGCTTGCGACCTAAAATCCAAGTACATTTGTAATGTCCTCCCATATCTTGGCAAGGACCCTAGTCGTCCCAGTGGAGAGAGACTGTCTGAAAATGTAGTGATGAGGCTGATGGAACCATTCCTAGACAAGGGCAGAAATGTTACCACGGACAATTTCTTCACATCGCTGTCACTTGCGCATAAACTTCTTAGCCGGAACACCAAACACCAATGCAAGAACAATCATGCCACTGTGCGATGTGTTCACTGCTACAGATACACATGTGGTAAATGCAGACGGGAGATACCATGGCAGTGCCAGGATTGTGAGTGATTGCTGGAATGTACTCACTCACTTTTTAATATTATTTGTAAATATGTGTACAAATGGTTGTTTTTTTTAATTAATTTTATTTTGTACTGTTTTTATCAATAAATCTCAGCAACAAAGGAAAAAAAAAACATGTGTGTTGATTTCTCCCTAAGATGGCAAAGTGAAACACAAGTTTCCTTGAAGTGGCTCAGCATGGCCCCACCTTGTTTACATAACAAAAGCAACTGTTCACAGCTGATTAAGTCTATTAGCCTAAAGCCTTCCAGCCCATCGGCTGTCCTGCGGGTTTTATAGGTAGAAAAGCCAAATGGCTGCTCCCTGGGACTTCTAGTGATAAAGGACATGACTCTTTCTGAGGTAAGGTCCTAGTAGTGTCATTACAACAGACCCAGAAATCCCAAGCCAATGCTTGCCTGCCTTTCCACTTCATGAGAGATTCATCAACACACAGATCCCTGTATGCAGACTGATCTCATGAAATAGCGTATGTATGACACGCCAATTCGCTATGCCATTTTGGCGTGCTATCAAAACGCATAATCGCTTTTTAGCGTGTTTTTCAACGCCGTTTCATTCTATTCCCCTACACTGCTCCTACCCCTAAACCTACCCATCACACACACACACTGCCCCTGCCCCTAAACCTACCCATCACAAGAAACATTCTGCATTTTTACATTTTCAATAAATTTTATAAATCCATTTACATTCATGCGGAATCACACGGCCTACACATACACGCGGAATCACACAGCCTACACATACACGCGGAATCACACGGCCTACACATACACGCGGAATCGCACGGCCTACACATACACGCGGAATCGCACGGCCTACACATACACGCGGAATCGCACGGCGCACACATACACGCGGAATCGCACGGCCTACACATACACGCGGAATCGCACGGCGTACACATACACGCGGAATCGTACGGCGTAGACATACACGCGGAATCACACGGTGTACACATACACGCGGAATCACACGGCGTAGACATACACACGGAATCACACGGCGTACACATACACGCGGAATCACACAGCCTACACATACACGCGGAATCACACAGCCTACACATACACGCGGAATCACACGCCGTACACATACACGCGGTATCACACACCGTACACATACACGCGGAATCACACGGCGTAGACATATACGCGGAATCACACGGCGTACACATACACACGGAATCACACGGCGTACACATATACGCGGAATCACACGGCGTACACATACACGTGGAATCACACGGCGTACACATACACGCGGAATCACACGCCGTAGACATACACGCGGAATCACACGGCGTACACATACACGCGGAATCACACGGCGTACACATACACACGGAATCACACGGCGTACACATACACGCGGAATCACACGGCGTAGACATACACGCAGAATCACACGGCGTACACATACACGCGGAATCACACGGCGTAGACATACACGCGGAGATGACGGTTCGTTTCGGCGAACACATACATGCGGAATCACACGGCGTAGACATACACGCGGAGATGACGGTTCGTTTCGGCGTACACATACACGCGGAATCACACGGCCTACACATACACGCGGAATCGCACGGCCTACACATACACGCGGAATCGCACGCCGCACACATACACGCGGAATCGCACGGCGTAGACATACACGCGGAATCACACGGTGTACACATACACGCGGAATCACACGGCGTAGACATACACGCGGAATCACACGGCATACACATACACGCGGAATCACACGGCCTACACATACACGCGGAATCACACGGCGTACACATACACGCGGTATCACACGCCGTACACATACACGCGGAATCACACGGCGTAGACATACACGCGGAATCACATGGCGTACACATACACGCGGAATCACACGGCGTACACATACACGCAGAATCACACGGCGTACACATACATGTGGAATCACACGGCGTAGACATACACGCGGAATCACACGGCGTACACATACACGCGGAATCACACGCCGTACACATAAACGCGGAATCACACGGCGTACACATACACGCGGAATCACACGGCGTAGACATACACGCGGAGATGACGGTTCGTTTCGGCGTACACATACATGCGGAATCACACGCCGTACACATACACGCGGAGATGACGGTTCGTTTCGGCGTACACATACATGCGGAATCACACGGCGTATACATACACACGGATAGCTCAATGCGTACAGATAACACGCCATTTGGCTTTAGAAAGTGGCGTGTATGTTTACGCAAAGTCATGATGTCATGTTGCAGAATGGCACAAAAATGCGACCAAAGGAGGAGGTGAGAGCAGTAAAAATATTTCTGATTTTTTTAAGAGGGTCATTGATAACTGCATTGTTTTCGAAGTGAAGACAGCGGAGGAGCAGAAGGAAGCGGTCCTGTGAGAACAAAGACCCGAAAAATTGTGTCAAGAGCATGGGGTCTGTGCTCCAGTAATCCCGAAGTGATGGTTTTTTGATCACCCCCATTAGGAGAACTGCCTCTAAAAATGTGTACATTTCAGGGATATTTGTTGGAACCCATTTAACCATTTTTCCCCTCACTTCTTTTTCTTTCAAGTCAGAGGCATAGCGGTTTGTTTCCTCCACATAAATATAAAAAAAACAACTCTTCAATTTCCTCAATGGTCAGTTGTCTTCTTTTAAATAAATTGTCTGCCATTTTCTCTGAAGTTGGTAAAAACTGGTAAATTTTAATAAAATTGTGTCTAAAGTTGGTACCAACGCGAGTGTAAGGTAAGAGTGACGTCAACAGTGACTTGTGACTTGTCAGCGGGAACAAAGGCTTGCAATGCATGACTGTTCAAATGTTTTATTTTTATACAAAATATTTTCAAACTTGTTAACTAAATTAAATGCATGCAAGGGAACTCCTTATGGTTTATATACTTATATAAAAAAATGCTCTTCTTACTTAGTAATTTTGTCTTGTTTCTAGTCTAAATATCAATTCTTAAATCAAGATGCTTTTACTAGATAAGTAAAATGACAAATAGTTTTACTTGTTTTCTTCAAAATAAAATCAAAATGAAGTGAGTTTTTGCTTAAAACAAGCAAAATGATCTGCCAATGGGGTGAGAAAAATAATCTTGTTTCTGATTGAATTCTTGTTTCTGTCCCAAACAGAAATAAGAATATTTTTCTCACCCCATTGGCAGATAATTTTGCTCATTTTAAGCAAAAACTCACTTCAGTTTTATGTTTTTCCTCAGGAAACAAGAAAAAATATCTCATGTCATTTTACTTATCTAGTAAATGCACCCTGATTTAAGAATTTTTAGATATTTGAACTGGAAACAAGAAAAAAATACTAAATAAGAAGAGCATTTTTTGCAGTGTATGTTAGTTGATCGGTAAGTTATCACGAGCTGTGGGCGGGGCGCCGCCATTATGTGTTTACAACAGCACCAGGGACCCGAAGCCTGCTGGATTTACAGCACAAGATCACCCACTTCTCCTGATATATGTGACATTACGTGAGGGAACAGGCTAGACTGATCGTACATGTCAAAGGGTAGAAAATGATTGTGTTATTTGATCGGTAATGTTATCACGGGCCATTATATGCTTACAACACTGATATCTTGCTGTTATATAAATAATAGTATGCAATTACAAACTGTATTTAGTTTTTGCTGATGTTTTTGTGGTTGTGTAATGTAATTTGAAGTGTATGAAATCTAAAATAAACATTTCAAGCTACATTCATATGTGGTTTGAAATCCTATTTAAATAAAACGGGACCAAAAGGCAATTGGCTGCTATAATCACGCTATTGTTAAATAAATGGTTTACTGAATTGAATAACCAGTTATAAAAGATGCAAGAGAAGAGATCTGAAATGCAAACAAGACAATGGGAACAGGAATAACCAGATGGCTTCTCTGATTTCATTACTGGTAAACCAAACAATGAGGGCTGTACAAACGTACAGCCCACATTGTTTGGTTTACCAGTAATGAAATCTGACAAGCCATCAGGTTATTTTGCCTTACCAATTTGCCTTATAGCTAAATCAACTCACAGGAATGGTCAGCACATTAATCACTAAAAAATTAGTAATTAGTTATCACTCATTTTATTAGTTATTGAAGCTTGAATTTGTCACTTTATTTTATACACTGTAAACCCGAATAAGTTGGCAAAACTCAAAAAGAAATTGAGTTGATCAGTTACCTCAATTTTTTTAAGTTAAGAAATTCAGAGTTTAAGTAGGCAGAACTAGCAGATTTTTATTTTGTACTTTATGAATGTTAATTGCTCATAACTTGGCGTTAAAGGGGTACTTCAGCGCTGGGAAGATGAATGTGTATTTAAACTGGGTCATTTATGTAGTAGAAATGCGAAATTACTTTTGAATTTGCTGCCTTCTAGACTGAGAAAAGACAGAAAATTTATTTTTCTCTCATGTGGATGAAAGACAACTCCCAGAATGCACTTGCATTCCTGCCCAATGAGGCCACTCCCAAAGCCATGGCTACTGGTTATATCACTTACCCACCGCGGCCCCGCCCCCACTGTCGTTTTGATGTTCATAGTAATAAAATCATTTTGTACAGTTAGAGAACAGATACTATAATTAAAAACTGAACGTGTCTTTTCAAGAAAGTGTGAGTGACCTGAAAGAAAGGCACGGCACAGACGCAGCAGGAGTCAGATTTCATTCATCACGAGAGCGAAGAGCTGAGGTAAGCGCGGCAGTCATTCACGATGCGTGTCCAGTCTGGCGCGTTTTCGGATCATGCCTATGGAAGCTTAACTTTCATAGGAATTCATTGAAAAGTTGAAACGCTCACTTTGCTCTGCACTGCTCCGTTATGAATGCCTGAGCCGAGCAGCCATGCGTATTTACATTCTGTAAGTGAGATCTCACCCCCTATGGGCGGGTTGAAAACATGCTCCTACTACTGGCTGTAGTCTCTAGCCTCTGGTCAAAAAATCCTCCAATGACGCAAAATGACAATATTTGCATCATCGGAGGATTCTTTCCAGAAATAAAATGCATAATTCTCTCGTCTCAGGGGGATATGAGGGGGGAAAGTACAATAATTCGAATATACAACCGGGTTTCTACAGATACAAAGCGTAATGCTAATCGCTGAAGTAACCCTTTAAGCTATAGGCCTACATTTACATTTAACATCATGTAATCTTAACTTTTTAAGTAAAGTTAGCTAAATATTTTTAGTAGTGGAAACTAGCTATAATTAGCTAATTCAGAAAGTGCTAGCTTGCAAATTAGTAACACAATGCTTTGATTAGCATAGCGATTGCTGAATGAGTGAGGCAATATAGAACATTTACAATAGCTGTTCTAAATATGATCATGAGAGCTCTTGTTCTCTCCAGACTAGACTACTGTAATGCTCTTCTAGCGGGCCTTCCGGCATGCACTATCAAACCCTTGGAACCGATCCGGAACGCAGCGGCGAGGGTGGTCTTTAACGAACCAAAGACAGCGCACGTCACGCCTCTCTTCATCAGTTGGCACTGGCTGCCAATAGACGCTCGCATCAAATATGCACCAATATGCCTAAACTCGCTTGTTCACACTTACGCAAGTGAACGACGCCTAGTGGTGCCATCCCAAAGAGGCATGAAATCACTCTCACGGACCTTTTCCTGGATGTTCCCACCTGGTGGAACAACCTGCCTATCTCAATTCGAGCAGCCGAGTCTGTAGCCATTTTCAAAAAACATCTTAAAGGATTAGTTCACTTTTAAATAAACTTACTTATAAAACAAATACAATTATATTATTTTTTAAATAAACAAACAAACAGGAAAATGAATAGAATAGTTAAGTGCTAGTCTTTATTGGTCAGCTGATGCTTGAAAAGATGCGTCTTAAAGGATAAGTTCACTTTTAAATAAACTTTTGCTGATAATTTACTCACCCCCATGTCATCCAAGATGTCCATGTCTTTCTTTCTGCAGTCGAAAAGAAATTAAGGTTTTGGATGAAAACAGTCCAGGGTTTTTCTCCATATAATGGACTTCAGTGGGACCCAAACGGTTCCGCCATTACTTCCGGAGAGTGAGGTCAAATTTGATCGTGGTCATAGATGTATACGTAGATGCCTCATTAGCGACTGCACGGATCAGTAGAATGAGGCATCTACTATCGATATATCTATAACCACGATCAAATTTGACCTCACTCTCCGGAAGTAATGGCGGAGCTCAGAGACGATTGCGTTCCTCTGTTAAGAGGTAAAATAATAGCATAAAGACTGCTCATTTTCTCGCAGAGACTGATCGTTTCGCTAGATAAGACCCTTATCCATCGTCTGGTATCGTTTAAAGCCCTTTGAAGCTGCACTGAAACTGTCATTTGGACCTTGAACCGTTTGGGTCCCACTGAAGTCCATTATATGGAGAAAAAATCTGGACTGTTTTCATCCAAAACCTTAATTTCTTTTCGATTGCAGAAAGAAAGACATGGACATCTTGGATGACATGGGGGTGAGTAAATTATCAGCAAAAGTTTATTTAAAAGTGAACTTATCCTTTAAGACGCATCTTTTCAAGCATCAGCTGACCAATAAAGACTAGCACTTAACTATTCTATTCATTTTCCTGTTTGTTTGTTTATTTAAAAAATAATATAATTGTATTTGTTAGGGATGCAACAATACAGTTAGTCCACGGTTCAATACCTCGGTTTTTAACCACGGTTTTCGGTTCAGTTCGGTTCTGATGGATTGTCACATCAGTTTTTTGCTATTCTATTCTTAAGCGACAGGAACCGCAAAAGGTTAAGGAGAAAAAAATACTTTTTTTATTGCAATAAACATAACAGTGTGCATTAAAATGTGCTTAAACAGTTAATTAATTATAATTATATAATTATATTTATATATGCGTTGTCAATCAAATATATAAATTGCATTGTTATATATAACGCATATATAAATATAATTATAATTAATTAACTGTTTAAGGACATTTTAATGCACACTGAAAAGAAAAGAAAGAAAGAGCTATATAGAGTGTATGCATGTTACCGTCCCATATTTTCAGATTTATTGAGGTTTCTCTGAAGAAGACTGAATGATAGTTCACTTTCAGGTGTGTCTTTACGGTTTATCTGTTTAAACTTTGACTTTGAATAAGTCAATATTTGATTTGTTTGGTCAATAGGCTGTAAAATAAGATGGGCGCACCCTTACTATCTTCCATAGAAAAGAAGGTGGCAATGTCCCAATATGACACTGACATCTCGAAGACACAGTAGTGAGCGTGAAGTGGAGCCGTTAAAGTTACTGGAAGGCAAGCCTGCGACCTTTAGGCAAAAAAAGTGTAATGGCTAAAGCTAACACTCCGGCTTTGTTGGAACGCAGGAAAGGAGAAGAGGCCGTGTTTTTTTTTTAATTTAAATAAATAAATATCCATATGGAGAGGCTGAATAAACAGCTTTTGTGAGGAAATAGCTTATTATTTAATTAATCGACAGCCTGTTCGCTAATCTTCAACTGTAACGAGTGTGCTTTGTTTTGGCTGTCTGTCTTGTCCTCTGACCTAGGCCGTTTCTCAATATGCGTGCTTGTCTGTACTACTTGTGTTCTCATGGACTTGTGAATCGTCATCAGTCGCTGCCCAAGTACTGTTCCAATTCTTCAAAGTTCACATTTAGCCAATAAATATCTGTCTGGATGGAGGTGGATACACTATAGTGGTTAAAGGCCCACTGAAGTGCCCTGGAACGCGCAGCATTATTCAATGTGTTGACGAAATTTCCCCAGAAACGGCTGCAGCTGTTAGCAGCTCCTCCCCTTTTTTGAAACAGCCAATAGCGTTTCGTTATTACCGCAGTTTGACTAGAGCCTTTCAGTTTTTTTAAAGCCAGTTTCCTCCGAATCTAACCGTTTATCATCATAATCTCCTCCATAACGCTTTGAAATACAGCATTCTGTGCAGCATTTAAATGGGTCTGAAATGTTTTGTTGTCTGCGCCGACTCGCGCATATGATCCGCGCTTTCGTGTCTGTAGTCAACGGCTCTGGTCTAGACTATAGGCGTTTCTCAATGTCAAGGAAGGATCCTCGGAAGCCTATGTGTGTGTGCTGCAGCGGTGCGCGTGAAACTATCATGAACCCAGACTTCATTCGCCTCAACTGAAAGCATATTTACACCGGCTGAATCGTTTCCTATCGCATGTATAGTGCGCTATGTGCCATTCACCATGTAGAAAAATAGTAAATGCGTAAACATCTGACCGTTTTCAGACGCAGTTCAGGGTCTATTTATAATGCAGAGGGCGGGACTTCAGATTCTAGAGCGCATTTGATTGGACAAAAAATTTGAGAGAAGGTGAAGTCTGCGATGATGTCATCAAAATCTTTGATTCCTTTTAACCATAGACTGTAAAAAAATATGGACGTAGTGTCCGGGACGTCACCCATAGGATTCTAATGAGCCGTTCTGAAGCGCAAAGTAGGGACGAGATGGCGGTTGCCATCTTGGCAGGGCGTCATCGCACGTCACTCCCGGATAACAGAAAATGGGCAAAAAGGCGGGATGTGGGCGGAGCTGAAGTGACGCGATAACTAACAGACAGCAGATAAATGGCTATCCACCTGTCACTCGAAGTGGCCACGCCCTTAATTATGCAGAACTTTAATGCTTTATATAATGTAAACGAATGAGTTATAAAAAAATTCACCCCCTCACAGTTGTCATGAAGGGCAAAATTAGCCGTATAGACCAAAACTGTAAACATGCTTTAATCTGCTGTAAAGTTTGGCATTTTAACATGGGGCTCAATGAGATTATGCTCCCTTCTGGAGCAGTCCAGTCGATGAATTGCAGTATATGTCACTTCTGTATTGGCTTCAAGAGAAACTGCGGGAGGTTGCCGCTTGGTTTTTATTGAAATGAGAGACTGTAAGTTTTGAATGCTTATATCTCCTAAATTCAAATGTTGTCATTGTTTTGGAACACACCAGCTTACTCATATCATTAAGGCTAAGATAATCATACTAAAAGCTAAACAACTTTATTTTAATTTCAGTGGGCCTTTAAACATGAAATATAATTATAATTATTTGTTCCCTGGCTATTCGTTTTGGCTTAGGGCAAAGTGAGTTTCATTTATTTCTTTTGTTGAATTACAAATTTAAGAAAGTACATTGTATTTACAAATTTAAGATAGATAATAATTCTAAATGTTCAGCCTCTGTTTCAGGCAGAAGATATTAGCCTCACAAGCTAATAATTGTTCTGTTTTAAATAGGGAAGATTAGCATTTAGCTAATATTTGTGTTACCCTCTAAAAAAAGTTTGTTTTTAGAGATGAGTCATCCTCTGTTTCAAGCAGGGAAGATTAACATTTAGTTAATATTTGTGTTGTCCTCTGTTTTTGCCAAAGAAAGTTAACAATAGTTGAGCTGTGTTAACAAGTTTGTTGATCAGAGAAGTCAGTGTTTGTGAGTGTGTGGTAACAAAGAAATGATCAGAGAAGTCAGTGTTTGTGAGTGTGTGGTAACAAAGAAATTCAAAAATGTTTAGAAAGAATGCTAGACTGACCCCAACGACTGAAAAAGGTGGTCTCGCAGCTCCTTTGTGGACAGACAGTGATTTCATATCACAGTTAGGAGTGCAGATGAATTGAATTGTCACAGAGAAAGTTAGACAAAAACTAACTCAGAAATATGAGATCCAATATGAGATCCATCCAGACAAGAATTGGTTGATTGATGAATGTAAAAAAGTTTTAGGAGCATGTATTCGCAAGAACAATGTGAAAGGCATTATTTGTTGTCACAGAGAATTTGGTCTAGCGCTAGCTAGACAACAGTCTCAGCAGATCTCAGAGCTAGAGAAACAGAACGAAGAACTGTGCTAGAGTAGCTTCTTTGACTAAGAAATTGAACCTCAACAAAGCTGTAGAGAAAACTGATGTGAATGAAGTTAACGCTTATCCTGACTTGCAAGCTTTCTTTGAAACAGATGTAGCCATTCAATCAGTATCTGATGTGCCTGTTGATTCAGTGAAATTTAGCGTCACAGCCCCGAACATTGTTTTACAGCGTGCACCAGTCACGAACCCATCCTCATGTACGTCTGCAATGACTGAAGTTTTGTTAGAGGATGAAATGACTCATGATTGTGTTACGCTTACATACGCAACTACGAATGAAATAGCAGAAACTCCCATTGAGAATGTAGAATTGGAGTTGTTTGTTGATGGTTCAGCTCAAGTGATTGAAGGTAACATTACAGCAGCTGCAGTGTTGTGTCAGGGAAGGAAAACCTGGAGTCATGTGTCACACTGTAAAGTTGTTCCCCCACCAACAGGGATAGGGTAGGACACGGACCAGTGAGGAGCCCAGGAAAGAACTGAATGCAATAAGCATTCGGGGGCCAAACCTGCGGCGAAGATTCCCTTGTAGGCATCCCCATCCACTAGTCCATCCTTACCTCACTGTTTCTTTAGGTGTCACAGGAATTAAGAAATGGGGAAAGAAGGAACAACAATAGCAGACTCCAATTGAACAGATGAGACATCCCTGATGTTTGCTGTCTTTTAGAACAAATACTGCTCTGTTGTCTTTTGTTTTCGTTCTTAATCTGTGCAGATACCACTTGAAGGCTGTCCCCAGATTCATACGCACCGATCCTCACCTGCGTATGAAGCCACAACCTCTGAAGGACAACTAGACCCACTAATGAGTCAACTGTCACGAAAGAAAAAAATACACAACGCAGAGAATGATCTACGGGAACTTCAGTCTTCCATCACCATGATCAAGATTGCCTTGCTACTACTCATCATGGACATCGCACAAAGTGTAGACTCCAGAAACAACATATTCTTAGAGCTGATGAATATGTCAAGAAACACCTTGTTTGCTGGAAAGAACGTTTGCATGCCACACCTGCCTTCAGTAGGAGCAGGAATCCCATGGGTGGCACATGATGGGAGGAACGTCTGTATATAAAATCCTGCTCAGCCAATTCAATGGCAGGTGCACCCTGGTTGCTCTCCTACCACCAACAAAGAAGATGGCTGCAGTCAAGGACTCACTTATGCACAAACATGGTGTTCAAGGACTCTTGAACAAAATCCAATAAGACATTCATGATCTTTCAGTAAAATTACATCAGATGACTGAAGATAATTCTTCATGGTTTGGAAACCTGTAAGGTCAACAAAGGACTCACAAGGATTGTTCCAACCACAAAAGAATATTACCCGTAAAGAACTTCACGGACCCTAGTGGCATGTTTGTTTCTGTGGCAGCATGTCATTCGTCACTACAGACAATCAACACAGAGAAAGTGATATGTGCCTGTAACTTTTTCCAAGTTACATGACTAGAAGATGGGGCTTATGCTAAAAAACATAAGCTACAGAATGGACTGATGAAGGTTTAAATTTGTATTATGTGTGAGTTATTAGAACTCCCAAAGGGGGGATTGTTGAATTACAAATTTAAGAAAGTACATTGTATTTACAAATTTAAGATAGATAATAATTCTTGAGGTACAAAGGAAGACTGTTGAGTTTCCAGCAGGAGATTTCTGCCGGACCTGTTTTCAGACTCTCACCGTCGTTGCCTCTATGCGTTTGAATAGTTATACTGATTAGGAGCAGGTGATACTCTGTCTGGGCGGGTTTTCCCAAAACCTGTATATTTAATTAACATACTTTGTTCAACCTCAATGTAAATCCCTCCCCCTTTGGAATGTATATAACCTATCAGGTATACTGTTCATTAAAAGAATCACTTCTGTTTTGATCCCGACGTCTCCTGGTCTCTACTTCAAGAAACAACAGAAGTTCACAACACTTTGATCATTAAAACTGACATTTAACAAAAAGAGACTGGGTTGTGTTTTATGTCATATTTAATTGTATTACAGTGAAGATAATCATATATGTACACTTATTGTGTGAACCACATATGTTTAATATATAGGCATATGTTTTATGTAAACGAAAAGAGGCAGCAATTGTGTTTTGTATTTCGTTTTGTTATAAATATATGCAGTGAAGATAATCAATGATTTCGTTTTATTGCAGGCTTAAATGTAGCCTCATACAGAGATAACCGGAGTAGCCAGAGCAACTGAGGGACGCTATCAAGAACGCTGCTGTTCCGTTTGCAGAATTGACCCAGAGCCATAGAGAGAGAGATAGAAACTCCGTTTGTTTGTCCGAGTTAGCAACAGTAACTCAGGAGGGTGAGTCGAACTTGGCAAGTCTGAACTAACAAGGACGCAAGTCTGAAGTTCGCGTAGGCCATACTTGGTTTTGAGAAACGGCCCGAGACAAGACCTTCAAAATGGTTTCAAGTAGTTTACAACACGTCTATTTTATAGGTTATATAAAACTACACAAACATAGGCCTACACATACCTCAAATACATAATTATGCTTTTCCAATTGGTAGTACAAAAACTAAAATAAGACATTACAATTTTAGAATGTGTTAATGTCCGTAATTAAACCATCTGTAGCCTTCGTGTAAATGAAGTGCGTCTCGATCAGTTCAATGTGTTGAAAAATGTAACGTGTAACATTTTAATTAGATTCTGCTGAAATGACCGAAATGACTTGAAAAAAGATTTGTTCATTTTGCTGAACGAGATTCAAAGATCAGAGTCAGTAAAATGATCCGAACCTCCCACTACTACAAAGCACTGGCAGACAAGTCAAGTCAAGTCAACTTTATTTATATAGCGCTTTTAACAATGTAGATTGTTTCAAAGCAGCTTTACAGTGTTAAACAGGAAAATAATGCAGCATAATTTTATTCAGCTGTATAGCCATTCTGGAAAAAACGCTGATGTCATCAGTTCATTTCAATTATCATACAGTGACAGTGTGGGCTTTAGATCAATAATTCGATCAGTAATTTAGTTTAAATGGTTAATTTAGTTTATTAATTAGATTTATTTCGATGTTTAGTTGAAAAATTTAGTGTCCCCAACTGAGCACGCCAAGCCAGAGGCAAAACCAAAACCCCATTAGGTGACCTAATGGAGAAAAATAAACCTTGGGAGAAACCAGGCTCAGTCGGATGCCAGTTCTCCTCTGGCCAATTAACAAACAGCGTATTATTATTATTATTCTGGCAGCTTTACAGCTCAGAGGTCATAATAGATCAGAATATTCGAGGGACCGGGGGCAACATGCTGGAGACGGGTTTATTGAGGATGATGTTGTTGTAAATAATTATTAAAGTGCAATATTCAAATGATCGGAGGCAACATGCTGGAGACGGGTTTATTGAGGATGATGTTGTTGTAAATAATTATTAAAGTGCAATATTCAAATGATCGGAGGCAACACGCTGGAGACGGGTTTATTGAGGATGACATATCGATTTAAGTATAATTTAATTGTAATATTCGAACAATCTGAGTCAACACGCCGGAGACGGGTTTATTGAGATGCCGTGTCGATGAGGCAGTTGCAGGGGGAGTCTAATCACGGTCTCTACAGACACTTCGGGGTCCTGTGTTGGTCTTCTCTGGGCGCAGGTCCACCATCTGAACTGGATACGGCCCGGATCCGGCTGACTGCAGTAAACCTCGGGATAAAACAGAGAGACTATCATTAGCGTAGATGCCATTCTTCTGATGATGTAACGAGTACATCAGGTGTTATGGGAAGTGTTCCCGGTTCCGGCTGACCTAGTTAATGCAGCCTAACAATCATTTAATTGAAAAAGTGTTTTATGTGTATGCCACAGTAAAGAGATGTGTTTTTAGTCTAGATTCAGAGTGTGTCTGCTTCCCGAACAATGTTAGGAAGACTGTTCCAGAGTTTCTGAGCTAAATAGGAAAAGGATCGACCGCCTGCAGTGGATTTGGATATTTTCGGTATTATCAACTGGCCAGAATTTTGAGACCGCAGTAGACGTGATGGAGTATAATATGTTAAGAGCTCGCTCAAGTATTGGGGAGCTAAACCATTTAGTGCTTTGTAAGTAATAAGTAAGATTACTACTTGTGGAGCTTTTTTGTCCAATAATTAAAAATTCAGTTTTTTCTGAATTGAGTTGCAGGAAATGACCGGTCATCCAATGTTTTATATCAGCTATGCATTCCGTTAATTTTGTGAATTGGTAAGTTTCTTCAGGGCGTGAAGAAATATAGAGCTGAGTATCGTCAGCATAACAATGAAAACTAACGCCATGCTTCCTAATGATATCTCCCAGTGGTAGCATGTACAGGGTGAAGAGTAGCGGTCCTAGCACTGAGCCTTGTGGTACTCCATACTGAACTTGCGATCAGTGTGACATATCTTCATTTACTACTACAAACTGATAACGGTCGCATAGGTATGATTTAAACCATGATAAAGCAATTCCACTAATACCTACATAATTTTCGAGTCTGTGGTCGATAGTATCAAATGCAGCGCTAAGATCGAGTAACACTAATAAAGAGATACAGCCACGATCGGATGATAAGAGTAAATCATTTGTAACTCTGATGAGAGCAGTCTCAGTGCTATGATACGGTCTAAATCCTGACTGGAAATCCTCACAGATACCATTTCTTTCTAAAAAGGAACATAATTGTGAAGACACTGCCTTTTCAAGTATTTTTGACAGAAAGGGTAGATTTGAGATTGGTCTATAATTGACTAATTCTGTAGGATCAAGTTGCGGTTTTTTAATAAGTGGTTTAATAATAGCCAACTTAAAAGTTTTCGGTACATATCCTAATGACAAAGATGAATTAATGATATTAAGAAGAGGATCTATGACCTCTGGTAGCATCTCTTTTAATAGCCTAGTCGGTATAGGGTCGAGCATACATGTTGTCGATTTTGATGATTTAACGAGTTTAGCCAATTCTTCTTCTCCTATAGCAGTGAATGAGTGTAATTTTTCCTCAGTGACACTACAATGCTCTGTCTGATGTGATACTGTAGTAGACGGCTGCATGGTTAAATTTTTTTTCCTAATATTATCAATCTTCAAGGTTTAGCTCTAAGACTATGTGCCAAATTACTAGAGAGAAGAGCGGCACCACCCCAAGAGGGATGGATGCCATCCTTCTTCAACAGGTCAGGTCTGCCCCAAGCGAGCGGGTGTGACCTTGACTCACTAGGGCCCAGGTCAGGAAGCAGACAAACTGGCTAAACCGACCGTCTGCTAGCTGTCTCACGTTACCGGAGTCAGATAAATCCCAGCACATAGAGACTCTTTCACCTAGATATTATCATATTGAGACTGTGTCTGTTCCCCGAATTAGTAAATACAAAAAAACATCAAAACCATTCAACAGTAAAAATTTAATTGATGTCCAACAAATAAACAAAAGATATAATACAGATGAACAATTGATAAAGCTTGGGTTGCTGAATATTAGATCCCTTTCCCCAAAAGCGCTTATTGTTAATGATATTATTACAGATAATAATCTAGATGTGCTCTGTTTGACAGAAACCTGGCTAAAACCTGACGACTACATTACCTTAAATGAGTCCACCCCCCAAGATTATTGTTATAAACATGAGCCGCGTCTGAAAGGAAAAGGGGGAGGGGTTGCTGTAATTTATAATAATATCTTCAGTATTACTCAGAAGTCTAGTTTCAAATATAATTCCTTCGAAGTTTTGGTGCTTTATGTAACGCTATGTAGTGTACATGATAAAACCCGTTCAACATTTGTGTTAGCGACTGTATACAGGCCACCAGGGCATAATACAGACTTTATCAAAGAATTTGCTGATTTTCTATCAGAGTTAGTACTGGCCGTAGATAAAGTACTAATTGTTGGTAATTTTAATATCCATGTAGACAACGGAAAAGACGTATTGGGATTAGCATTTAAAGACACACTAAACTCTATTGGAGTTAGGCAACACGTGTCAGGAGCCACTCATCGCATAATCATACTTTAGACCTAATATTGTCACATGGAATAAATGTTGATACCGTTGAAATTCTGCAGCAGAGCGATGACATCTCAGATCATTACTTAGTATCATGTATACTTAATTTAGCTAAGGTTGCAAAGCCTCCCCCTCGCTTCAAAAATGGCAGGACAATCACTGCCGCTACTAAAGATTGCTTTTTAAATAATCTTCCTCATCAGTATCATCTGCTCAGCATCCCAGATAGTATAGAAGAACTCGATGTTGCAACAGAAACTATTGACTCCTCTGCGCTTAAAGAAGATTAAAGAAAATAGTCCAACGCCGTGGTACAACGAGCACACCCAGGCCCTTAAAACAGCAGCCAGAAAAATGGAGCACAGCTGGAAGAAAACAAAATTAGAGGTATTTCGTAATTCGTGGAAAGAGCACATGATCACATACAGAAAGGCCGTAAAAACTGCTAGATCTGCTTATTTCTCAACTCTCTTGGAAGAAAACAAACACAACCCAAGGTATTTATTCGATACAGTGACTAAATTTACCAAAAATAAAGCTTCAACTTCTGATGATTGTAAACAGCACAGCAGTAATGACTTTATGAACTTCTTCACATGTAAGATTGATAATATTAGGACACATTTTTTAACCATGCAGCCGTC
The DNA here is from genome assembly GCF_949357685.1 of Gobio gobio. NCBI lineage: Eukaryota > Metazoa > Chordata > Actinopteri > Cypriniformes > Gobionidae > Gobio > Gobio gobio. Next base: position 27,571,037 of record NC_137120.1, read on the forward strand.
TACTACAGTATCACATCAGACAGAGCATTGTAGTGTCACTGAGGAAAAATTACACTCATTCACTGCTATAGGAGAAGAAGAATTGGCTAAACTCATTAAATCATCAAAATCGACAACATGTATGCTCGACCCTATACCGACTAGGCTATTAAAAGAGATGCTACCAGAGGTCATAGATCCTCTTCTTAATATCATTAATTCATCTTTGTCATTAGGATATGTACCGAAAACTTTTAAGTTGGCTATTATTAAACCACTTATTAAAAAACCGCAACTTGATCCTACAGAATTAGTCAATTATAGACCAATCTCAAATCTACCCTTTCTGTCAAAAATACTTGAAAAGGCAGTGTCTTCACAATTATGTTCCTTTTTAGAAAGAAATGGTATCTGTGAGGATTTCCAGTCAGGATTTAGACCGTATCATAGCACTGAGACTGCTCTCATCAGAGTTACAAATGATTTACTCTTATCATCCGATCGTGGCTGTATCTCTTTATTAGTGTTACTCGATCTTAGCGCTGCATTTGATACTATCGACCACAGACTCGAAAATTATGTAGGTATTAGTGGAATTGCTTTATCATGGTTTAAATCATACCTATGCGTTATCAGTTTGTAGTAGTAAATGAAGATATGTCACACTGATCGCAAGTTCAGTATGGAGTACCACAAGGCTCAGTGCTAGGACCGCTACTCTTCACCCTGTACATGCTACCACTGGGAGATATCATTAGGAAGCATGGCGTTAGTTTTCATTGTTATGCTGACGATACTCAGCTCTATATTTCTTCACGCCCTGAAGAAACTTACCAATTCACAAGATTAACGGAATGCATAGCTGATATAAAACATTGGATGACCGGTCATTTCCTACAACTCAATTCAGAAAAAAATGAATTTTTAATTATTGGACAAAAAAGCTCCACAAGTAGTAATCTTACTTATTACTTACAAAGCACTAAATGGTTTAGCTCCCCAATACTTGAGCGAGCTCTTAACATATTATACTCCATCACGTCTACTGCGGTCTCAAAATTCTGGCCAGTTGATAATACCGAAAATATCCAAATCCACTGCAGGCGGTCGATCCTTTTCCTATTTAGCTCAGAAACTCTGGAACAGTCTTCCTAACATTGTTCGGGAAGCAGACACACTCTGAATCTAGACTAAAAACACATCTCTTTACTGTGGCATACACATAAAACACTTTTTCAATTAAATGATTGTTAGGCTGCATTAACTAGGTCAGCCGGAACCGGGAACACTTCCCATAACACCTGATGTACTCGTTACATCATCAGAAGAATGGCATCTACGCTAATGATAGTCTCTCTGTTTTATCCCGAGGTTTACTGCAGTCAGCCGGATCCGGGCCGTATCCAGTTCAGATGGTGGACCTGCGCCCAGAGAAGACCAACACAGGACCCCAAAGTGTCTGCAGAGACCGTGATTAGACTCCCCCTGCAACTGCCTCATCGACACAGCATCTCAATAAACCCGTCTCCGGCGTGTTGACTCAGATTGTTCGAATATTACAATTAAATAATACTTAAATCGATATGTCATCCTCAATAAACCCATCTCCAGCGTGTTGCCTCCGATCATTTGAATATTGCACTTTAATAATTATTTAATCGACATAATCCTCAATAAACCCGTCTCCAGCATGTTGCCCCCGGTCCCTCGAATATTCTGATCTATTATGACCTCTGAGCTGTAAAGCTGCCAGAATAATAATAATAATATGCTGTTTGTTAATTGGCCAGAGGAGAACTGGCACCCCGACTGAGCCTGGTTTCTCCCAAGGTTTATTTTTCTCCATTCGGTCACCTAATGGGGTTTTGGTTTTGCCTCTGGCTTGGCGTGCTCAGTTGGGGACACTAATTTTTCAACTAAACATCGAAATAAATCTAATTAATAAACTAAATTAACCATTTAAACTAAATTACTGATCGAATTATTGATCTAAAGCCCACACTGTCACTGTATGATAATTGAAATGAACTGATGACATCAGCATTTTTTCCAGAATGGCTATACAGCTGAATAAAATTATGCTGCATTATTTTCCTGTTTAACACTGTAAAGCTGCTTTGAAACAATCTACATTGTTAAAAGCGCTATATAAATAAAGTTGACTTGACGTGTGTGTGTCGACGACAACGGTAAGTTATCAGGGCTGTCTGCCCATGAAAGTTTTCACGCGCAACCATATAGTTCTCAGTAAATGGAATAAGCCATTATTTAATTCATTCTAAATCAAACCTAAACGGTAAAATTATGAAATGTCATACACAGAATTCACAATATCTAAACTCAATGGCAATATCACACATGGGTTATTACAATTAGGAATTTGAGGTAATAAATTAAGTTTATTTCAGCATCATGTTGTGGGTGTGAGTCTTTAAAGCATTTTTTTGTCTCCCTCTGGTGACTGAATACTGCGATTGTCCAATGAAGGATAATAGAAGATTCTAGCCAGCAGGGCGGCGCTCTTACTCACTGGACAATATTTCATACATTATTGCATTTAACTGACACAATCACGCATTAGATGTTCATGCATTCATTTATTTTTATTTACAATTAAAACCTTTTACAGAGCCCTCCTTTTAAAACAAAGGAACATGAAATGTACTCATTGATAATAAAGCATATCCCTTGTGGTACGCTGGGCCATTGATTATCAGGATGGATTTCTGATTTTGTTGTGAGCAAATTCTTCAGCCCAATGCAGGATCTCTGTAACATCTGTGACTGCATTTCCCACACCTTTGGCAACTTCTTTTGAGCCATCTGCATTTCCTCCCAAGCGCGCACACACATGAAGAGCCCATTCGATCGCTGAGCCACCGGTAGAGCCCTAAGAACAGAGAATGGAAGCAATATCATACCCGTGTGGTTACAATTGTTGTGTGATTTTGTGTGTGCTTTACCTTGGGTACTTGACAGGCAAAAAGCACCTTCCCTGACAGCTGCAGGTGAGAAAACAACATGACCAGGGAATCTGGAGTGCTCTTGCTCAGCTGGAGCACAGTCTTCATCAGCACCTAAACACAATCACATGTATACATTTGATACAAATATAATCGTCAAAGATCATCACAAAGCATACTAATTACCGATATCGAGTCCGTTTGGATCAAGTCCACCAGCACAGTTTTATTAGAGTGTTTGTCCAGCAACTCTTTGGCTTTCAAGGCAGCCTAAAGCAGAAGAAACAATAAACCATACGCCCAAACAACAGATAATATCAATTTATCAAGACAACCTATAGACGTGTCTACCTCTTTGATCTCCAATTTTCTGATAGCGGTGTTGCTGCTCTTCTGCATCGCTTTCAGGCGAGTCTGCAACTCTCGTCTCTGCCATTGTGGGATAGGTGTGTTATCAACCACCTAAAACACATTGCACATGAATGATATAAACAAGTGAAATTCATACATCGTGAACTGACTTGTTAAAGGTCCTGTTCTTCGTGATCCCATTTTTCAAACTTTAGTTAGTGTGTAATGTTGCTGTTAGAGCATAAATAATACTGTAAAATTATAAAGCTCAAAGTTCAATACCAAGCGAGATATTTTATTTAACAGAAGTTCCCTTTCAAAGCCTACAGCGAACGGCCGGTTTGGACTACATCCCTGTACTCCCTGCTTTAATGACGTCAATAGAACAGTTTGTTGACTAACTTCCGCCCACAAGAATACGCAAAAAAGGGGGCGTGGTCTTGTTGCTCTCCCACGTGGAGAAGAGGAAGTGTTGCGTTTGTAGAGTGTGTTTGTCGCCATGTCGTCGAGACGCTGTTATTTTCATCCCGGAGTCAAATCACCTTTCTTTGGCTTTAAGGGACGCTGTACTTTGAGCGCATGCATCTCCCCGTTATGGTAAGATGCGTGACCTTTCCGGGCAACGTGCGCTAAGCTGCTGTCGAATCACAACACGGGAACCGCTGGCACAATCAGAACTCGTTACGTATTTCTGAAGGAGGGACTTCATAGAACAAGGAAATCATCAAGCCGTTTTTAGGACAGTGAAAACAGTGGTATACAGATAAGTAAATTGTGTGAAAAATACTGTGTTTTTTTACACGCAAAACATGAACACGTTATATTGCACACTGTAAACACAATCAAAAACACAGGAAAAACGGAACCTTTAATGAAGACGAGAGCTTATGGAGAGTTACGTACATTCATTAGGAGGCCGATCTCTTTGGAGAGCCTCTGAGCTGCTGGTATTGACGGGACGCTTGTAACTCCTACCCGTGCCACCAAAGACTCGAACTCCTCCTGCATGGCTTGGCCCGCCTCACGAGCCTGAGTCACAGGAACAGTTAGCATTACAGAAACTGAATTCCAACTCAATGGGAGATTTCGATTTTCAAACCTTTTTGGCTTCATCTCCAGTAACAGCAATGATACGGCTAATGCCTTTCACCATCTGTCGCTCAGACACAATGACGAAGTCTCCAATTGCTCCCGTACTCAATAAATGCCTGACAAAACCAATAACATATTGGTGAGCTTGGCTTAGGGGTGGGCGATATGGCAAAATTATCATATACATTTTTTTCAGACACAATTTAGCAAGTTACTTAGCAATACAGTCAAAGTAATTTCCCTATTTAAAACATTTAGCCCTACAAGCAAAATATGAAAGAATAAGATATATTACAAAGTATAAGGTTTATTAGGCTGCTGTCACAAAGACCTAATGCACAGATTCAATATACTCATCTGCATGCAATTTCATTTCCAGATGTTTACATTCACTTGAGACATAACTGATCGTGTTAATGTGAACCTTGTGTTTTTGACAGTTTAAACGCAGTAAGATGCAAAAGTATGCACTGTGTGACGGTAGCTTTCTATGCACTCAGAAAAATGTACAGTATATCAGAAGTTCAAACTGGCAAGGCTTTAAAATGCATGCAAATAAAAAACTTAAGCTGGGTATAGATTCAGATGTTCCAAGTCGATTCGATTTCGATTCGCAAGCTCTCAAATCGATTCAATTCTCGATTCAACTCAATGAATATACACTCACCTAAAGGATTATTAGGAACACCTGTTAAATTTCTCATTTATTCAATTATCTAATCAACCAATCACATGGCAGTTGCTTCAATACATTTAGGGGTGTGGTCCTGGTCAAGACAATCTCCTGAACTCCAAACTGAATGTCAGAATGGGAAAGAAAGGTGATTTAAGCAATTTTGAGCGTGGCATGGTTGTTGGTGCCAGACGGGCCGGTCTGAGTATTTCACAATCTGCTCAGTTACTGGGATTTTCACACACAACCATTTCTAGGGTTTACAAAGAATGGTGTGAAAAGGGAAAAACATCCGTTATGCGGCAGTCCAGTGGGCGAAAATGCCTTGTTGATGCTAGAGGTCAGAGGAGAATGGGCCGACTGATTCAAGCTGATAGAAGAGCAACTTTGACTGAAATAACCACTCGTTACAATCGAGTTATGCAGCAAAGCATTTGTGAAGCCACAACACACACAACCTTGAGGCGGATGGGCTACAACAGCAGAAGACCCCACCGGGTACCACTCATCTCCACTACAAATAGGAAAAAGAGGCTACAATTTGCACGAGCTCACCAAAATTGGACAGTTGAAAACTGGAAAAATGTTGCCTGGTCTGATGAGTCTCGATTTCTGTTGAGACATTCAGATGGTAGAGTCAGAATTTGGCGTAAACAGAATGAAAACATGGATCCATCATGCCTTGTTACCCCTGTGCAGGCTGGTGGTGGTGGTGTAATGGTGTGGGGGATGTTTTCTTGGCACACTTTAGGCCCCTTAGTGCCAATTGGGCATTGTTTAAATGCCACGGCCTACCTGAGCATTGTTGGACCATGTCCATCTCTTTATGACCACCATGTACCCATCCTCTGATGGCTACTTCCAGCAGGATAATGCACCATGTCACAAAGCTCGAATCATTTCAAATTGGTTTCTTGAACATGACAATAAGTTCACTGTACAAAAATGGCCCCCACAGTCACCAGATCTCAACCCAATAGAGCATCTTTGGGATGTGGTGGAACGGGAGCTTCGTGCCCTGGATGTGCATCCCACAAATCTCCATCAACTGCAAGATGCTATCCCATCAATATGGACCAACATTTCTAAAGAATCCTTTCAGCACCTTGTTGAATCAATGCCACGTAGAATTAAGGCAGTTCTGAAGGCGAAAGGGGGTCAAACACAATATTAGTATGGTGTTCCTAATAATCCTTTAGGTGAGTGTAGATTTAATACAAATACTATATTTAAAAAAAAAAGAACAGTGAACAAGTTTACAAGTGGGTAATTAAAACGAAATTAAGAGCCACAAATTTGTATATTAAACTCTTTTTATTTTAGGTACACTTGGGTACATTAAACAGAACCCATCTCTATATTTCAAATGCATACAATTATGTTAAATACAATACAAATTTGATGCAACTATATATTCTAAAAAAATGTATCTGAGAAGTATTTTATAAAATGTTGTTTTTATGGATATTTTGATATATTTAATCGAACTAGACCAGTTGAAACTTTAACTGGCTATATCTTCGGGTCGATCGTAGTACCTGACAAGGCCTTTCGAGAATTGAGGCCGTAACCGGGAATGGGTGCTTTTTTTGCGGGGCGCGCCACTCGGTCATCTCTCCGTCGGGGGATGAGAAGGAGCCCCTGGCGTCCGAGCCTCGCTCTTACTTTTCATACACGAGAAGCGTGTTCATATCTGGACACAAGTAGTTGCCATGGTAATGAACAATACCTTAACTTGCTGACTTATGTGGACTAACTTTTATTTGAGGAAAACGTGCTGATTTATGCGGATTAACTTTTATTTGAGGAAATCTATTTATAATAAGCTATTAGGTTTGAATTATTGGTCCTGCGCTGTCTATTGACTGTTAATTTGAATATGTCTATATGCTCCTTTGTAACATCGTGCAAGGCCAATAAGAGGCTGACATCTAGTGGAGAAGACTAGTAATTAGATTTACGTTAATCTTATGTTCAATGTTTGCGGAAATAAATATGGGGGGAAAAAATTGATTCGTGGCCTTTGAGAAAAGATTTTGAATCGACGACATTTAAAAAAATAAAAAAAATCTATTTTTTTGCCCAGCCCTAATGATGACGAAGAATGGCAAAGTCACAATTAGAGTAATTGTGATAAGAGGCGATAATAAAAAAACTGCAACTCCAACTAATAGAATGTGCACTGTAGCAAGATGCTAACAGTCTCTCTGTACAGGCAGATCGTGGAGACATTTTAATCATTCACAATCTAATATTGTCATATTGCACAGCCCTACCTTGGCTCCAGCTTGGAAATGGTCATATGTATTAGTGGTTTGTCCAAAGCAGGGATAACCAACCCTGATCCTGGAGGGCTATCCTGCAGAGTTTAGCGCCAACACTAGGCAAGCCAACTGAACCAGCCAATCAAGGTGTTTGGGATTATATGAAAATTACATGCAGGTGCAAAGCAGGAATTGAAATCTGCAGGAAGTTGCAGCCCTCCAGGAGCAGGGTTTCCTACCCCTGGTCCAAAGAATTCCAGCAGTTTCAGAAGAACCTTACGTGCCACAGCAAAGCTCCACTGAAGATTGTGCTGCAGTGTTTGAGGTAAGCAGATCCGAAATAGACATAGCCACGGACACCACTCGCACTGGATCTGGATACACCTGAAACAAACAACACAGTCCGGTCAACTCCTTACATATTCCCCCATTTCCACCAACAAGGCGTGAGGCCAAAATGGGGTGGAAAGTCATAGTCCTTTCAACTTGCATCTGGGCTGTCCAATCCTGCTCCTAGAGGGTCAATATGCTGCAGCGTTTATCTCCAATCCTACTTAAACACACCTGTACTAGCTAATGAAGAGGCTTTCGCACCGGAAGAACCTTTTCATAGTTCCTAGAACTTTTGGCGGAAGTACCCGGACTTTGGCGTGTTCGCACCTCAGGAACTAGGAACAACTTTAGTTCTAGGAACTCCTTTTGGGGGAACTAACTTAGCTACTACTTCAGAGTAGGAACTTCCAGTGATGTTAAGGGCAGTGTTGGGGGTAACGCATTACAAGTAACTTGAGTTACGTAATAATATTACTTTTTACAAGTAACTAGTAAAGTAACGCATTACTTTTCAAATTTTCAACAAAATATCTGAGTTACTTTTTCACATTAATTTGACTGACAGCTCTCCTGCCCCCATGTTGAGAAAAATAAGTGCAGAGGCGTTGTGTGTGAACATGATGGTTATTGTAGTTCTAGACTAAATGTGAGCATTTATTTATCTCACTTGCACAATAAAGATTCTGTACTCCTCAAAATGAATAAAATCAGTCAAATGCAAAATCAGAGTACTATGCAAACCTCCAACAACTAAATGTTAAATAAAACAACTATTTTTAATCATAATCTACCTTTATATTTAATTTACCAATGTCTTGCTGCTGACCTTTGATGATGAAAATTACTAGATTTTTTGTTTTTATTGGTAAAACTTTTTTCTCCTGCATCCTATTCTACCATTATCCAGAATGGCAGCACAGCAGAGCTGCGCCCTCTACTGTTCATGCGTGAATTTGTATTTTTACCTCAGCCTGGGGTTTATTATTTCAATTTTGGTATGAAGAGGTCTTTACCGTTGCACAAAAACATAACTTTTTTGTTATAAAAACGAAACAAAAACAAGCCCAGCCCAGTTGAGAAAAAGTAACGCAAAAGTAAAGTAACTCATTACTTTTCTTAAAAAGTAACTAAGTAACTCAATTAGTTACTTTTTAAGGGAGTAACGCAATATTGTAATGCATTACTTTTCAAAGTAACTTTCCCCAACACTGTGTAAGGCTACGCTGATTGGCCGAGCGCATGCAAAACACCAGCACCCGCCATTTAAAAAAAAGCTGTGTACAAACAGAGATTATAGTCTATATATTTACTCCACGAACTAACTCATGGAAACTCAGTGATTGATGGACCTCTCAACCTTTACGCTAAGGAGAAAATCCAACGCAACTTTGAGGGGACCAAGCGAAACATGTTTATGTATTTCTGCTCAGCTAGCGACATTGGACATCAACCACAAGGCAAATGCTAATACTTTTTCATATACTGTCTACTTTCTTTGTACAACAGTTCTATCTAAAAACATATTAGATAGGACTGTTAAACAGATCGTAGAGTAATGAATATGGAGAATGTGAAAGCTGTGTGCTCAGGCTCTGCCGTTCAAAAGGTCTGCCGCACCATCAAAATAAAAGTCACAACAACAAGTGTGGCTTACGTCACTTCAGAGTTCTTACTGGTGGTGCGAATGCAAAAAGGAAAATGTTCCCAGGGGAAACTTTAGTTTTTTGTCAGATCAGTTATCGGTCCGATGAGGAACAGTTAAAAATATATCCACAGAAACTCTTTTCTCTACTGCAGCTGTCACTTTTGTACTGCTCTGCATTTGAGCAACAATAGTTGTATGCAATAAAATATTTTTTTTCTGGTTTTGGACTGACATCGGTATTGACTCAAGGTTCCAGTATCGGAAATAAAGAAGTGGGATCAAGCCATCCTTTTTTACCTCATCTATAGTTCTCAGACCCGGAATCTGCTTAGCTCTGGACAGAGAGACCTCCTCTTTGTGCACCTCTGCATTTTGACGGATGATGTTCTGGACCAACTCCTCAACTTGCTGTAGCTCAGGTACATTCAGGGAACCCTTTATACAAGCACATACACATATTAGCCATTTTGGAAATCATTTAATCACTGAGGCAGCCACACAGCCATTGTACCTTCACACTGAAGTCGAAGCGGAGGCGGTTGGCAGTGCAGTGAGACCCTCGCTGGCTAACAGAGGGACCTAGCAGCTCTCGCAGGGCGAAGTTTAGCACGTGTGTGGCAGTGTGATTGACCATGCAGCCCAGACGCCGAGCCTACAGTTGGAAATGCAACACTTACCAAAAGGTATCTGGATTATGTGTTACCGTAGTTCCATGTATGACAGTACTACTCCTACTACTCCTACCTCGTCCACATGAAGATGCATTTGGTCTCCAGTTCTCAAAGTCTCTGCTGCCGTGACTTGATGTACGACATAACCCCCAGCCAGACGGACACAATTCACAGGGAACAACACATCCTGAAAAGCATAACCGCAAATGGTAACTTAATCTTGCCTGCTTATCAAATAAATAAAAATAAGACGTGAAGGGTTGTGATCAATAACCTGTAATCCATCCTTGGTGAAGTAACCTTGGTCGTGCGCCTGTCCGCCCTGCTCTGCATAAAAGCTGGTCCGGTCCAGAATTACACCACAGGACTGACCCTCATGCACCTCAGAAACCAAAGACCCCTCACAGTAGAGTGCCAGGACAGACGCTCTGCAAGGCTCAAACACTGAGAGAGGAAAAGAGTCAGGATCCTTGTTCAGTCTTATACCGTGTCCCAACCTGGCGTGATGTAAAAAAGCAACATAAATAAATCCTAATCCTAATACTTCCATATTAACTAGAGTTTTTGTCCTAATCAATGGAAATTCATTGAATTGTTAGCTCAGCCAACATTGAAATCTTACTGGTCCAAACTCTGCTCCATATAACTGCATAGTGGTTGCTAGGGTGTAGCTATGCAGAGTGTTTTAGCATGTTGTAATGTTGTTGATAATGTGTTCTGAGAGTTTATGGTGTTCTGAATGTTCGTTAGCATATGACTTTTTTTATTGTGTTGCTGTGCAGATACTAAGGTGCTCTGAGTGTTGTTTAACATGTTCCTATGCAGTTGCTAAGGGGTTCTGAGTGTTTTTAAAATGTTGATATTGGGTTGCTAAAGTGTTCTGAGTGTTGTTCATTATGTTGCCATGCAGTTACTGAGGTGTTCTGAGTGTTGTTCATTATGTTGCTATGCAGTTACTGAGGTGTTCTGAGTGTTGTTCATTATGTTGCTATGCAGTTACTGAGGTGTTCTGAGTGTTGTTCATTATGTTGCCATGCAGTTACTGAGGTGTTCTGAGTGTTGTTCATTATGTTGCTATGCAGTTACTGAGGTGTTCTGAGTGTTGTTCATCATGTTGCCATGCAGTTACTGAGGTGTTCTGAGTGTTGTTCATTATGTTGCCATGCAGTTACTGAGGTGTTCTGAGTGTTGTTCATCATGTTGCCATGCAGTTACTGAGGTGTTCTGAGTGTTGTTCATTATGTTGCCATGCAGTTACTGAGGTGTTCTGAGTGTTGTTCATCATGTTGCTATGCAGTTACTGAGGTGTTCTGAGTGTTGTTCATTATTTTTCATTATGTTGCTATGCAGTTACTGAGGTGTTCTGATTGTTGTTCATTATTTTGCCATGCAGTTACTGAGGTGTTCTGAGTGTTGTTCATCATGTTGCCATGCAGTTACTGAGGTGTTCTGAGTGTTGTTCATCATGTTGCCATGCAGTTACTGAGGTGTTCTGAGTGTTGTTCATCATGTTGCCATGCAGTTACTGAGGTGTTCTGAGTGTTGTTCATTATGTTGCCATGCAGTTACTGAGGTGTTCTGAGTGTTGTTCATTATGTTGCCATGCAGTTACTGAGGTGTTCTGAGTGTTGTTCATTATGTTGCCATGCAGTTACTGAGGTGTTCTGAGTGTTGTTCATCATGTTGCTATGCAGTTACTGAGGTGTTCTGAGTGTTGTTCATTATTTTGCCATGCAGTTACTGAGGTGTTCTGAGTGTTGTTCATTATGTTGCTATGCAGTTACTGAGGTGTTCTGAGTGTTGTTCATTATTTTGCCATGCAGTTACTGAGGTGTTCTGAGTGTTGTTCATTATGTTGCCATGCAGTTACTGAGGTGTTCTGAGTGTTGTTCATCATGTTGCCATGCAGTTACTGAGGTGTTCTGAGTGTTGTTCATTATGTTGCCATGCAGTTACTGAGGTGTTCTGAGTGTTGTTCATCATGTTGCTATGCAGTTACTGAGGTGTTCTGAGTGTTGTTCATTATTTTGCCATGCAGTTACTGAGGTGTTCTGAGTGTTGTTCATTATGTTGCCATGCAGTTACTGAGGTGTTCTGATTGTTGTTCATTATTTTGCCATGCAGTTACTGAGGTGTTCTGAGTGTTGTTCATCATGTTGCCATGCAGTTACTGAGGTGTTCTGAGTGTTGTTCATTATGTTGCCATGCAGTTACTGAGGTGTTCTGATTGTTGTTCATTATTTTGCCATGCAGTTACTGAGGTGTTCTGATTGTTGTTCATTATTTTGCCATGCAGTTACTGAGGTGTTCTGAGTGTTGTTCATCATGTTGCCATGCAGTTACTGAGGTGTTCTGAGTGTTGTTCATCATGTTGCTATGCAGTTACTGAGGTGTTCTGAGTGTTGTTCATTATTTTTCATTATGTTGCCATGCAGTTACTGAGGTGTTCTGAGTGTTGTTCATTATTTTTCATTATGTTGCCATGCAGTTACTGAGGTGTTCTGAGTTTTATTTAAATGTTGCTAGGAAACCCCCGAATCAGCTGTCCTGTCAGTCTCATCAAGGTACGGTCACCACAACGAAAGACCCACCTCTCCATTCATTTGATTGGACAATAGAAAAAAAACGTAATGACGTCGGGTGCTTTTCTGCTCAGAGTTGATTTTTTTTTCAACTTCAGGCGTTCAGAGCGTTCCTTCTCAAACGCGAGGCGCCTGGGGCGCATAGGCAGCGCGCATAACGCTCTCAGCCAACAGAAATCTATTCAAAAAAGGCGCCTCTCGCTGTAAAAACATGTTCTGTCTGATCGGGGCCCTAGTGTGTTGCTTTGTGGTTATTGATGTGTTCTGTGTGTTGTTTAACATGTTACTATGCAGTTGCTCAGGTGTTTTGAGTGTTTTTGCTGTTCAGAGTGTTCTTTAGAATGTTGCGATGTGGTTAAAGTGTTCTGAATGTTGTTTAGCGTGTTGCTATGTGGTTGCCAAGGTTTTCTGAGTGCTTTTAGCATGTTGCAATGCGGTTGGCAAGGTATTCAGAGTAATTTTGGTGTTCTTTAGTGTTGCTTGCATCATAATATAAACTTGTAGTGTCACGTCTGGTCAGGACACAGTTATAATGATTTAACTGCTTCACAAACTCCTGCACAAATGATCTTTTCAGTACCATAATGTCCATCTGACCCCAGACTATAACAGTATTTCAGTGAGTCGTCCGTGTGAGGAACTCCTCGGCTTTTTAGCTCCGCCAGGCTATGAAGATCAAGTTGGTCTGCCCTATCTCCATCATCCTCCTCCGACTGAAACCTTAACTGAGAAAAAAAAACCCAAGTTAGTCCATATACCCACAATAACAGAGGGCTTATAGATAAATTTGCGAATCAGATGCTGGATTAAGGAAAGCCACATGCTAATATCAGTACCTTCTCATATTCATCTTCAAGCACCTCCATTTCTTTTTTATCAACCATCTTGCCCCTCTCCTCCAGCATCAGGTCAATGAGATCGAGAGGGAAGCCTAGGTTGCGATGTAGCGACCAGGCAACCGAGGCTGATTGATAGATACAACACAATAGACACAAGAGGGTAGAACAAATCAAACACACAGAAAGAAATATTCATAAAGGTGCAATTCACTGAACTGGGGTAGTGGACAGTCCAATTATCATGCCCTTGAACAAGTTGCTTTGGATTAGTGTCAATGAAATGCATTTAACATTACTGAGCCTGCACAGATAATAAAGGGAATAAATAAAAGCGAATTACACCACTTTGTGGGTTTTACCTGGGAAAACAGCCGAGTCTTTGCCCATATTGCTGAGAGTCCTGTCAATCACCCTTCTGCCCTGCTTCAGTGAGGACAGGAACTGGGCTTCATTTTGATTAATAAGATCCATGATCTACAGAGGAAGAACGCAAATGTTTTACAAATGTATTATGTCTAGAAAGCAAAATTCAGTTCCAGCACTTTGTTCATTGCAAGCTGAAAAAATACCATGGTACACTGAAATATACCATAAACCCAAAATTATGGTTTCACCAATATTAAAATGTAGCCTAGTGCAGATAAACCATGAACTATTTTTATATTATGGCCTATAACTGATAATGGCTGATAATAAAATTATGAAAATAAAACATTAAAAATATTGTTTGAAATGCTACAAGTGAATTTAAGCATAATTTTAAGCTTCATTTAGAGTTTTGCTAAATATTACATTTAAATGATTAGTGTTTTTAAAGATTCACTTGGTAATGCACTACTGTTCAAAGGTTTGGGCTCATTAAGATTTTTAATGTGTTTGAAAGATGTTCACCAAGGCATTTATTTGATCAAAAATACAGTAAAAACACTCATTTTGTGAAATATTATTGCAATTTCAAAGAACTTTTCTATTTTAATTTATTTTAAAATGCTTTTTATTTTTTTTCGAATTTTCAGCATCATTTCAGCAGTCTTCAGAGTCACACGATCCTTCAGATATCATTCTAATATGCTGATTTGGAAACATTTCTTATTTATATTAATGTTGAAATTAGTTTGTGCTGCTTAATATTTTTGTCGACACCGTGATATATTTTTCAGGAATTTTGATGGATAGAAAGTTCAAAAGATCAGCATTTATTTAAAAATATATATATTGTAACAATGTAAAAAGTATTTACTGTCACTTTTGAACAATTAATTCAACCTTGCTAAATAAAAAAGTATCTTTCAGTAACAAATGTAATACACTAAGGTGTTTTGTAACATCTTACCCTCTCAGACTCAGTGTTCAGCTCAGGATAGGCATCACCCTGAGAAAAGGGAAGAGAGAGGGAACATGAAACTTAAGACAATGCAGTGATGGCATTAATAAACTGATGGACATCTCACCAGTATATGAGCTACAGTAGGAACCAGGCTTGCCAGCGCACCCTCGGGGGCCTGCAGCACTTCTGTAGAAAACCTTACAGCACGTCTCAAGATGCGTCTTAACACCAGCCTTTCACAAAGAGGGCATATTTCAGAAATGTTATGTTTTAAACATAACATGCATACTTTGATGAAGTCAAACTCACTCAGCGCCTGTCATGCCAGGATAAACGCCGTCAGCGATACACACGCAGATTGTTCGGATGTGGTCCGCTACGACCCGATAGGCCATGTCCACCTGACCCACATCGGCCTCTCCAGCCCTGCCCTGATATGCAGGAGCCTTAGAGCTCTACATGCACAAACAATAGAGATGATAGGGGCTTAATTTGTATGGAACCTGAAATTATTCTTTTAAAAGGTTAAATGAAGGTTAGAGACCTGGTGGATTGCGGACAATAGAGGTGTGAATAGATCTGTGTCATAGTTGGAGCGTTTTCCCTGCAGTACGGTCACCAGTCGCTCTAAACCCATCCCAGTATCCACGCTGCACTGGGGCAGAGCTCGCAGGCTACCATTGCCCTCCCTGTAAAATAAAGTCCACGGACATGTGTTACACATTATTCCACAGACAAAAGGCCACAATATGTTAAAGCCACAATACATTTTTTGCCGCTAAAGTCGCTTATTCAAAACAAAGGCATAGCTTGATGACGCCTTGATTTCGCAAAGCTTTTATTATGTCACAGACGACTGCGTCTGCTTCTTCCGCTCATGTGTATGTGGGGTAACGCAGCGCTGTTTTATCATATTAGATACATTTGAGTGTGTTGAAAGTTATGTTATAATGCTACTCTGTGCCTTCACTCTGAGGCTACCATGAGAAACTTGTTGCTCACTGCAGTGAGCTAGATCGATATTAGGCATGGTAAAACATGGTACTCGCGGTAAATCAAGAAAACAAGATTTAAACAATAAGATATGTATTGAGCTATTTAACAATCATTAGTTTTTTGTCGATGAATGTCCAAACAGTTGCTCACCTGACTAATAAAACACATAATATATTAAAGCGGCTTGATGTCATTGATAGACGACGCACGGACACGGTCTGTGTCCTGGTTAAAATTGCTTATTTCTCTGAATTTAAAGATTCTTGGAAACATTTGGCATAATGAAAGTACACAAGTCAACAAAATATATAACATTGTTCTAGTGGGTTTTGGATGTTTTAATACAAAAATCTTACATATTGTGCCTTTAATTGAAATAAAGCTGAAATAAATTAAATAAAGATTAATATTTATTAAATTAAATAAATAATAGATGAAAAATAGCCATTAGGAAATCTATTTGCCTTGGCAAAAGTAAAAAAAAAAAAAATAAAAAAAAAAAATATATATATATATCTTTTTTTTTTAATGAATAAAATAGTATACCTAAATAGTATATATTTAAAGTCTTTTTATTATAATTTTGGTAATACCAACTGAGTGAACAATTCCATCTCACAGAACAAGTTTCTATTGCACATTAAAAATAATAATAATATTAATACTACTAATAATAATATTTATAAAAAAGCATCTGATCATAATATTTCATTAAATTAAAAAGAAACCTGAAAATATAAAAGTAGAAGCTAATTCTTTCCAAAATAATGATAATATAATATATTATCTAATATATATATATTAGGGCCGTCAATCGATAAATTTTTTTAATCTAATTAATTACATACTCTGTGATTAATTCATCTAAATTAATCGCATACATAATTTTTGCTGTGAAAGTATTTTAAATATTTCAATTTAAATGAATCAACGAATAATCAGCATTAGTGACATTAAAGTTCAAAAACTCTTTTATTATTATTTTCACTGTTCAAATATTGGCCATAACAATAAACAATATGACCTAATATGCTGAGGAAATTAATTCAAAAGTGCTTCAGGAAGAAGATTTTTTTCATTCTTGACATTAACTTTTTTGCTCACCAGCCACTGTGGCTAGTGGTTTTCCAAAGTTACTAGCCACTCAGCATTTTCACTGGCCACAATTTTGCTGCTTGGAAATTACATTTTATATGATAAAAGTTGAATTTGGCATGCTTAAAATGACTAGATTTTGAGTCATTTTATTTGATTTAGAAGATTTAAAACCCTTTCAAACTTTCAATGCAGAGTGACCACCCAAATCAAGACTACGTTGTATATCAGCTGGTATGTGCAGGTGGGCAAAGGGTGGGCAATATGGCTAATATGAGAAATTGAATATAGGCTAAATAAAATAACAAAGAAGCTAATTACAAAAACAACAATACATTTCTTTAAAAAAATATACAGATACAGTAGGTTTATTTAATATTTATACATTTATTTAACACCTGTAGTTGTTTGATTAACATTAATGACAGACAGGTATTCATTTGTGCTGCTGAATACATGGAGTAGGAATATAGTGTGGCCCCTTTAAGAGTGCGCGCTCCCTGTTGAGAATGCGTATCAATAGTACAAGTGTGCAATGTCGTGGAATGTATACCTACGCAGTTTTTCGCGTGCATATGATACGCACTTTATGGCGTGTATATGACACGCTCTTGGGTAGGATAGTGGACATTGCAGGACATTTTATCAGCACTTCCATCAGGCCGTTTTTATATAGGCTACGTAAATGTTCCAATCAATGATCCAGGCAGCACCTTCTCGTCTCCCTCCTTCATTTTACAGCTCAGGGTCAAAGTCCAATACAGAATGGATTAATCTGCGTTATTTTTTTTAACACGTTATTTTCCCTCAGATTAATTAATCGAAATTAACGCGTTATTTTGACAGCCCTAATATATATATATATATATATATATATATATATATATATATATATATATATATATATATATATATATATATATAAATATATATATATATATATATATATATATATATAAAATATAATATATATAAAAGTTAAATAACACTGGAAGTAACTTTTATAACCTGTTACTACCTGTTATACTGCATAAAAACTAGATTCCAGATTTCCACCACATCCGGACTGTCTGCATTGACCAGCGAGGTGGCGTTCCGATTCCCAACATGATCGTAGTGAATCTCCGTGCAGGGGCCACACGGACCCGTCTCGCCCATTTCCCAGAAATTATCCTTCATTCCAAACGGCAACACGTGATCCGGCCGTACTCTGCACGGGAATGTAAAAAAATCCAGTGAATCTCAAACAGAAAACTAGTAAATTTCCCTTTGCACTGCTTTTAACGTACCCTATGCTGAGCCAGATTTGCCGCGTTTCCTCATCAGCAGGGAGACCATTCGCCGCGTCCCCAGAGAAGTACGAGACGTACAAGCGCTCCGCAGGAATGCCGTACTCTTCCGTTAAAAGACGCCAGGCCATTGCACAGGCTTCCACCTGGATTGTTAATTATTAATTTATTCAAAAATAATAAATAAAATGCAACAAAGCCCTTAAATGGGCATAGTGATGGGAAAAAATGGCAAATGAGATGGGAGGAAAAATTCTATTTTATTGCTTTTGCATTCATTCAAAAAACTTTTGCGTTCTCCTAGAAACTTTGCATTTGATCGCAAAACTTCTTTGAGAATGCTAAGTTTCCCTGAGGAACTCAATACTTTTGCTAGAGAACGCTAAGTTTCCCTGAGGAACTCAATACTTTTGTGAGAGAACGCTAAGTTTCCAGAGGAATTCAATACTTTTGCTAGAGAACGCTAAGTTTCTCTGAGGAACTCAATACTTTTGCTAGAGAACGCTAAGTTTCTCTGAGGAACTCAATACTTCTTAGCGTTCTCTAACAGTTTCTCTAAGGAATTCAATACTTCTAAGCGTTCTCTAACAGTTTCTCTAGACTAAGGAACTCAATACTTAAGCTAGAGAATGCTAAGTTTCTCTGAGTAACTCAATACTTTTGCTAAAGAACGCTAAGTTTCTCTGGCGAACTCAATCCTTTTTTTGAGAGAACGCTAAGTTTATCTGGGGAACTCAATACTTTAGCTAAAAAACACAAAGTTTCTCTGGGGAACTCAAAACTTTAACTAGAGAACGGCAAGTTTCTCTGAGGAACTCAATACGTAGCGTTCTCTAACAGTTTCTCGGAGGAACTCAATACTTTAGCTAGAGAGCGCTAAGTTTCTCTGAGGAACTCAATACTTTTGCTAGAGAACGCTAAGTTTCTCTGAGGAACTCAATACATTTACTAGAGAACGCAAAGTTCCTCTGGGGGAACCCAATACTTTTTTGAGAGAACGCTAAGTTTCTCTGGGGAACTCAATACTTTAGCTAGAGAACGGCAAATTTCTCTGAGGAACTCAATACTTTAGCTAGAGAGCGCTAAGTTTCTCTGAGGAACTCAATACTTTTGCTAGAGAACACTAAAGTTTCTCTGGGGAACTCAATACTTTAGCTAGAGAACGGCAAATTTCTCTGAGGAACTCAATACTTTAGCTAGAGAACGCAAAGCTTCTCTGAGGAACTCAATACTTTTGCTAGAGAACGCTAAGTTTCTCTGAGGAACTCAATACTTCTTAGTGTTCTCTAACAGTTTCTCTAAGGAATTCAATACTTCTTAGCGTTCTCTAACAGTTTCTCTAGACTATGGAACTCAATACTTTTGCTAAAGAACGCTAAGTTTCTCTGGGGAACTCAATACTTTTTTTGAGAGAACGCTAAGTTTATCTGGGGAACTCAATACTTTAGCTAAAAAACGCTAAGTTTCTCTGGAGAACTCAATACTTTAACTAGAGAACGGCATGTTTCTCTGAGGAACTCAATACGTAGCGTTCTCTAACAGTTTCTCGGAGGAACTCAATACTTTTGCTAGAGAACGCTAAGTTTCTCTGAGGAACTCAATACATTTGCTAGAGAACGCAAAGTTCCTCTGGGGGAACCCAATACTTTTTTGAGAGAACGCTAAGTTTCTCTGGGGAACTCAATACTTTAGCTAGAGAGCGCTAAGTTTCTCTGAGGAACTCAATACTTTTGCTAGAGAACACTAAAGTTTCTCTGGGGAACCCAATACATTTGCTAGAGAACGCAAAGCTTCTCTGAGGAACTCAATACTTTTGCTAAAGAACATCACTATAACAACTTGAATAAAACCCTAACATAATGAACATATTATGAATTCCTGAATTGAAATTTACTTTGATCTCTTTTTAGGGCCATCATACAGTGCCCTGATGTCACATTGAAGAAAAATAAAAAAAAAAAGGCCTTAAAAGAATGAAATTATTGACCAAACCTTGAAGTAATCACCAAAAGACCAGTTCCCCAGCATCTCGAAGAAGGTGTGATGATACATGTCCTTCCCCACATCCTCCAGGTCATTGTGTTTGCCTCCGGCACGGACACACTTCTGACTGTTCACCACCCGCCTGTATGATGCCATCTCACTGCGGGGGTCCGCACAGCCCAGGAGAATTGGCTTAAACTATGGGACAACACAGACCATGATAACCTAACATAAAAATTATCATTACAGAAGACAGTGGGCACAAAAAAAAATGTGTTTAATTATCAATGACGACATCAATTTAGTACCATTCCCCATGTTTTTGGCTACAAGTGAGAGCTGCATGTATTCTTGAGAGCTTCATAAAAACAATGATCTAAAGTAAAACGTACCCATCAAATTGGCTCCTATAATAAACAAATTACATAAAAGAATTTAATTTAAAAAAAACTGTAAAAATCCAAACACCAGCCTTTTCAGAAATGGAAAAGTTGCAGAAAAACGTTTCTTCTGTAAAAGTGCTGGTAGTGCTTACTGCTTAAATAGTACAACTGTGCTGAAAAAAATAAAAAATAAATCACACAATACAAACAATAATAATTAAAATCAATGACAAGTTTTAAATGTAAACACAGATTCTGTATTTATTTATATACTGTCATGGTGCAAACACTGGCAAAAATAGTGCAAACGTAATAATCCCAACCATGTCTTCAGATTACAAAAAAAAATGCAAATAATGATTTAATGAAAGAATTTAAGTAATTTGAACTAAAATTTGGTAATCATGTGCGAATGAAAACATATGAATACATAATTGTCATTTTAACTGAACTTAGGACTGGTGCTTTGTTGGTCATTCAGTGTTCTGTAAAAAAAAAAAAAAAACGAACAATAATGCTGATAAGATAATACTACTACGAATTCTACTACTAATAACAATATAGACTGCACTAAAGATTGATGAGCTGCTGGGTTTATGAATATTAATCACAATGTCTGCGTTCACTCTAACTGACTTGCTGAAATCAAAACAGGTACAGTAATAGAGCACCAGCCAATGAGATTACCGTTTGCGCATTAGTTCCAGAAATTAAATGAAATGGGACACAGCTATGGTAATGGGCGTTTGTTTTCGAAATACGCACTGTACGCGGTAGACCAATCACAGAATGGGCCATCTGACCAATCAGAGCAGAATAGGCTCGTGGAATGGAGGGATTTAGAGAGACTGATTCATCCATTCAGTCGTTTGAGAATCATTGAACATTGTGGTGATGTGCAATGTATATTATGAGAAAATTAAAAAAAATGTTTTTTACCTTTGATGCGTGTAAACCTGTCGTTGAAGACCTCCAAAACAAAATTAGGAAACTTTAAAATAGCATAATAGGGGCACTTTAAAGTTCCACCCTTTTAGGCTATGTTATGGAGAATGTTTGTCCAGTCAAAAAAATGTAAAAACATATCTGACATAGTTATAAAAGTTCTGTTTATCTGTAGAAGGTTAGCTAGCTAAATGTTTATCACTCAAAGAGCTACGGCTAACTTAGCTCAAAAATGTCCCTCCTGTTAGGTCTATAAACTAAACGAATAAATTGTATTTAGTGTATATTGCAAATTATATATACATTATATATATACACTCTAAAAAATGCTGGGTTATTTTTTTAACCCAACCGCTGGGTTGAGACTGTTGGGTCATTTTATTGGGTTATTTTCTCAGTGTTGGGATGTTTTTTGTGTAACCCAACCGCTGGGTTACCGGTTGGGTCAAGTATTCTGACAGTTGAAACAGTGAACTCACCCCTCCCCCATCAACGCCTCAAACAAGACTTCAGACCAACAACTCTACCTTCGCGGCCATTTGAATCACCTCAGGACTCAGGAGGTATCGTTTTTCAGCGAGGACAGCTGTTATTCTGAGAAAAAAGGTATGTTTTAGAGTATTTAATCTAGAAAACTATTACTGTACCCCAGAAAAATGCAAAAGTATGCAAAATAGGGCGATTCACACGACACAACAGTCTTAAAAAGTACGTTAACCACTAGCTTCGTTCTTTGGTTTGTTAAGCCTATACTTTGTTATACAGCTTTTTCCTGCCTTTTGAATAATTCACATGTCTCTTTTGGCCAACATTTCCCCAGAAATATGTGACTTATGTGAGTCATTTAGTTCACTAACATTATGTGTCTTCATAATGGGTTTTTTAAGGTCGATAGTCGACAGACACGCGAGCCTCGTTTGCTTTGTGATAAGACACTCGCGTCAGGGGTTTATCGCATTTTTTGTTTAAAATTAACAATATTAGAGAGTACATCATGAGTCCATCTTCCAAACCGTGTTTTTGTCCAGTCATGAAACACTAGAGTGAGTCTTGAATAAGAGTCAAGAGGACTTTATTGTCTGACTTTCTCTACTGCAGAGTAACGTTAAGTTACCTACAGCTAAACGTATGTCATATATTCGTATCTATAAACAGAGAGAAGGTTCTTCAGACAGAATAATATACAGTTTTACTTATTAACCGTTAGACCAGTGTTTCCCAACCGGGGTGGGTGCCGTCTGACGAGAGCAGGGGTGCCGTGTAAAAGTCCTTCATATATATATATTTGATTGAATAGCTTTTGTAAGTTTAATAGGATTAATCTTTGATTTATACAGTCAAATATGCAATGTTATTTTACATTTGATCAATTTCTGTACCTGAAAACTAATGTTAGACGTACCTGAAAAGCATAGTTTATTTTATTAGTATCTTTGCTCAATAGTATTTATATGTGCTGCTGCTTGTATTTAAATTATTTGTTCTTATTATTTTCTTTATTTTTATTTGACAGTAGTCCTTTTTTCCCTGAACATAGCAAATACTGAACCGTACCAAAACGAACCTAAAACCGTGATACAAACCAAACCGTGAGCAATCTGTAGCGTAACGTATGCGAGGGGGGGCCACAAAATGGAGAACATTTTCAAAGGGTGCCATGACTGAAAAAAGGTTGGGAAACACTGCTCTAGACCAACAAGCTACAACACACACACACACACACACACACACACACACACACACACACACACACACACACACACACATTAATATCTCAAGATGTTGAGACATGGCTTTATACAAAGCATATGAGTGAGTTCATGTGTGACATATCTGTAATGTTAGAAGGTGCACTTGCGTGGAAATTTAAAACCATAGTCATATGGTCATATCTACACAGATATAACAAAGTGATAGTTTATTAATGAACTACGAGAAGGCACTGAATATGTCTGTTGCATAATCCAACGTTTCTCTCTGTGTAAAACACAATTAAATCTGTACAAAATACATTTTATATATTATAATAATAGTAATAATAATAATAATATTTGCCTCTTGGGTATTAAATGGATCCTGGAAAAATGGATTCAGTGAAACAGATTTGAATATACAGCAATAAACTAGCCAGTCTATATCTCAAAGGGTTAGTTCACCCAAAAATGAAAATTCTGTTCTGTCATTAATTACTCACCCTCATGCAACGCAACTACCATGTTCAAGGCCCAGAAAGGTAGTAAGGACATTGTTAAAATAGTAGTTGCGTTGCTGTCTATGCAGGGTAAGAAAGCTCTCAGATTTTATAAAAATAGTGTATAGGCGCCAGTGTATCGATTCTCGCATCACACTGTGAAGGACAACAATATATCGCCATATCAATATTTTGTCCCACCCCTATTTTTGTATATAATGCTACATTGTGCTGTGAGTTGTATGTTAACATTCTTCTGTTTTTAACAGGTTGGGACCAACATGGTGGAATTTTTGAAGGAGGCTGAGCTCACTAAACCCTTCCCCTTTGTACTTGGTCTTGGGGATGACAGTCAGTGCCATCAGGCCTTTGTAATAGTTGGCAAACAGGCACTACAGGCAAACACTCTCCTTGGTGCTGTGGACACATGTTTTAAAGTTTTTTATGTTTTGGACATTCATTTCCCAAAGCAGTGCGCACCAGTGTGGGAATTTTTGCAAACTGTTGTCTACAAACTCCCAGGAACAGAATCTCCATCAGTAAGACTGCTCCGTGGATACTTGTCATGTTAAGCAGTACTGGAACCACAACCCTCTCTAAGATGTTATGAGTTCATAAATGGAAAATTGTCAAAGTAATGCATACTGTTTCTAACGCATTTTATTGTGCCACTGTGTTCTTGTGCCAATTTGATAAAAGCTATGAGTTTAAGGGTATTTAATGTATTTAATGTAAATGTTAAAAGTAAAGCTAATGTAATTTATTGATATTATTTATTTTTTAAATATTTCTAAACAAATTGGAATTAAATGTTCATTGAGCATGAAAATATTGCCTTTTTCTATGAATTTCTTTTATCTTAAATTTGCTCTCTTATTAATAAATCTTCTCCTTTTGATTATTACTGTTTCCTCTGGTAATTCTCTGCACTCATTATTTTCAAACCTATTTCAGGGTTTTATTTAACCAGCAATGTAGTAATTTTTAATCAATAGTTGAGTTAAATAAAACAACCCAACATGTTGGGTTAAAGATTTAACCCAACCAGTTGGGTTAAAATAACCCAGCGTTGGGTTAGTCCATATTTGACCCAGCGTTGGGTTGCCAAAATAACCCAAATTGGGTTATTTTGACCCAGCATTTTTTTAGAGTGTATATATAAAACAATATTATATAGGAGCAGTTCCACACATGACCGATGGCAAACCATGCAGGACAATGACGGTAAGCTCATCCACTGTTAGAACCTGTTAACATTATGTCTTATTTTGGGAGGTGAGGAGCATGAACAGCACAGTAGATGTTTTTGAGCAAAATGTTTTATTATTAACCATCCTGTTGGCAAAAATGGGTACAAAAATGTACCTGTTCTTAATAATCAAGACATTCTATTCATCAATAATTGTTTTGTTATTGTTTCAAGAATAAAAAATACTATGATGGCATAAGGGACATATACTATGCAAGAAAAGCTCATTATTGCTTAACATTTACAATACTAACATTTTGTGAAAACTATGTATATGTCCCTAACAGGGTGGAATACCTACAAGACCAGTGTCTGAACAATTTCTCGATACTTATTATTTATTATTATTTAGTCCCTGAGCTTTACCGATATGTATTCCTAAAAGTTAAACATGTCACTATTTTGGTAGAATGCTAAAAACATGAACCTTTTTTTCTTCTTCTTCAAAAATAATGAAGCCAAAATGTTACTGGATAACAGAATGACCCATTACATAAATGTATACATAATGAGAATTCGATGCCCTTCTATTTTATTGACTAAAGAAATAAATATTATAAATATGTAATACAAATAAATGACACTAACTTATATTATTTATCTATTTTTTTGTGCTTTTTTTTAAAGTGTAAGCCTTGCGTTTACCTTACAGCCTTACCATGGTAGCCTACGTGTCCAAAAACATAGCAGTACCAATGCACTTTGACATGGCTGTTCGTGGATATATATTTTTTAAAATCTTCCATGTATCCTAATTGACTTTTGATTACCTGGTTCATCCCTGCATTGACGAACAGAAGACTCGGGTCTCCTCTCGGACGCACGGAGGAGGACGGCACCACTCGGTGTTCATAACCTTCCTTGAAAAAGTCGATAAACTTCCGCCGTACTCTTTTAGATGTGAATTCTACGTGAGATCTGGAGTAGGACAGGGCCGAGCATCTTCTTATTCCAGTTAATAAAGAGCTTAATTTTGCATTTAAAAGTGCACAGTGAAGCTGTTTCACCAGCACTATGCGCGCAGCCATCTTGCCGAGTCACAGCGTCAAACAGCAGCGTCCAATCAGCGACGAGAATGAAGTGAAACTAAAGCTAAAGAAATATATTCAAAATGTATATTTATATTTAATTTATATATAAATATTATGTAGATATATAAATACAAATATTATGTTATATAATGTGTATTATACACACATTTAAATAGTTTTATTTATATATACCGATCAGGCAGGTGACAGGTGAAGTGAACACTGATTATCTCTTCATTGTTGATGTTTTAGAAGCAGGAAAAATGGGCAAGCGTAAGGATTTGAGCGAGTTTGACAAGGGCCAAATTGAGATGGCTAGACGACTGGGTCAGAGCATCTCCAAAACTGCTGCTCTTGTGGGGTGTTCCCAGTCTGCAGTGGTCAGTATCTGGGACATTCTACCAGA
This sequence comes from Gobio gobio, assembly GCF_949357685.1. Taxonomy (NCBI): domain Eukaryota; kingdom Metazoa; phylum Chordata; class Actinopteri; order Cypriniformes; family Gobionidae; genus Gobio; species Gobio gobio. The sequence continues at coordinate 27,597,324 of NC_137120.1, forward strand.
AACGTACATTATCTGTCCTTGTATTGTTTACAGTGCGTAAAAAGTATTTAATCCAAAAATGTCTAAAACTGACTGATGGTTGATTTCTGTGAGTTGTTCTGTAAAGGAATATGTCATTCGGTCTCAGATATGTTTTTCTTTATTAAAAACACTTTTTAAAATTACAAATCCTGTCCTTGTCTTTGTCCTCAGCCGAATTGGAGCTGCAGCTTTCCTAGTTTTGTTATGCTAGAAACTTTTGTTATGAAAAAAAAAACTCCATCAATAACAAGTTTAAGTTGTTATCATTCACATCAATTGATAAAAAAAAAATGAAATTCTACATAAATTCTACAAATAAATACTATTTTACAACTGTCCCCATGTTTTCGGTCAGTCCTGTCATATTTACATAAAACTCTACATAAAATGTGTGCAATAAGCCTTTAAGGGTATGACCTAGAGGAAGTGACATCATTTGACTGAGGAGAAGCTGACACTGATCAAGGATGAGTTCTGTCATTTAATTGTATGGTTTTAAGCTTGTTTTTGTATTTTTTTTTTTTTTTAGGAGGACAAGCTAAAGGGTCAGGCCCTGTCACGGTAAAAAATCACAGAAAATAATGAAAATGTTTTAAATCTAAAACATGTCTAAAAGGATAATGAGATCCCTTTTTTGCATGATAACAGTTTTTATGTTAGCATGCTAGCAGGCTGATTAATGGCGGTTTAAAATGGCCGACCGTCAGGCCCTGTCACATCAGGCTCTGTCACATCCTGGTCCCATCCCTGTGTGACAGGGCCTGACAGTCATGTGACGGCCTTACAAATGAATGGCATTGTTCTTTTTTATTACCTTTATTGCATATAATATGTATTTAACGCATACCATAGTAAAACATTATTTGAATAAAAATACATTACACTGTAAATTTGAAGCTTTTTATGCTCATTGACTATTTTTTTGTTGTCCCTCTTTTACCTAGGCCTATGTAGCACTTCTTCTTTTTTTACCATCACAGTGCCACTTCATATTACAGCTTGATAATAACAGGATGATACCATGTTAATATCTATATTGTTACATAGGAAATTACATGTAATTTCTGTTATTATTACCATGTAATTTCCTAAGTAATAATGTAGATATTACCATAGTATTACCCTGTTATTACTGAGCCGTAATATGATGTGGTACCACAGTTACTTTACATTGTGCTATTCAGTTAAATGCCTATTGAATACAATTGTTAAATCAATTGTTAAATTAAATGTTTTTATATTGGAATAAAATGAAATTAGTTTATTGAATTAAAAAAGATGTTTGGACTATATCAGTTGTCAGTCATATTCTAATTAATTAGGTCCATATTATATGTCCTTGGCTGAACTTTATCATAGTCTAATATTACATTAACATTACAATTATAATAATTTAAAATAGGAATGCTTATCAAAACTTACGTAAATAAAGAACACAAAACATAACCTTTTCTGCATCAATGAAATCCATAAAGTCATTCCTGTCACGCCACGGTCAGTCCTGTCACACAGGAAATTATATAAAAATTCACTATTTGAGGAAATATTGACGAGTTCATCTCTTTAACTGTGTAGATGAACGTGGGGGTATATATCCACTACTATGTTTTTGTAAAAATCTCCTATATAAAAGGTAGTTTTTTTATAACTATATGAGTGCCTGGCGGGTTTTCTGCGATTTATGTGTACTACTACAGTTGATCGAAAAGTTGCTTATATTTCTTATAGGAATTACAAAACCATGTTAGATACAATCAGGGACATCATGTGACCAATAATAAAATGCTATTTATATATAAAAAAAATCATTAGGAAACCATTCTAACATATACACATTTGTCTGTGACGGCCTGACATTTTAGGGGTGCAATGCGTATAAAAATTTATTTTATTAAATCATAAAAACATGCTGAGGTGGCATGATATGTATTTCTCATAGTTTAATATGTCCTCCATATGACTCAATGTTCAGATTTTTTCTGGTAGAATGTCCCACCTATCAAAAGTGGTCCAAGGAAGGAACAGTGATACCTTTCATGGAAACGGTATATTTCCCTGGTCTTCTTTCAGCAGGATGTGTCCTGCCACAAAGATGGTTCAGGAATGGTTTGAGGAGCACAGCAACAAGTTTGAGGTGTTGACTTGGCCTCCAAATTCCCGAGATATCAATCCAATCAAGCATCTGTGTGGCATGTGCTGAACAAACAGGTCCGATTAATGGAGGCTCCACCTCGCAACTTACAGAACTTAAAGGATCTGCTGCTAACATCTTGGTGCCAGATACCACAGCACACCTTCAGGGGTCTAGTGGAGTCCATGCCTCAATCAGGACTGTTTTGGCAGCAAAAGGGGGACCAACACAAGTATAGTCCAAGTATAATTTATATATACACACATTAGACTACTGTTCAAAAGTAAAACAACTGTTTGGTTGTTGGTGTGGCTCATTACATTTGCTCCTATTGAGGGCTATTTTATTTTTTAAACAAAGAAGACCAACCCACAAGTCAAAGTACATATTTTATTATTATTATATCGTCACATTTGTTAACAGCCAACTACAAAAGTGCAGTAGCTTTAGTGCTGCATTACTGCAACATGAAATGTTCCTTCCTTTGACTCTGAGAACATGCAAACAAAAGATCAGAAAAAGCAATTGCACAAATCATCATGTACTGTATCTTTCCATCAAGCACTCCTCCCTTTCAACACTGAGCGGTTTTGCAATAACTTTAGGTGTTCAGTCACCTAATAACGGCTCCAACAAAATGTAAAAAATATATTACGCTTCCTCCCTTAACAATCCTCACAGGCTAATAACAGCCGGCACATTTGGTACAGTAGAAGAGAATACAAAAGTAAATAATGCATAGGAATATTTAAGGCACAAGGTTGTTGGATTTATTCTGTCAAACTGACGTTCCTTCTTTTGACTCTTCAGTTTCCTGTTGAAAAAAGAAATAAAATGGTTTAGACATTACACAATCAATCTCCATTTAAAGTAACCATGAGTAACCAAAGTTGACAATTTGTGTTTTTTTATGGAATATTGCAGTATTTATTTATAATAAATGATTAATCCGTTAAAATTCATGTGCCCTCCTCTCTGATGATGCGTTTACTGGCATGAGGGTGGGGCAATCTGTCACTCACATGGAATTCCCCAATGGACAAAATGAAGTTCAACCCTACATTTATTCTTGTTTGACAAGCGGTTTCACGTCACAATAGGGAAGAAAGGACTAATAGCAACTTTTGTTTCATGCCGATCTTAAATATATCACATACAATATGATTGTATGGAGAATGTTTATAATGTACCTTGCCCTGTGATTGTTCCTGCAGGTCCTTCACGCTCTCTCTCTCTTTGTCCAGCTCGTCCTGAGAGCTCTTCAGCTCTTCGTCCTGCTGCAGTTCAGAGGCTGCCTGACCGAGGTCTTGCGTCAGCTTCTTCTCCTTCTCCAGTCTCTCCTGACATAGAGACACACACACACACCATCAGAGAGCTGAGTTCTTCTAAATGCTGAGATGTACCTGAGATTTTGAAGAGGTGTTGTAGGAACCTTTACCTCTTCAGTTGGTTCTTCTTCAGCACCTTTCAGCTCTTCTAACTGATCCTCAAGATCCCTGACACACTTCTGCGCCTGAGTGGAAAAATACATGTGTTAACACACCAAGAATTTCAAATACTATATAACAGTTTCAATAATATAAAAAAATGAATATTTAATTTTTTAATCAAATATTAAATTAATAAATAAAAATTATATAAACAAAACAAAGAAAAATATATATTTTTTTATTAAAATACTTAATAAAATGAATCCAAAATAAATGGACAAAATAAAATTCAAAAATATTAAAATAAAATTACAATAATTAATACAAATAAATAAATCAAACCAAATTACAATTAAAAACAAACCCAAATAAAAAAGAAACCCAAAACGAAATTAATCAAATTAAATATTAAAACTTAATATAAATAACAAATTAAGTAAAAATAAATTATAATTAAAAGTAAATAAAGTTAAATAAAATGCAAAATCAATAAGAAAATGCATTTAAAAAAAATGCCAAAAGGAACTAAATTAAGCCACAATACTAAATTTTATTTAATTGAATTAATATAAACAATAAAAATACATTTAAAAAAATGGAAATGAAAAAATCTCAATGCTACAATAATTTTAATGTAAAAACAAACTAAATATAAGTTAAAATGAAAACGTTATTATAAATAATAAAATAAATCAATTATTAAAACATTTGATTTAAAACAAAATTATTCAATTTAATTCTCTAAATACCTTCTAACAATTATAAATTAATTTAAAATGAAATTATTAAATGTAAATAAAAACCAAATAAATAAGAAAAGCCAAAGGGTCCATAATAATAATAATATTAATTCTTTTAAATTAAATTAAATTAAATTAATTCATAATGCAATTAAAACAAATCTAAATAAAATACAAACTTTATTTTAAATAAAATCACTTCCTAAAAAATCAAGATAAACCAACAGGGAATAAAAAATAAAATAAAAAAATCTCAAAATGCTACAATAATTGTATTCTAAAGTCAAATAAAAAAATAATAATTAAAATTGTATTTAAAATAAAATCAATAAAATGTAATTATCTAAATAACATGAATACAGTTTATATTTAAATTCAATTATTAAATGTAAATAAAATGCAAAATCAATAAGAAAAAAAAATGCCAAAATGACCTAAATCAGAGTACATAATACTAATTGGAGTAGCTTCAGTGTTGTCGACATGGGCGTCGGAAGCAAAACAAATGTGGGTGGGTCCTCAGAAATGTTTTACTGGAGATGATGTCAATTACATTAAGTACAAATATACCGTTTTGCTTGCTAAACGTATAGTTCGGAAAGACAAAATTACGGAAATCGCCATATCAATGAGAGCGGCAGTAGTGCAGGGGTAAGACGCACGGCATCTAGTTTTGACACAAATCGACCCGCGGTTCGAGTCCGCCTTTCGCCAAGCTCAATCTTCTCCCTTTTCCCATCACATATCAGATCGGAAAGGCATTTATTTTCAATAAAAATGAAGAAAATATTAGAAAAGTGGAAATAAAGTGTCTAACGTGTTTAATAATAAGTGTTTATCGGTTAGGGGTAGGTAAACAGACATGTGCTGAATGTTAGAGATGATAAAAGTGAGTGGGTCCAATATAATTGATCGTAAAAAGTGGGTGGGTCTTGTCCCACCCACATACAATGGTCCCGACGCCCATGGTTGTCGTTAAGACATATAAACAGCTCTCTAAATTGTCACCTGTTCATGGTTGTTTGCAACCTGCTGTCGAATGTCCTCTTCTGTCTGCAGTTCATTTGTTGCCTCCTCCAGCTGCGTTTTCACCTGTAAAGTTAGACATTGTGGAGTAGAGATTCAAGTTTAGTCACTGTTACAATACCCACACACAGCAAATGTATACATGTACACAAGTGCTTAAACTCAAAAAGACAAAGACAAAAAAGCATGCCAGAAAACTATCTTCAAGCCAGATGGCACATAATACATAAAAGACATGCTACACCCTCCTTCACCAAGAGCCTTTTATCCAATGACAAAGAACACAGGATGCACAAAACGCACAATGGGGGAGATGAAAAAGACTGAAAGCCACTGCAACAGATACGGTTAATAATACACATGAATACACGCACAACCAGTATTGACCTGAGTGGACTGTGTGCTCTTCTCGTTCTCGACCTGCCGACTCACTTCCTGTAGCTCCTGCTTGACCTGTAATGCACAGCTGTCACTCAAAGTAGAGAGCCGCATTTGCAACATAAGACAAACCGATGTTAAACCTACCAAAGAAAGTTCTGCTCTCTGTTCCTGAGCCTCTGCTTTGGCTGATACCAGCTGGATCTGAGTTTCTGATAACAAAGCCTTCAGCTGAGAGGAAAATGACAACATATGCAAACATGTTAGAGAAAACGTCAGTAAGTCGTTTAGGGTACGTTTACACGAAAATGATGTACTAAAAACGGAAACATTTTTCCTTTGCATTTTTCGCATACAGAAACAAGGTTGTCAAAGTGATCACGGATCTGCCAAAACAACAACAAACGCTGACTTGTTCATGCCAGGCCAGTAGATGGCGATATGACTTTGTAATGAAACAACGTGCCTATAGACTGAACACGTAATACGCATGCGCATGATCGCCGTTTTCACAAATGCGCATTTTTGTAGTTCACACAAATATGATAACGGTATCGTTTTCAAAGACTTGCACTTTGAAACCCGTTTTCAATAGTTTGTCTTCAGGCCCCCATGAAAAGTTTTCCATTTTTAGTTGTCATGTAAACGGCCCCTTAGACAAACTAATTTAAATGTAAATAAAGATTAATATAATATTGAATATAACCTTAATATAAACAAAATCAAAACAAATTAAAAGTTAAAAACAAACCCAAATAAAAAAAAATATACTCTATATAACTTAAGGAATTATTTTAAAATGAAATGAATACATAAAAAAACAAATCAATAGGAAAAGAAAAAAAGTCAAAAAGGGCCTAAATCAGAGTCCATAATACTAACTGAAATTGTATTAATATAATTATTAATTAATAGCCCAATAAAAAAAAAACTAATTTAATTTAAAATAAAATTTCATAATAAAATCAAGATGAACCAAAAATAGAACTAAATGTAAATTAAAATAAAATAAAAAAAACTCAAAATACTACAATATTTTAAAGTCACATAAAAAAATTAAAAAAATAAATTTAAACACGACAACGATGTACTAAAATGGAAAAAAAAAAAATCAAAATTTCCTTTGCATTTTCCGCGCAAGTTATCGGATCCACGAAAATGACCAAATGCTGTATTATTCATGCCAGGCCAGTAGATGGCGATGTTACTTTGTAATGAAAATACTCGCATATAGACTTAACACTTAATACGCATGTGCATGATGTCACCGCTTTCACAAATTCATGTTTTTGTTGTTTACATGGAGACTATAACGGTTGTCATGTAAACAGCCCCTTAGACATCTCTTCTCTTTTTAAATAAAACTAATTTAAAATGTAAATAAACATTAATATAATATAAACAAGATTAAAAGTTAAAAACAAATAATGATTAACATAATATTTAAAAAACACAAACAAAAGCGAGTTGTTTCACCTGAGACATTTCTTCTGCGTATGTCTGACTGATAGTAATGGATTCCAGTTGTTTCTCCAGCTGGGCTTCCAAAAGCATCACCTGCCCCTTCAGCTACAGAGAACAGAGGAACAGTAAGTTTACACAAGAGCAGCGTGAACATTCATCAAAGCTTCTCTTTTTGCATTGTACAGAAAGAAAGACACTCTTTGGAGCAACGCGAGTCAGAAACCCGATAACAAGTCGCCAAAACAATGTTGAATGTAAGCATGAACCTGATTGGTGTCCTGTCTTTCTGCGTTTATCGTCTCCTCCAGGACCTTCACCTGATCCAGAGCCTGTGGGAGATCGACACTTCAGCACAACTGCTGCGTAGTAAACGGTCATGTAAATCCAGCCTCAAGTGAATGCTGTTCCTACCGTCTGTTTTTGCTGCTCAGCATCTGCAATCTTTGACTTCAACATGAGCTCGCCGTCCTCCACACTCCCCTGCAGAACTTTCAGTGTGCCCTCCTATACAAAACACACAACGTTCAGCCAAAAACCTTTTTAGGTCAAGGATTTTCAGATTGGAATCTGAAAGGGTTTTTAGTAGGGATGCATCGAAATTTCGGCCGGCAAAAATTAATCGGCTGAAAGTGGCATTTTCGTTTTTGGCTGAAAATATATGCTGCCAAAATATATGCGCCCCTCAGTGTTCAGCACTCTTGAACGGACACATAGACACAAACTTATGTCAAAATACCCATCGCGGCAAGTATTCTCATAAACACAGTTGATTATGTGTTAAGTGAACGTAAAAAGTGAAGAAAGAAATCGGATGTGTATCACTTTATTGGATCTGTGCATTCAGTCTTAAAGTGACAGCAGCCTAATATGACTGCTGCAAAGTCATTAATGTTAATCAAACAACAAAACACAGCTTTAACAAAGATTAATCTATATTTAATTTATACAGTTATACATTTAGGCCTAATCATTATATGCCTGTACCTGAATACACTACAGTTAGATTTTACTTTATTTGTAACTTTGTATTTACCTGCATTTCTCCATGCTTGTAATTAGTGTATCATTAAAATGATTGAATTTCACTAAAACGTTTAACATTTATACAATCATACAAAAATGAGCTAATTTAAAATGAGAAAAATAATTTTTTAAAAGCATTTTCAGTTTCGTTTTTCGGAAGAGATTCCAGAATTTTCGGTTTCAACACAGAATTTTCATTTCGGTGCATCCCTAGTTTTTAGTAATAATAAATGTAACATTTACAGACTTTGATATCATTGGTTTCATTCTGCTTCCTAAAAATAAACATCTTGACATAATGAATATTTTATTCTACAGCCATTATTAGAAATTCATATTTGATTAATAATTATTGTTTCTAGGACGGAATCTGAAATCACTCCCTATACCCTCAAATAGGGCATTATTTGAGGGGAGAGCCATTTGTAGTGGTGTTCGAAACCATAGTGGACATTATTGAGGGCACTTATTCAATACCACATTGTACTGCAATAATGAGTGTACAGCCAATGTACATTCAACGGCTGGGCAAATTTGCTCACTAGTTTTCATTCAATCCTTCAAGTGAACTGTATAAGTGGACTAAAGTAGGAAATAGTGTATTAGGGTTTAGGGGGCGATTTCGGATTCAGTCTTGGGTTGCGTTCCAGTTCGTATTTACTATGCCCTTGACTCGCTAACTTCCCTCCGTCTCGTTCACTCAGATGTGCGTCATTGCTTGCGTTGCATGAGTGCCCATTACTGGCGGAACCTTTGCAATGGACTGAACTGGAACATCCTAAGCCCTTGATCACTTGGAATCCACTATGTAGTTGATTTATTTATTTATTTTTTTTCCCCTTATGAAATTGTTTAATGCAGCATTCTATACGTCTATAGGTGTGTTTGGGTTGTTTTAAATATTTAAAAAAATAATTAATATAACAGAGTTGTTTGTGGTGGGGTAAATTAAACCCGATATGCTGTGACGTCACAATCGTGTTGCACTGTGGTATATGAAGCTGCCTGAAGTGTACATATGAAGTAGACTCGGTCCTTCAGTCAAAACCGAGGGAGTGAGAGTCTGTCCATATAAACGTCCATCATCCACTTCACGAAGTGGAATGTCCTTCAAAATGGCGGCAGGGATTCCCCCGAGAGGAAGAGCTTAGGGAAGTTCGCAAGTGCGTGTATAAAAGTGCAGTAGAACACAGCCTAGGGCTGAATCCGAAATCGCCCCCTAAACCCGCATTCACTATTCCCTACCTTAGTCCACTAATACAGTTCACTTGAAGGAGTGAATGAAAACAAGTGAGCGAATTCGGACAGCTGCTGTGTGTACATCGACGATACACTCGTTATTGCGGTGCAATGTGGGATGGAATGAGTGCACTCAATAACGTCCACTATGGTTTCGGACATCACTACAAATGGCTGTCCCCTCAAATAGTGCCCTATTTAAGGACATAGGGGGCGATTTCGGATTCAGCCAGCATGTTAATCACTTCTTTTTGTAAAGTACTTTGGAACAATATTTTTTCTCTTCAGATTTATACTGACACCTATTGGCTTGGATGTATGAAGCTTTTGTTTTTGATTCCATCATTAGAGCGGCCACTTCTAAATCGTAGCAGTTTAAACATTTATGTCAATTTCTTAGATAGAGAAAAACCTGCTATAAGAATGCATAAGAATAAAATGTGGTCTATGTTTGCATGCCACTGTACCATTTCACTGAGAGTTGACCTGTACTGCTCACACTCAGCCTGAAGTGACATCTGGATCTCCTCTGATAGGGCGAGTTTCTGCTGCAGATCCTGAGACACATTTTCAGATGAACATGAGACATGTGAAGAGAACAACCGTGCATTGCAGGCGTGCGTCCATAGAGATGATCTCTCACCGTCACATCTGAGCTTGACATTGTGTGCTGCTGTTCTGCTGGACTCTGATTTTGTATCAGGGTCGTCTGTGCTTCATGTGTCAAAGCTTCCAGCCAGTTTGTCTAGAACCAGTATATATATGTTAATTGCAAATGGAAAACAAAATGCCAATTAATTTAATATTAAATTACCTGTGCTCTACACGTCATTCAATTTATTCACAGGTTCACCTTTCATAAAGAAAAAAAAAAGGAATTCTAACCTGATCCATTTCTATGCTGATGTGAGGGAAGAGCGTCTGGAAAGCGTTTCTTGTGTCTGTCTGGAAAGAGCTCAGCTGCTGCTCAACTTCACTCTACACACGCATAAGCCTTTGATCATTAAATTATACCACACAAAATGTTTAATAGTTGTAGCCAACTATAACATTTTAATGATAATGAACACTTCATTCATCATGGTTTGTGTGTATTGTGTAGATATACAAGTGCATGCATGTTTATACTGTGCGTGTTTATATCAGGGTTACCTGTGCGGACTTGGCTTGGCTCAGTCTTTCTTCACTCAGCCTCTCAGCAGCAGCTAGGGCTTCCACTGTGGTATAGTTTTTATCTCGCAGTTCCTGAACACATACCAACACACACCACAATTAGATGTGAATGGATGGGTAGTTACAGCAAGTCCATAACCATATCTTACATCAGGGGGAGATCGCTACGTAATGGAGTGTAGCAGAGCAGTGCAAGAATTTTAAATATTGAGGGGGACAATATGGCAATTTCTGATTATTGAGGGGGATGTCCCCCTCTACGCCTCTGGTGGTTACGGCCCTGAGTTAGAGTGAGGGATAGATAGGTAGTTAAATATGAACTGACAGGTAATCAATAATCAATATGGGCAGATAAACATGGATGGGCAAGTAGGTATGGCTTAATAATTGGGTATATATGGACAGACAGGTTGAGTAGATGATCTTAGATAAGGATGGACAGATAAATTCAGATGTACCAGTAGGTATATATGGGCAGGTTGGGTAGATGGACATAAAAGTAGGCTAGATATGGTCAGACAGAGTGTGTGGATATGGATGGACAAGTAGGTAGATACGGTCAAACAGGCTGTGTAGATATGGGCGAATATTTAGGTAGGTATGGACAGACAAGTTGGATAGATTTGAGGCAGTTAGATATATGGACAGGTAGATATAGACAGACGAGTAGGTAGATATATGGACGAGTTGGGTAGATATGAAAGGACACAGGTAGGTAGATATGGATGAATGAACGAGTAGGCATACATGAACACCGCTTGGGTAGTTATAGTCAGAAAGGCTGGGTAGATTTGGACAGACACATAGGTAGACATTGACCAGGTTAGGTAGATATGAAAAGAAAGGTAGTTAAATATGGATGGGCAGGTAGATATAGAGAGTAGATCTCGACAAGCTGTGCTGATATGCAATGACGGTAGATAAAGACGGACACATAGGTAGGTAGATATGGATACAGCTTGGGTAGTTATGGTCAAACAAGCTGGGTAGATATTGACGGACACATAGGTCGAAATGGACCAATGGGTAAGGTAGATATGAAAAGAAAGGTAGTTAATATGGATGGGCAGGTAGATCTCGACAAGCTGTGCTGATATGCAATGACGGTAGATAAAGACGGACACATAGGTAGGTAGACATGGATGGATGATTTGGTATATATATATATGAACAGGTAGGGTAGATATGGATGCACGGGTAGGGTAGATATGGGTGGAAATTTGGGTAGGTATGGACAGACAGGTTGGATAGATTTGAGGTAGTTAGATATATGGACAGGTAGATGTAAACAGACGTGTAGATAGATATGGACGAGTTGGGTAGATTTGAATGCACACATAGGTAGGTACATATGGATACAGCTAGGGTAGTTATGGTCAAACAAGCTGGGTAGATATTGACGGACACATAGGTAGACATGGACTAATGGGTACGGTAGATATGAAAAGAAAAGTAGTTAAATATGGATGGACAGGTAGATATCAAAAAGTTGGGCAGATATGGATGGACATGATGGTATATATGAACTGGTTGGGTAGATATGGACGCACAGGTAGAGTAGACATGGTCAGACAGGCCTGGTAGATATGGAAGGACACATAGGTAAGCGTGGACCAACAGCTTGGGTAGATATGAACAGAAAAGTAGTTCGACGTAGATAGGCCGGTAGGTAGATATAGTATGGACAGGTTGAACGTGTAGGGTAGAGATGAACTCACATTGCTCTTGGCCTTCACTCGCTCCATCTCTTCTTTAAGCTGTTGAAGTTCTTCCTCCAGCGAGATCATACGTGCATCCTTCTCCAGACTGAGGCACAAAAACAAAAGTCAGTCATTATCGGAAGCATCCAGGGAGGGGAAAGACGACAAATATCTGAAGGAATTGGCAAAAGAAATCTCTTACTTCTCAAACGGTGGCTCAGCTTCGACAGTTTCAGCCTGTGTATATATACAATTATAAACCAATTCACATGTATTACACACATGCAAATATTATTCAATTATCATATGCTCCACTCACACTTTCCATCTTCTCCAGCTGAGCCTGTAGAGATGCCACCAAATCTTCCTTTTCTTTCAGACTGATGGATAGTGAGAAATACATTTATTTAATCCAAATTGTGTACGAAATATACTTAAAGAAAGCATCAGCTGTATTGTATACCTAGATTTAAGTTGGTCGATCTCAGCTGTGTGTTCCCTCCGTTCTGTGTCCGCCTCATTTACCCTGAAAACAGAGTCCATGTTTAAACCAGACAGTATCATATTCAATGGTAGTAACAGGTGTGACTGATTCCATCGAAGTTTGAAGATAAATTCATCAAGTACCTATTCTGATTTTCCTCAGCCTGAGCTCTCTTTATAGTGTCAAGCTCCTCCTTCAGCTGATTAAACTCCGCCTCCAGTGATGAGAGCTGGTTCTCCCTCTCTTTCAGACTGCACACAACATATCAAAACACGGTGAATGAGATTTCACCAAGTGCAATATGTTCCTGGATCAATATCTTTGTTGACCCTGGATCAACATTCCAATCAGATTTGAGGAACAAGTTTACAGTTGATGTCAAGTTAGGGCTTGTTCCAGGAACAACAAAATATGTTGATCCAGGAACATGTCTCGCTTGGCAAAACACTCACGTTACCATTAAACTTTGAATATAAAAATTAAACTGTAAAAGTAGTGACTCAAATGAATCCAAACGTTTACAATACCTGCTCCGCAACTGTTCAACCTCCTCGCAGTTGATCTTCTGTGCAGAATCAAAATGGGGATGAGAATAGCAACATTTGTCATTCCAAAAGTTACATGCAGTACAGTATCTGATTTTAAAATCTCAATGATTATGCCAAAAACCTATTGGGAACCAATAACCATTGGGAACTAGACCACAGTACCAAATATTTGTACCTGGATCTCAGCCTGTACTGCTGCTTCTGTTTCCACAGAGGGCTTTTCCTCAGTAACCTGTGGTGTCTGAGACAGCTGTGCTCTCAATATCTCCAGCTCTTCACATCTGTCTTTCAGCTCTTTTTCTGTAACACGCATACACTCCTGGAGTTCTGTAAATAGAAGTCATTTCCATCTTAAAAAGGTACAAAAACATAAAATGCTACAAATAGAATATGGCCCCTTTAACCCTCTTGTCCTCTTCCGTGAAGGCTCCTTTGCGAAGCCTTGAAATGTAAATTTCAATGAAAACCAAAAAAACCAATGTAATATATTTTCATTCAATAATATTTTTTGATTATTATTTAGAATTTTGAGGGGATTTTATTCATATATTTCTACAATTTGTATTCGCTATTTTCCCCGTTGAAAATAATACACAATTTTTTTTCTAATATATTTTAAATACATTTTTCTATTAAAGCAGTATTCCATGTTAAAATATAGACAAGGCATTTAAAATCCAATTTTTGAAGGTAGATTATTGCCATCTGGTGGGAGTAAAAAAAAAAAAAAAAAAAAGACAAACTTATGCAGTGTCATGGTGTAACCACTAGATGCCTGTATATTTCTATATAAAGTGGCTTATAAATTGACCGTTCGCTAAACCATGCCGAAAACAGCCACAGGCCAATCGTGGCTTAGCAACCGTAACTAAGCGCGGATTTTTTTCCCTTCCCCAAACCTAAAACCCAAGGGGAGAAATTACGGTGTTCTGTCGATTTGTCCTACCTTGTCAGCTTTTCCTATCGTAGCGCAAAATTATAGCTATATCTATCGATCCATGCTACCACATCGAAAAATCCTACTGCGTGTTAGCGTTTGTGACTAACTTGCGTGAAATAATTCAGTGTAACTTTACTGAGGATTCTTATTGGGGAAAATGATTTTACGGTGCAAAATACCCCTTCAGATTTTTGTGGATCAAGCAGGATGGGAGAATATATAACTTATATATAAAATATAAGTGGGAGAATGTTATCATTGCAAAGTGGTCAGGCTAATGTCTTGTGTTTATTCCACAAGACTTATGGATAAGCGGTTTGATTTATAATTATTCGATTATTTTCTAATTTCATTCACCCTGTTGTGCATGAACATAGCTGTTCCTCAATTTGTGTGTTTCCCATTTGAATGGTCAGCGTATGAGGCGGCTGCTGCTTGCGCTGGGACCTATAGGCTTAAGCTTCAATTTTGATGAAATGATTCTCTAATCGGTTGCATATGTCGTGGATATATCCCTTGAGTGCAAACCGCAGTCCCTTTTGTCTTGCTCTATCAGATATTTCACCTGTTCGCAAAAAATTACTAATTATCTCCTTGGGAATGTCTTACATGGGCGCATACATACTGTAATAGACGTGCCAGGCGCGAAAGCTTGTCAGGCGTAGCAACAGTAACTAAGGAGGGCGGGGCTTAGCGAAGGGTCAGTTCTCTAGTGGTTTTTAGACATAAATACCTAATTTTATTAAGGTGTGGATTTGGATTTATACTTAGACACTCAAAGATTTTTTTATGTTGATTTGAAGCGTCAGTTTTTGAATAAATTTTAGTACAGTCAAACCTGAGCACAGAGGACATTTTGTTACAAACAAAATCAAAATTCAATAAAAATGTAACAAAAATGAACAGGCATGCTTTATCATGGGGTCTGACCTGATTTCAACCTCTTATTTGAACCTTTTGGCTCAA
This sequence comes from Gobio gobio, assembly GCF_949357685.1. Lineage (NCBI taxonomy): Eukaryota > Metazoa > Chordata > Actinopteri > Cypriniformes > Gobionidae > Gobio > Gobio gobio. Next base: position 27,612,587 of record NC_137120.1, read on the forward strand.
TTTTGCCATATTGTTACAGCCACACTAGTTCATTTGTGTGTGTATAATAGTTTGGGGTGTGTGTGGTTTTTTTTTAACTCTTGTGTAACCTCTTCCATGCTGTTGGTTTTTTACTGCATTGTGGCTGAATTATTGATTTTATTTCACACATTTGAAAACTTGCTTTGTGTTATAGTCACGCTAGTTCATATATGTGGGGGGAGGGGTGGGGATGTGTCTATTTTGCACTCTTGATATTTCAGAGTGTCACCCCTTCATTACATTACTGCACAGTGGCTGATTTGTAGTTTGTACCACCAAAAGTCTCTTGAGTTTTAACTTTTTTCCCCCGTATTTTTCATTTATTTCCTATGTCGGCCATTTTATTTCCTATGTTGAGCCAAGTGTGACTTTTTTTCAACCCTTTAACCTATCTGAATCATAGCCATGATTTGTTGTGTGTGTTCACATATCTAAAGTGACTTAAGTCACCAAGATCCCATTCTAATGAAGCAAAAAAAAAAAAAAAGTACATTTCAAAAAATTTGACTGAAGATGCCCAGAGGGTTAAATGTTTCCATTTGGAAACTGAGCCAAGGGAATACATATTAAGTGAAATAAGATGTGTTTGTTTGAGTGTACTGACCAGTAAGGGTCTTGGTTTGCTCTTTTACTACGTCTACTTGAGCTTGTAGGGTGGTGCTGCCATGCTGAGCCTCACGAAGTTCTTCACAGACTCGATCCAACTTCTGCTGCAGAGCCTGCTCTGCCTCCACACGGGATGCCTAAAAACAGACACAGAGGATTGTCAAAAGAATAATTTCACCCCAAAACAGCACCCAATACGGCTATACAATCCTCAAGTCAAATGCAAAGCTCTTGTACAGATTCCCTTGGAATATAGCGCTTTTTTGCCCTTTTTGGAAACTGATAGCCCCAGTTCACCATCTACTTTCATTGTATACAATAATGCAAGTCATGCAGGTTTGGAAAAACAAACATAAATGATAGCAGAATTTTCATTTTTGGTGAACTGTCCCTTTAATATCAAAATGTATTATTGCTAAACATCCAAAATGGGAGTTTTAGCCACAGGGGTTTACATTTCTTACATAGCTAAACTGGGGAAAAAACCTAAAATACCCACCCACACACAAACAGACAAAATGTCCTAAGAGAAATACAGGTCATCACAAAGATAGGCATTGCTTTTAAAGGTTATGCATATGATGAAATTCCAACCTAGGGGAACATAATTGTCATGGTACAAAGACCACAACCACCTCAGAGAGATAAAAGGAAAAAGGTCAGGGGTCAGGGCTTACTTGTGTTTGCGCTAGCTGTTCTTCGGCAGTGACCATCTTGGTTTCAAGAGTCTTCCTGTGCTCTTCCTCAGCATGCTGAGCAGCTGTGCGCTCATTCAGTTCTCGGTTTAGCCGCACACAATCCTGACGCAGCTTTGCCAACTCTGCATTCTGCCTGTGCATGTGAAAAAGCCACAGATTCACATAAAGGAAATGGTTAGATAAGACATTTTATACCTGGAGGCAGGTTTAGTGTTAGCTTGCAGTGTGTAGCTTTTTTTTTAGGGCTTTTGCCACTTTCATTTATATTCAGCAGTGAAGAGACAGGAAATTACAAAGGGAGAAAGAGAGGGAATGGGAACAGTAGATGATAAAGGTTATGTGAGCACTAAGGATAATGAATGAGTTTTAGTGCATTGCCATATGGTTGTTAGGGTGATCTGGGCAATTGTTTACTGGCCCAAAACAAAAGAACCCATGCTCCAATCTCTGGTCTCTAGATATGGGTGAGATCCCTTCCACCTGTTTTGGCATCCACCAGGCAGTATGGCGTAGGGCTCATTCACAGCACTCCATGCACACCTACCCATTACATAATTGCCACAGGCCAATGGTGGTACAAAGGTGTTTTCCAGCAGAAGCAAACTTTTTTTCTGGAAAGTTCGCTTTGGCAAGCCGTTTCGAAATCCCAAAACAAACTTCTTTCCGGCCTGATTTTGTTCGAAATGACGTCACATCAGTTCGTTCATTGCTTGTATAAGTATATCGGGGCCTTAAGTGTGCACTTATAATAAACAATGTTATCATCCATTGGTGTTGGTATTCATGTCCGTAAAGGAGCGAAACTTTGACACTTCATTGGTTACACTGTAAGGCCCAATCCCATTTCTACCCCTTAGCCCTTCCCTGTCCCCAACCCCTTCATTTTGCGCATTCACGTGAAGGTGTAGGGGTGCCTCGATTCTCTTTTGGTTGGAGTGGTAGGGGTAAGGGGAAGGGCCAGATAGCCCTTCAAATGAAGATTTTTCAGGACCACACTTCGAACGAAGGGGTATGAGGTGTTTCCCTCCACCGACAGAGCAAAACTGTGTTGGGAGTGAGTAATTTGTTAAACGTGCTCGCGCCTTATTTCTGTTAGATATAGCCTATGCACTTCATTGCTGTTCATACTGGTTAAATGTCACAGGACACTAATAAAAGAAATGGGGTATGATGACATATGACGTGTGATGGTGTGTAATGGTATAGTAGTGGTGTCCCATTTCTTAGGGGAATATTTTCACCCCTACGCCTTGCCACTCTGTTTCAAGGGGAAAGGGGAATGGGTAGGTGTAGGGGTAGGGGAAGGCAAAGGGGTATAAAATAGAATTGGGATTGGGCCTATGGCTTATAAAAGGACTGTGCTTAATACCTGCTTTCAGCCTGGCTTGTGGCTTGATTGAGGGCATCTCTGAGAATAGAGTTTTCTTGCTGCAGACGGGCCAGCTGAGCATTCGGCCCATTCTCTAACTGCTCTTGCAGGCTTTGGATCTGTGGAAACACATAAACAACACATTTAATTCCCTAAAAACACACTACACAGCATAGCGAGAGGGAAAAAGTGTGAGAGGCTGGTGACTTGTGACCTTGTCGTTGAGCTGTTGTGTCTCGTTGATGTGCTCCTGGTAAGTCGTCTGCATGAGAGCCTGTAGAGATGTGATCTCCTGGCTACGGGCGCTCAGCTCAGAGCTCATACGGGTCTCTACGGACGTTATCTTGCTCTTTGCAGAACTCATCTCCTGTTGGTCAGAGCAATGAGAGTCAGAGATACAGTTCACGATCCAAACTCACAGGGTTAATGTCATTTTGACAAGTAGAACACGTTCTTGATCAAAATATCCATCAACAAATAGAATTGAGATTGGTATTTTCAGCCAATCATATCTCTGATGTTAAGGTAGTTAATGGTTATGGTAGGGGTACAGGTAGGGATAGGGTTAAGACTAGTTTTCGACAGGAACATTGCTCCATCCATTCTCCAAACTGCTTATTTTTTGTAGGTTCACAGGGATGCTGGAGCCTATCCCAGCAACTCAGGCGTAGGCAGGGAAACACCCTGGATGGATGACCAATCCATCATTGAACATCGCTCCAGGACCTTGACTTTGCACTGAAGAAGCTTGATCATGAGTAGAATCTAGTTTGAACCTCATTGGTTTACTTGTATCGGTTGGCATGCATTACCTTGGTCAGCTCTCGGACACGGTTTTTGGCTGCAGCTACATTGCCCTGTTCAGCGGTCAACTGCTTTTCCTTCTCCTCCAGCTGCTTCTTCAAGGCTGCCAAGGGGTCACCCTTCTGAGATGCCTGCCAATGAGAGAAGGAAAGAGACATGAGTGCTAATAGAAAGAGACAAGTATTAGCAGTTTTAAGAAAGGTAGACTTTGTACCAGTTGCCAGGAGTCCTTTCCTGCCTTCTTGCTGATGATCTCAAAGAGTTTCTGGGTCTCTGATTCACTGATTGATGCACTATTCAGACTGGAGACCAGAGTTTTATATGGTGACGGCTGGGGGACATCGACCGTTTCCACAGAAGCCACTTCAAAGAAATTCAAAATTAGGATGGACTGGTGAGGGTTTTGTGAGCAGTGCAAGTCTGAACCGCTACTATTACAACCATCCTAGATGGCTATGACCAAAGAGACTTACCTGGCTCAGCCTTCTTCTTAGATTTCTTCTTGGTTGGAGCTTCAGTTTTGGGTTCTTCAGCTTTAGGGGGAGCAGCAACCTCAGGAGCAACAGCTGCTTTCACTACCACCTCTGCAACCACTGGTTCCACCTTAACTACAACTTCTGGGACCTCCACAGGCTTGACGGGGGCTGGTTCCACTTTGGCCACCTTCTTCTTTTTCTTCTCTTTTGGGGAAGGAGCAAGTGGGGCCACCACAGCACTTACAGTGGGAGGGGCAGCACACTCAACAATCGTAGGAGCTGGTTCAGGTACAACTGGCTTGGGCTTAACTTCAGGTTCAGGCTCGGGAACAGGCACACGTTCAGGTTGGGGTTCTGGTTCAACTTGGGGTAATGCTTTGGGCTCACTGTTCTCAACCACAGGTTCAGGGATAGACTCGGGCTCAGATTCTAGAAGGCTCCCATTTGGCTTCTCCTCCTTCTTCTTGGCCTTGTTTTTCTTTTCAGATGTCTTTTTCTTCTTGTCAGAGCGTTGGGGTTGGATCTTGCCTGAGTCTTGCCGTTGTTTGGCCAGGGCTTCTTCGTAAGATGTCTCCTTCATGGAAAAAGTTGAAACGAGCGTAATGCCAATGGCGGAGAACACCATGAAGCCACCAAACACCACAATTCCCAGAGTTTGAGGGTCGTACACATCCATCTTGGCTCAGTCCTGTCTCTCTTAAACCTGATCCTACAAAAGTAGAAAACACATCAAATATGCAAACAAGGACTATTCGGTGTTAATGGACAACAACATCCTCTGAACATTTCACACAAGAAGTTGTAGGACAGACAAAAGAACCACTGCTAAAGTGTGTCCTGCAAACAAAGTATTATTTTTGAACATTTTCTCACAGATAAATGCCCCTGTACAGTCGTAGATGTCTATAATAAAATAAAAAAAAACAATGTTTTGGAAGATGTTTTCACATTAAAAAATATGCTAAAGTTTAGTTGAGGTTTCATTGGCTAATACAACTGTGATCTATGACTTTATACTGCCACCTATATGCATGGATGCAGCATTGAAAAAAAGCAAAAGCTTTCAGTTACTGACAGTAATATCCTATTCATCAGCATGTCACCTAGAAGTCATTTATTCTGCTTGGTCATCTATTATTTATTTGACTGGTCATGTATTTGGCTTCCATGAGGGGGCAAAAAAAGATAAATAATTTTTTAAAAATATAAAAACCTTTGTTGCTGAGTGGATATCAAAATAAATTATGCCTTGAGACAGTGTGAAATATCTCTCCCTCTTGCAAAGTTTGGAAAAAATAGTTTCACTGAAAACAGCACCTCCATATCTTTTGCCTACTAGAGTTCATGTTATGCAACACCCTGCCGAGACCACACTCTTCAACATTCCCTCACACAAACAGAGAGGGGCATACATACAGTTTCCAGGGGACAGGTCTGTGCGCAGCAGACCACAATAACCTTCCCCCAACCTCACGTTTGCACTAGCAGGCCGCCAGTGCAACTCTTGCCTGGAATTTCTAGAGAGGGGGTCTCTGAATATCTGATTTAGGCATGCACTCAGGTAAGGGGGTGAATACCGACTGGGCTTGAATGAAATACTTTTAACAACATATAACATGCATTCTAATCTATACACTGTCTTGATTTTATTGAATAGCAACCCATTACAAAAAAGCAATGTGGCTGTAGTGATGGTACACTGGTGATATCAGATGGTTCAGTACTAGAATTCCACAGTACTTGTACGAAACAATTACCATGGTATTTATGAGGTACTTCAAAGAACTCTGTAGTAGCATCATGGTGCATGTCCAAAATCATGATAATGCTTCTGGTTTGTTAGCGATATCTTTTTAAAAATCTTTTTATCATGTTAAACCACATTCTTTAATCACAAAAAGCCTATTTCTTGCAAATATTGTCCTAAAATGATCAATGTGGCCATCCTAAATGAATATGGACCCATGTGAGACAGCAGACAGGACTCGGCAGACACATGAAATGCAGAGTTCCCAAATGCAGGACACATACTCCAAATCTGAAAGGGGGCTGCTTTCATATGTTGGACATTAACCCTTTCACCAACATCGCTGAGTCGCTGACGTTACATAATAATGGCTGAAGGAATTCGGTCTTTAAAAAGTGTTGTGGTAACTTTGCCATATTATTATTTGCCTCCATTTATCCTCTCAATGACATTCCTTTGCTTTGACACATTCTAAAAGTTTAGATTTGTTTCCCCCTTTTCTCCTTTTGAAAAAAAAAATCATAGAATATTAAACACCTTTTCAAGATAAATTACAAAAAAAAGGCAAATGTTAAGTTGATAAAAAGTAAAAGTAAATAGACATTTTGGATCATTAACATGATTCATTCATTACATATTTTAGGAAGATACAATTCACTTTTGGCAAATTTTACAGTTGTTAAAGACTAAAAATGAACTTGCTCTTATGGTTAATGAAAACTCCAAACTCGAATAGCATTTTAAATCAAATGTAAAAGATACAAAACAAACAATATCTACTCAGAACGGCACAAGCACAGCAAGACATATATAAAGAAAGTCTAAAAATAAAAAATGACAAAGTCAATGAAAGCATCAGTAAGGACACGTACGCTCGAGCTGAAGAAATGTACAATACACAAGTTCAAACCACCTTATATAATACAAATTGTTTTGAAAATACAACCTACACATCAATATTTCACCAAAACAGTTTGTCAGACTGGCAAACTTTAGCAAAATAACAGCGCAAACGCATTGGTTGAAAAAGAAAAACAAGGATGATAAAAAGCGTGCGCTTACCTGCGTTCAAACTCACAGTGATAAAGAATCGCCGCTGACTTTTGGAGTCGTGGCACTTTTTGCGAGTTGGCACAGCACCCGCCCCTGAAGCTGATACGCGACCTGATACTGACATCTGATTGGATAAACGCCTGTCAATCATTGCCCTTTAAACCAACCGCGTCACGCGTAGTATCCAAAAGCCTACGGTGGGACTGCGAGTATTCGGTGGGACGTCGAATGATAAACATATTTAAAATATAAATATACAACAGCGAATGTAATACTTTAAAAGCATTGTTTAAGCATTAAAGTAATCCATTTTCTAATAATACCCTTACAAAAGTACTTTAGTACTTTTAGTTGGCTACATGGATGGTTCGATATAGTGATTTTTTTTCTCAAGAAGTCTATTTTTGTTAATGGAGAACAGAGGTTAATATATTAATCAAACAGTATTATTGGTATTTCGTCCCTAACATGGTGCATAATGGGAGAATTGCCCAATGTCTTTCTCTTGCTGAAACATCATGATCATGTCCCTGACATGTACTATTTGCCTGAAAGTCAGTCAAATATGGTTTGCAGGTCAATGATTATCAATGGGGGTAAAAATATGAATTTTCCCCCCATTTTATTTTCAACCAGGCACAAATATTTCTAATGGTGCGAACAGAGTTAAGTGTCTAAGTTTAATATTTAAGGTTAGGGGTTTGTTTAAATGCTTGCCTTAATTTTAGAGTTAAGGTGCAAAAAAAGCCTGTATTGTCAGCCTTGACTGAACAAGAAGGGGAGAAAAATGTGAAAAGCGCTAGCTATCAATTGCAAAACACATAATCTTTTCTCTATCAGCTTGAATAAAGCTTAAACGATGTCAAACGTGTGTAGGTGATGTAATTATTAGCTCTGGAAAGACTTCCAGTAATCTGAGATAACTATAGTTTACGCTGAGTGCAAAATGTCAAAGAGTTACTGTTTGAAAAATCAATAGAACTCGTACACAAGTCTGACTTGCAGGTTGTGAAAGGCCTTGATATGAAGATGAGAAATAATTGACTGAAACTCTTGAAATCTTGTGTATTATTATAGTTTGCTGAAGCTCGTTTTCGCCTTAGAGTAAACACATAAATACTGTGAGATATAAATGCAAATGCTAAATTATATGTGGGAACATTTTGGGAAACAACATTTTGGAAATTTTCCCTCAATTATGGTAAATAAAACTGCAATTGAAGGAGATATATTTGTAATCGCTAGATATAAAGCCACATTGCGAGAAATAAAGTCGCAATTGCAAGATATAAATTCTCATTGCGAGAAATAAAGTTATGAGAAATAAAGGCGCAGTTGTTTGAGATAAATTTGCAATCACAAAATATAGTCACACTGCAAAGAAATAGTCACATTCAAGATATTAAGTTACATTTTTGAGATTTAGTCACAATTACATGAAACAAAGATGCATTTGATCTATCGGTAAGCCCCTCCCCTCGAACGCAGATGAGCCAATGGCAGTTGAGTATCAGTTGCACAGGGGCCGGAACTCGGACATCTTTAGGTATCGCCATATAGAGAAACATGGCAAGATCCAAAGCTCTCATCGGTTTGATGGTGTTTATGCTACAAAAATGGTAAAACGATGTGCCCGGGGTACTGTAACACTGATCCCAGGTATCCTGAGAGGATTTTCTGTCTGTCATACTCTCATTAAGTTGCGATTAAAGTTAGTGAGTCCATGCTAACGTACAAACCTAAATGTTCTCACATCATATAACGTTAACAGTGTAGGTCAAAAACACATAAACGAAGGTCTACATTTCAGCGCCTCTCCATATCAAACTGGTTAAATGTAAATTGATTTAATCTACCCTGCTACATGAACAGTGTTGATTCTGGATGTTGTCATCTGCAATCGTGATGACCGTAACATAAGGCTTCTCCCGCTTGTATTGTGATCTGTAAACCCTAGCTTCCAAATTAATCTTGTTACCCATCATATTTATTTAAAAAATCTTTTATATATCCCTGGCATATTTAAGTCCCACTTGAATACGACAAAAACAGAGACAAGGTTTTCACACTGACAGCTGTCATTGTAAGACAGTTAGCATTTCCGTTTGTTTGTCCGAGTTAGCAACAGTAACTAAGGGGGGCGGTGGGGCTTACCAATAGATCAATTGCGAGATATGGGGTGCATCTAAATCAGCTCCCTAGTTCAGTAGTCAGGGCACTGATCAGGACATGCGTCAATGGGCTGACTCCCTGATCAGTGCCCTGACTACTGAACTAGGGAGCTGATTGAGACGCACCCCCTCATTGTGAGATATAAGCTGCCTCCAAAACATGGAAAATGCTGCCTTTGGAGGACACATTTCAAGGTACGAAGGCATCAAGGCATGTCTGAATCTAATGTTAGCTTCACTTCCTGCCTCCTGAAATACCTTCATCTGACCGATTTTTTAAGGCAGCATATATGTATCCTTCACTGCCTTTGATATCCCACAATCCTGTGCGTTCCATTTTGTGACAGTTGAGCTGAAAAAAAACATGGCGTCCGAAAGTTGCTTTTGCTGGTCAGTTTGTGTGTAAATGTAGGTTTTTTACCAACATTTTCCACTTCTTATGTCATTTCTAGTGAGAAATTACTAATGTAGTTATTAAATAATTGTTTATTTCTCACCAAAGCTCTCTCTATTTTGCTGTAGATCATTATACACTGCCTGAGAAGTCTGTCTGATATTAGTTTCGTGAGGTGCCTTCATGCACAATAAGACAGTGATAAGGCAGCGAGTTTTTCAGCTGCCTATAGGTTTTCGGACGCAGCCGTAAAGTCGCAATTGTGAGAAACAGTCAAATTTCCAGATCAGAGAGAATCAGAGATATAAAGTCTCATTGAGAGAAAAAAACCCATCACAATTATTAGATATAAAATTGCAGATGAATGCAACACAGGCCTCGCGAGAAGCGGGACTTTTATTATGCCACAGTCGCCGGCGCCATTTCCACTTTTCCGGTCATGAGTATGAGGTAACGCAGCTCTGTTTATCATTTTAGATACATTTGAGTGTGTTGAAAATTATGTTATGACGTTACTCTTTGTGTTCGCTCGGCGGCTGCTATGACACTTGTTGCACATTGCAGTGGGAGTAAAGCGTTTCTGCAGAATAAAACCAGAAACCGAGGGTAACACAGATATTACGCATTTGACAGGCAACTCCCTCACATGTCCTGGTTCCTTGGTTAAAATAGCAATTCTCACGATTTACAAATAGTTGGAAACATTAGGGATATAACTCAACTGAACAAATAACACTTGGATATTTTACAGCAAAAATGTTGTATAAAAAAATATTTTACTCTGTGCGTTCTAGCATAAATATGTAGTTATATTTATTACACCAAATTATGATGATGTCTCTCAACTTCCATTTAAACGTCTGCTCAGTCCATGTTCATACAAAGAATTGCTCCAAAGTTCATTGAACGTTTGAAGATACATCTAAAACACTGTTAACACATCCACCCACTTGTACTAACACAGAATTTTTTATTTTTTTTTTCCCAGAAACTGTTTTATGTGAGGCAAGGTAAAACATCGAAGCTCATCTGGAGGGAGGCGGTTCACACATCATTTCCAGACTTGATAAAGAAAAGGATAGTCTATAGATCAACAAACATCCAGGGAATCTGTTTGCTTAGTACCAAGGCATCCATTCCCATGCTGATTTCTTGCAGGATGCTGCTGTTAGCACCCTGCTGATAAGTCTACTTCACTTTCAAGGTGTTGTTGTTGATGGGGCAGCACAATCGAAACCGCATGAGACGGACCGAAAATATGAAAGATGGAGACAGGGGCCACTCATAAACCTGTTTCTGTTCTGTAATATGAATGTGCCAATGCACACAACAACAGCTTTTCCGAGATGAAATTCCCCGGCAAAAATCTAAAAGTTGAAAGTGTTGAGGCAACATATTTGCTTAGGGTTTCCCCGCTTCCAAAACTCCTATTTGAGCCCAAGTAGTTTATGGCCTTTGGGAACAACCACATGGGCCAGCAGTGGTAAGCACAATTACAGAGCAGTGGAGGTGAGGGGGTGGAGTATACGAGGTCGGGAAAGTTGGATGTTTGCTTTAGCTGTCAATGACATGGGGTGTTCCATCAAACAAACCTTTAGGCACCACAGCTGAGGAACTCTGAGCACCAGATGTGCATGTTCATCCTTCTGACTCAGGCTTTGACTGTCGCACAGACACATATGTATTTTCCACATGCAGTAAAACAATTACGCTCTTAACAATAAAGGCTATTTATCACTTAAACGCATACCTTGGGTCTTTAGTAACCTGGGACGTCAGTCACTACTACACTTTAAAGTTAGATTTTAACCTTCTCAGTATTCCTCAATCAATTCATTATTATCAATATAAAATTATAAAAGATTGCCTGTTTTCCCATTCATTTTTTGTGTAAATTGTATAGGGTCGCTAATTGTCATTTTTTTGAGCATGTTTAGGCCCTCAAAAATGGTATTCATTTCAGAGAAGATGAATGAATGGGCGAGCAATTACAATAGGGTCCTCACACCATCGCTGCTCAGGCAAAATAACGCCAACATTTTCCTATTTACATGTTGTGATGTGTATAGTTACATTGTCAGTGTTGGGGAAAGTTACTTTGAAAAGTAATGCATTACAATATTGCGTTACTCCCTTAAAAAGTAACTAATTGAGTTACTTAGTTACTTTTTAAGAAAAGTAATGTGTTACGTTACTTTTTCTCACCTGGGCTGGGCTTGTTTTTGTTTATAACAAAACGGTAAAGACCTCTTCATACCAAAATTGAAATAATAAGCCCCAGGCTGAAGTAAAAATGCATATTCACGCATGAACAGTAGAGGGCGCAGCTCTGCTGCCATTCTAGATAATGGAAGAATAGGATGCAGGAGAAAAAAGTTTTACCAATAAAAATCTAGTAAATTTTCATCATCAAAGGTCAGCAGCAAGACATTGGTAAATTAAATATAAAGGTAGATGTATAAAAATAGTTGTTTTATTTAACATTTAATTATTGGAGGTTTGCATAGTACTCTGATTTTGCATTTGACTGATTTTATTCATTTTGAGGAGTACAGAATCTTTATTGTGCAAGTGAGATAAATAAATGCTCACATTTAGTCTAGAACTACAATAACCATCATGTTTACACACAACGCCTCTGCACTTATTTTTCTCAACATGGGGGCAGGAGAGCTGGCAGTCAAATTAATGTGAAAAAGTAACTCAGATATTTTGTTGTAAATTTTAAAAGTAATGCGTTACTTTACTAGTTACTTGGAAAAAGTAATATTATTACGTAACTCAAGTTACTTGTAATGTGTTACCCCCAACACATTGTGTACTAAGACAGACAGAAAATGAAAAGTTGCGATTTTCTAGACCGATATGGCTAGGAACTATACTCTCATTCCTGCATAATAATCAAGGAACTTTGCTGCCGTACATGGGTGCAGCGGCGCAATGATATTACGGCTTTATTTTGTCACTTATTGAGCAGTAGGCTAGCTGGAGCCATTTACCGCCAGTCTTTGTCAGAGGTGTAAAGTACTTGAGTAATTTTACTTGATTATTGTACTTAAGTAGCCTATTATTTTTGGGGATTTTTACTTTACTTGAGTACAATTAAAAATCACTACTTTTACTTAATTAAATTTTTTAAGAAAAAAAAGTACTTTTTATTCCTTACAATTTTATTTACAGTCAAAAAGTACTAGATCACTTCATTCTATTTTCCCTTGCTATTACCAAACCAATTGAATTGTGCTGATGCCCAGTTTAATTTAAATGTTTAATTATAAATGTATTTATTCTGCCAATGAGATTCATTTTCACATTCCATGAAATCAGTCAGACATGTTAATTGGTCCTTTGGAATCAAAACCGTCTCTTTAAGACCACAAAAAACGTGAGACTTCAGACGTCATGCGCACTCCAACATCTCCTCAGAGACAGGCAGGTGCCGAATGAGCTTCAGCAGAACAATAGTAAATGGCGAACAACAGATATACTATAGACTATGTCGTTTCTCAACTGGTGGGTTTGCAAGACTGTTTTGAGTGAGTCGCATTGTGTGCAGTCAAAGAAACAACAACAAACGTAACTCTGTTTTTTCGATGTCATCTTTATTTTGAAAGATATGTGTGAAAACTGGTGACACTTCTGTCAGATTCTGAGATATAAGCGCGTTGTCCTAATTCAGTATCTGCTGTCAGATGAGATGGTATCAGTCTATATGTCAGTAAAAATTCGAAAAACTACATTTCCTGTCCTCAGTGTCCGGCGTTAAACTGTGCTCGCAGCACGCCCTCTTAAATATCACACACACAAATGTGCCGCGCTGTATATCACTTCAAATAAAGCGCAAAAGAAACTACGAGCATGCAAAGTCCTAGTTCTGTCATCTATTAAGTCATGGAATAAGAAAAAATGTGATTAAAGTTGTGTTAAAACTGTGCGTGCATGTATATATTTGTTAAATATGAGTCACATATGTCTCTGGAAAAAGATAGGCGCTAATTTAGCTTTCGCTTATAAAGCCCTAACCCTAACCCAAACAACAATGGATAATATTTAAATGCCTAAAATAAAATGTTGACTTCCGTCCTTACCTAATTTAAATAAATTCATATTCTTGCATATGATTCAATAGAGAACAAATGTTTTTCTTTTACTGAGTTTAATTTTTGATAGAACTGTTGAAATTATTTATTTTGACAACTAATATAGAAAATTACAAATTCAGTCTTTACTTTTTCGGTTGCAAGGTTTAGAAACAGGCCTTATTGACTAACTCAGAATTGTTGAAGAGTTCATTGATTATATAACATTCAATGAATAATTAAGGCTATGTAGTTATTATCTGCATGCCACATCCATGAAAGATGCAACAACCTGAGGAAAAAGATATAGGGGTTTTGAGAACCAGAACCTGGCTGACTGAGCAAGTTAAACTTTAGCTTTAATGTTAGCCCCTCTTTTCTGGAGGTGATGAATAACACAAAAAAATGGTCAAATTCACTCAGTATTCCATGATCTAATTCACTACTATCTCAATTACAACAAGTAGGCCTACAAATTAGCTGTATTCATTTGTGTTGTAGGCACTAAAACAAACAGTGTATTATAGTCAAACTTATTTTTATGTTGAAATAACGAAGATTTCTGTGCCACCCCAGCATGGTTGCTGGCCCCTGCCCGGCTACCCCTATGAACAAATCCTGCGCCACTGGACGACACATTGATGTCCTAAGACATGAAACGATCGGTTTGTGCGAGAAACCGAACAGTATTTATATAATATTTTTACCTCAAAAAACGATCTATGTCCGACACCCGTTCAGCGCGCCATCACTTCTGGTAAGTGTGGTCAATGTACATAATAATAATAATAATATGTTACATTTTTTGGAGGTACTCAAAGCGCTTTACATATAGATGGGGGAATCTCCTCAACCAACACCGATGTGCAGCACCACCTGATGATGCAACGGCAGCCATATTGCCCCAGAACGCCCACCACACGCCAGCTTGGTGGAGAGGAGACGGAGTGATGAAGCCAATCGGTATATGGGGATGATTAGGAGGCCAATTTGGCCAGGATGCCGGGGTTACACCCCTACTCCTTTTCCGAAGGACATCCTATAGGATTTTTTTTAAGACCACAGAGAGTCAGGACCTTGGTTTAACGTCTCATCTGAAGGACGGTGCTCGTTGACAGTATAGTGTCCCCATCACTATACTGGGGCGTTAGGACCCATACAGACCACAGGGTGAGCGCCCCCTGCTGGCCTCACTAACACATCTACCAGCAGACACCTGGTTTTCCCAGGAGGTCTCCCATCCGTACTGACCATGCTCAGCCCTGCTTAGCTTCAGTGGGAAACATGTCTTGGGCAAAAGGATTTCTGATATTTCCATCTTTGTGGGGACATTTTGTCCCCATAATGTATAGGGTTTACCAGGACCCTCACACACACACACACACACACAAACTGGAGCTCTGCAACACAGTTCTGCAGGAGAGGGAGGAGAAGACCGAAAACGAGGAGGGACGGGATGATGCGCAGAATACATTATGACTCTTAACATGTTGATTCAGACTTGGGACAAGACAAAAGGAAAGGAAGTGAAAACATTTGTGGAAAACTGAGTGAAAGACATACCAAAGATGTTATTTCACAAAACAACCCTTTTGTATTTCTACATGAGTGAGTTGAACCCACTGCCCTTTTATTGATGTTTGGTGACAGACCAATATATAATCAGTCTTAGTTTGCACCAGTTGCACGGGACTTTCGAGTTGATAAAAACACGTTGGACCAAAGATTGCCAGTAGAACTAAAGATAAAGAGTTAAATGCAATCAACATATGCTTGGAAAACCATATGTATAGTGTGCATATTATGCTTACATTTGCCAAAATGTGCAGTAACCGACTACGCTATGTGGAATTGACTTGCAAACACTTCACTTTCAACTTCCTACAAGTGACTATATGACATTTCAGTCATTATTTGATAACATATAAAATATTTGGTTATGTTGGATTGGAATACTGCAGGCTATACTATACACTGGAAATTGAACATATTTTAATTCAATACTGTGCAAAATATCCTAACAATTTTGCAGCCCGATCAAATAATCAAATAGGTGTGAATTCTGCGCATGCGCATTGAGCGTATATACCTTCGAGAACATTGCCGCTCCTAGCCAGTAGGCGGCAGTAAAGTGCCTGACGTCCTATTGAAACCACCACCACAAAGGAATCAGCTCCATTCTGTTATCAAAGGGCTCTGGCCATCTATTATCCTACTGTAGTTTTATTCACAGTAATGCTTCATAACTAACGTTATGTCTGCGACCTCTAAGGCTGTCTTGGGATTATCGGTAGTGCTCACTATCAGTACCGTTGCAGGCGTTCATATCAAGCAGAACTGGGACAGACAGGTAAAAACACTCTTGCCCTTCTAGCCAAATGAGCACCATGCCTTTGTGAGGCAGTTATTGAAGTATTAATTCTTGTTTACCTTTAGTGTACAGTATGCGTACAATCAAAACAAGTGCAGATGTGCAAGACAATCGGTTTCTTACTGTTTTGTCTTAATGCAAAACATACAAATTTACCATAATAACAGTAAGGTATTCTGTCTGAAATGTTATGTTCAGAGGGAATCGTTTTATTCTCTAGCAGTTGCTACAATGTATAAGTGTGTTTAAGCCACTGATCTATATAGAGAACTCTATATTTATTTAACTATATTTATCTATAATTTTGATCAGTGGTTTAAGCTACTGCTTCATTTCAAATAACGTACGTTTATAAAAACCTCAACACAGTTATACACAAATCTGTAGTTTACCTGTGATTATGTGGGGTTTACTTCAAATGTCACATCTGCGTGGTATGAAATATGCAGTATTTATATGTTAAATCATCTGTCACGTTCGCAGAGGCTGCGCGAGGGAGTACTGCGCGACCTGGAGCGCGTGGAACGGAAGCGCGAGAACCTGCGCGTCCTCGAGGAACAGATCCAACTGACAAGAGAGCTCGTGGCCGCGCGAGAGCGACAAGAGGCTGCCACGGCGGGGACACACAGTTCATAAAGGGACTAGTTAGGTATACTAGTACAACAGATTATTATTGTATCTATTTTACAGTACTATTACTCGGTTTTCTCTCACGAAATACCTAATTTTCTACTGTAAATTGTGGTCACTATGGACATTGTCGCCAACAGAAACCTTACGAAACATACTTTTAATAAATATTAATGGTAGCACCTAATTTTAAGGTGACTTGAAGTTACACGTCTGTATATGTACGTTCTACACTCACCTAAAGGATTATTAGGAACACCTGTTCAATTTCTCATTAATGCAATTATGTAATCAACTAATCACATGGCAGTTGCTTCAATGCATTTAGGGGTGTGGTACTGGTCAAGACAATCTCATGAACTCCAAAATGAATGTCAGAATGGGAAAGAAAGGTGATAAGCAATTTTGAGCGTGGCATGGTTGTTGGTGCCAGACGGGCCGGTCTGAGTATTTCACAATCTGCTCAATTACTGGGATTTTCACGCACAACCATTTCTAGGGTTTACAAAGAATGGTGTGAAAAGGGAAAACATCCAGTATGCGGCAGTCCGGTGGGCGAAAATGCCTTGTTGATGCTAGAGGTCGGAGGAGAATGGGCCGACTGATTCAAGCTGATAGAAGAGCAACTTTGACTGAAATAACCACTCGTTACAACGAGGTATGCAGCAAAGCATTTGTGAAGCCACAACACGCACAACCTTAAGGCGGATGGGCTACAACAGCAGAAGACCCCACCGGGTACCACTCATCTCCACTACAAATAGGAAAAAAAGGCTACAATTTGCACAAGCTCACCAAAATTGGACAGTTGAAGACTGGAAAAATGTTGCCTGGTCTGATGAGTCTCGATTTCTGTTGAGACATTCAGATGGTGGAGTCAGAATTTGGCGTAAACAGAATGAGAACATGGATCCATCATGCCTTGTTACCACTGTGCAGGCTGGTGGTGGTGGTGTAATGGTGTGGGGGATGTTTTCTTGGCACACTTTAGGCCACTTAGTGCCAATTGGGCATCGTTTAAATGCCACGGCCTACCTGAGCATTGTTTCTGACCATGTCCATCCCTTTATGACCACCATGGTCATATGGTCATATCACACTCTCCTCCACAGATGTCTGCAAGGCACTGAGCCGGATCAGCGCACACAAGGCTGCTGGACCAGACAACATCCCTGGACGTGTGCTCAGGGCATGTGCGGAGCAGCTCGCTGGGGTTTTTACAGACATTTTCAACCTGTCTCTTGCCCAAGCAGCTGTACCGACATGCTTTAAACGCACTTCCATTGTGCCAGTGCCAAAACACTCTAACCCGAGGTGCCCTAATGACTACCGCCCTGTAGCACTCACACCCATCGTTATGAAGTGCTTTAAGCGGCTGGTCCTGGAACACCTAAAAGACTCTCTACCATCCACATTGGACTCACACCAGTTTGCCTACCGCAGCAATAGGAGCACAGAGGATGCCGTTTCCATGGCACTGCACTCTGTGCTCACCCATCTGGACCATAAGAACACGTATGCACGCATGCTGTTTGTTGACTTCAGCTCCGCATTCAACACTGTAATCCCATCCAAGTTAATAGCTAAACTTGGAGACCTGGGCATCAACACTTCAATGTGTAACTGGATTTTGGACTTCCTAACTGACAGACCCCAGAATGTTCGTTCAGGATTCACCTGCTCCACATCCATCACACTCAACACTGGTGTACCACAGGGCTGTGTGCTAAGCCCGTTTCTCTACTCCCTCTTCACCGCCGACTGCAAGCCTGTGTATGGATCTAATTCTATCGTCAAGTTTGCGGACGACACTACGGTGATCGGGCTCATCAGCAACAACGATGAGACTGCCTACAGGGAAGAGATCCAGCACCTGGCCACATGGTGCGCTGATAATAACCTGCTCCTCAACACCACCAAAACGAAGGAGCTCATCGTGGACTTCAGGAAAGAGTCAAGAGGCACACACGACACCATCCACATCAATGGAATGGCTGTTGAACGTGTCTCCAGTTTCAAGTTCCTGGGGATCCACATCTCGGCGGACATGTCGTGGACGACCAACACCTCCAGCCTGGTCAAGAAGGCTCACCAGCGCCTCTTCTTCCTGAGGACACTGAGGAAGAATCAGCTCTCCTCGGCTATCCTGGTGAACTTCTACCGCTGCGCAATAGAAAGCATCCTGACCAACTGTGTGGCAGTATGGTATGGGAGCTGCTCTGTTGCGGAGCGCAAGGCACTGCAGCGGGTGGTGAAAACTGCCCAGCGCATCACAGGGACTCCACTGCCTGCCATCGAACACATCCAGAGGAAACGCTGTCTGCATCGAGCTCGCAGCATCCTCAAGGACTCCTCTCACCCAGCCCACAGACTGTTTTCTCTCCTGCCCTCCGGCAGGCGTTTCAGGATCCACCGGACCAGGACCAGCAGACTAAAGAACAGTTTTTTCCCCAGAGCTGTCTCTTTATTGAACTCAAACCCCCGTTGATCCACTTCCCTCATAAACTGATAACTCTCCTACCTCACATCTTCCTTCACTTTGTTATTTGCACTACCGACTGTTTATCACAGTAACAACTGTTTATATATGCATCTTACACTGCCATATCTTAACTGGATTATGCTCATTTGCACTGCCGACTGTATTTATAGTACCAATGTTTACATTTGCATTTTTGCACTGTACTTCTAAATGTAATATGCAACCACTTTCCACTGCACTTTACACTTTTTTTTTCCGGATAGCTCTGTCCATAATTTATTGCACTACCCTAATCCACTGCTATTCCTCATATTAGCCTAACATATTATTGTATACCTCTATCTGTAAAATTCTGTTTATAGTAATAGCCATCTGTATATTGTATTCATAGTACATATTCACCTGTAAATTCTGTTTATAGTAATAGCCATCTGTATATTTATTCACTGTACATATTCACCTGTAAATTCAGTTCTGTTTATAGTAATAACGTCTCTCTATTTATACATATTTATACATATTCAGTACAAATCCATGTCCTGCACTTGCGCATCCATTGTATATCCTGCACTTGCTGCTATTGCACTTCTGGTTAGACCTAAACTGCATTTCGTTGCCTTGTACTTGTACTTGTGTAATGACAATAAAGTTGAATCTAATCTAATCTAATGTAAAGAATGCTTTCAGCACCTTGTTGAATCAATGCCACGTAGAATTAAGGCAGTTCTGAAGGCGAAAGGGGGTCAAACACAGTATTAGTATGGTGTTCCTAATAATCCTTTAGGTGAGTGTATATTAATAGTATTAAAATATGCATGAACACAACTAACCCTAAACTTAGTAAGTACATGTATTACTACTTGAGTAAGTAGCCTACAATGTAACTATGGCACCTTAAAATAAAGTGTAACCATAATAATAATTATTGTTTTCATTCTGTTTGATCAATGTAATCTTGTATTCTAATAAATAAGGTTATGACACCAACATTTTAGATCCCTTTTAGATCATTTCTATACTACAGCTAAAACTATTGTAAATTGTTTGTGTATTTATCCTGGCTTTTTTTCTTATTTTTTTGAGTACTGAATTGAATTCTCTTTCTTGTGTTTGAATTTTTCGTCAAATGTCCCGAGCGTCTTTCATGCTGGTCCCGATCCATTGGGCAGTCCTTATTGTCGAGCCCTGTATCTAATCGCTTCCTCGTATCTATTAGGTGGAAAAATGGACAGTGGGGACCAGAGGGGTCTCACAGCACAGGACGAGGAGACCATGTGCACGTCAGCCTCTGAGGGTCTGGAGGAAGGCGAGGTGGAGGGAGAAACTCTCCTCATTGTGGAATCGGAGGACCAGGCGTCTGTGGATCTGTCTCATGACCAGAGCGGAGACTCTATGAACAGCGATGTCGGTGAGGACGGAGAAGGAAGCTGGAACGAGGACATGTCGTTCTACTGCGACAAGTGCCACAAATGGATCCCGGCCGGTGAGAAGACCATTAAAAAAAGGCGACATGTCTGATACACCCATACGTGACCAGTTTTTACATTTACATTTACATTTATGCATTTGGCAGACGCTTTTAACCAAAGCGACTTACATTGCATTCAATTGCTTTTTTTGTTTGTTGTCAATTCTTGCTTTCCCTGGGAATCGAACCCATGACCTTGGCGTTGCTAGTGCCATGTTCTACTGTTTGAGCTATTGGAAAGTTTTAGATGGGATGTTCAACTTGTATTGCATTTTTTCTCCCAATAAAGACTGATCTGAAAAAGTGCGCTTGGTCTCAGAGCTGTCTCTCCTTGATTTTTCTCCTTGTATGGTTCAGCCCAGCTCCGTGGAGAGCAGCCCAGCTACCTGAAAGGAGACAACTTCTTCAAGTTCACCTGCTCGGACTGTGCGGAAGACGGGAAGGAGAGTTTTGAGAGGATGAGGCTGACCTGGCAGCAGGTACACACTCGGGAGCAATTGACATAAACAAAACCAGACAAAAGTACCAGACATTTCAGGATGTTAAGTGAATCTCAAAGAAAATCTGTGTTTATACCCAAAATAGCATTACAAAAATGAAAAATCTCATAATATTCAAATAAAGACTTATGAGAGGATATTTATCAAGTGATTTGATTCTGCATTCTGGTAAAGAAATGAATTGTTTGATTTTATTTTTATAGGTGGTTATGTTGGCAATGTATAACCTGTCTTTAGAGGGCACCGGACGACAAGGTTACTTCAGATGGAAGGAAGATATTTGTGCATTTATTAGTCGGCACTGGACGTTCCTACTTGGTTCCAGGTGAAACTGAGTATCAAAACTCTTATCAGAAACATTGTACTCACCTGATTTGTTTTTTTAAAGGTGAGTAAGTTTACATTTAATGTTTATTCATGCTTAGAAAGAAGACGTCAACGTGGTGGAGCACCGTGGCAGGGTGTCTGTCTGTTGGCAGCCCAACGTTTTTCCGCTCCGGTGCACAGGAATTCGGAGAACCCGGCTGGTGGAAGCTAGTCCAGAACCGCCCACCTACTCTACGGCCTGAGGGGGAGAAAAGCTCGGCAGCGTCAATAAAGGCCAAAGGTACTAGTAGTTTGGTGAATGTGATTTTAGCAAATACAACATGTTATTATATCAACATGTTTGTTGATCCTGGAACATCATTTTAATCGACCAATCAGATTCGAGGAACAAGTTTACAGTTAATGTCAAGTTTCAGTTTACAACCAAGGTTAGGTGCTTCTACATTGTGACAGTGATATTCACTTATCATTACCCTCTGATTTTAGGGATAAGTTATGGGTAGGGTTATGGGTAAAGACTACATTTTCAGGAAATTGTCCAGGATCAACAAAATAAAATGTGTCTTGCATGGCAAAATCCCGGTGACCTACATGAGAATGACCATCCCTCGGTTCACAATAATTTAAATAGTTGTTAACTGATTTAGGTTTTTAAAAATTCATGTTACAATGTAAAGAGTCAAGTTGCAATGTTACGGAAGTAGGGACAGATCAAACCCGTAAGACTTTGTTCATCTTCAGAACACATATGAAGATATTTTTAATAAAATCTCTCTACTCTCTATTGACAGCTACGAAACTACCACTTTGACGCTTTATAAAAGTTTATAAAGAGATCGTAAAACGAATCCATATGAATCGAGCGGTTTAGTCCAAGTTTTCTGAAAAGACATGATCGCTTTATATGATGAAGAAGAGATTAAATTTGGACTTGTATTCACATTTTTATTCAAACATTGATCGGCAAACATAAACAGAAGCTCAATCTAACCTGCTTGACACGCAAGAACAAACCTCATTGGTTCTTGCGAAAGCTCAAACGTGCTGCGTAACATGAGAATGAACCTCATTGGTTCTTGTGGAAGCTCAAACATGCTGGGTAACATGAGAATGAACCTCATTGGTTCTTGTGGAAGCTCAAACGTGCTGCGTCACACGAGAATTAACCTCATTGGTTCTTGCAGAAGTTCAAACGTGCTGCGTAACAGGAGAATGATCCTCATTGGTTCTTGCGGAAGCTCAAACGTGCTGCCTAACACGAGAATGAACCTCATTGGTTCTTGCGGAAGCTCAAACGTGCTGCGTCACACGAGAATTAACCTCATTGGTTCTTGTGGAAGCTATAACGTGCTGCCTAACACGAGAATTAACCTCATTGGTTCTTGCGGAAGCTCAAACGTGCTGCCTAACACGAGAATGAACCTCATTGGTTCTTGTGGAAGCTCAAACGTGCTGCCTAACACGAGAATTAACCTCATTGGTTCTTGCAGAAGTTCAAATGTGCTGCGTAACACAAGAATGAACCTCATTGGTTCTTGTGGAAGCTCCAACTTGCTATATATATATACATATATATATATACAATTTTCGATTAATGTTTTATTTTTCATTGATTTAAATAAAATAGAATTGTAGTATAACAGCGATAAGATGAAAATATTGATATCGGTAATTTAAATATGATTTTGTAAAGCAGTATTTTTCCTTCATTTTCAATGAATGCATGTTGTTATTCCAGCTGTGTCGAAGCCGTCCCTCGACCCCATAATCACTGTGGAGGGTTTGAGGAAGCGTGGAAGTCGGAACCCAGTGGAGAGCGCCATGCAACTGAAAGAAAAGCGTTCCCGAACACAGGAGGCAAAAGAGATCCGGCGTGCACAGAAGGAGGCGGCCGGGTTTCTTGACCGCAGTGCCTCATCCACACCTGTAAAACTGGGCAACCGTGCGCGGCGGCCCGAGCCGTATCTGGAGAAGGGTGAAGTCATTGACTTTTCCTCTCTCAGCTCATCGGACAGAACCCCGCTCACCTCTCCCTCCCCCTCCCCCTCGCCCGACTTCTCCGCCCCTGGAACGCCGGCCTCACATTCTGCTACGCCCAGTCTGCTGTCAGAGGCTGATCTCATCCCGGATGTCATGCCTCCTCAAGCTCTGTTCCACGGTGAGATGCTGCACTTGCTTACTGACCAAACACCTAGTTACTTTTCTAAACAATCAGATTTACAGTTTCCACCTGATAGATACTAAGATGGGTGAAAAGATGCCATAGACTTACCTTGAGGGGTCTTTCTCTTTAGACCAGGTAGCACTTCCATAGTAACATTCGATGAACCACTCATTACAGTCTTGCAACCACATGGCAAGAGTACCACCCCGAGAAACCTAGAAATGCCCTAGTGCCCAACCAGAACACCTTTGCAACACTCGAATAATGTCCTACCATCCATTCAGTGTCTTATATATTCATATTTTAAACGTACACTATATTGCCAAAGGTTTTGGGACGTCTGCCTTCACATGCACATGAACTTTATTGACCATTCTTAATCCGTAGGGTTTCCCTTTGCAGCTATAACAGCTTCAGCTCTTCTGGGAAGGCTTTCCACAAGGTTTTGGAGTGTGTTTATGGGAATTGTTGACCATTTTTCTAGAAGCGCATTTGTGAGGTCAGGACAGGGCAGGCCAGTCAAGTTCCTCCACACCAAACTCGCTCATCCATGTCTTTATGGACCTTGCTTTGTGCACTGGTGCGCAGTCATGTTGGAACAGGAAGGGGCCCTCCCCAAACTGTTCCCATAAAGTTGGGAGCATGAAATTGTCCAAAATATCTTGGAATGCTGAAGCATTAATAGTTCCTTTCACTGGAACTAAGGGTGCTTTCACACCTGCCTCATTTAGTTCGGTTGAATCGCACTAGAGTTTTTCCCGTTTAGTCAGGTGTGAAAGCAGCAATCGCACTCCGGTGCGCACCAAAAGCGTACCAAACAAGCGTACCGAGACCTTCTTGAAGAGGTGGTCTCGGTACACTTTCAAACGAACTCTGGAGCGGTTCGTTTGTGGTGAGAACGTGATCTGACCTCGAACAGACCCAACTGCAAAAAGTACTGATCATTTTGGGACTAAACCAGCTGCCGTAGTCAGCTGCGCTGTGCATTATGTGATGAGGAAGTGTTTGTTGACAGTTTGTTCTTTAGCATGGCAGATCGCGGACAAAGTTGGAGTAGTTAGGAGGTGCGGAGCCTCACAGAAATTTTAGGTCCCAACTTTCGTAACTCACGAGAACAGCGTGATCTTCGCTTGAAGTGACGAGTGATGCGCGCTCGCCGTTTGCAGTGCATTAGAACGTTGTTTTCAAGCCGCATCCATGCTTCATTATAGAAATGTGTTGTTTGCATACGCTCACCTAAAGGATTTATTAGGAACACCATACTAATACTGTGTTTGACCCCCTTTCGCCTTCAGAACTGCCTTAATTCTACGTGGCGTTGATTCAACAAGGTGCTGAAAGCATTCTTTAGAAATGTCGGCCCATATTGATAGGATAGCATCTTGCAGTTGATGGAGATTTGTGAGATGCACATCCAGGGCACGAAGCTCCCGTTCCACCACATCCCAAATATGCTCTATTGGGTTGAGATCTGGTGACTGTGGGGGCCATTTTAGTACAGTGAACTCATTGTCATGTTCAAGAAACCAATTTGAAATGATTCAAGCTTTGTGACATGGTGTATTATCCACGCTCAAAATTGCTTAAATCACCTTTCTTTCCCATTCTCACATTCAGTTTGGAATTCAGGAGATTGTCTTGCCAGGACCACACCCCTAAATGCATTGAAGCAACTGCCATGTGATTGGTTGATTAGATAATTGCATTAATGAGAAATTGAACAGGTGTTCCTAATAATCCTTTAGGTGAGTGTATTGTGGTGTATACAAACAATGTAATAGATTATGGCCAGGGACAAAACCAGCCCGCGCAGTCGCAGTTTAGGCAATACGCCATAGCCAATGATTGATGTGGATGTTGTCATGTGACTGCATTTTGGTTTGTTTCAACTGGTTCGGACCAAAGCAATCAGTGTGGTGTGAAAAGGAACCAAAAAAGCTGAAAAATGCTACAATGTATAATTGTTTGCCCTTGGTTCAGACCAAATGAACTTAACTAGAGATGTGAAAGTACCCTAAGGGACCAAGCCCAACCCCATAATCCCCCCCCACCAAACCTTACACTTGGCACAATGCAGTCTGGCAAATACCGTTCTCTTGGGAACCGCCAAACCCAGACTTGTCCATCGGATTGCCAGACAGAGAAGCGTGATTCGTCACTCCAGAGAACACGTCTCCACCGCTCTAGAGTCCAGTGGCGACGTGCTTTGCACCACTGCATCCAAGACTTTTCATTACACTTGATGTAAGGCTTGGATGAGCTGCTCGGCCATGGAAACCCATTCCATGAAGCTCTCTACACACTGTTCTTGAGCTAATGTGAAGGCCACATGAAGTTTGGAGGTCTCTAGATATTTACTCTGAAGAAAATTGGCGACTTTGGCGCACTGTGCACCTCAGCATGCGCTGACCCCGCTCTGAGATTTTACGTGGCCTAACACTTCGTGGCTGAGTTGCTGTTGTTCCCAATTGCTTCCACTTTGTTATAATAACACTAACAGTTGACCGTGGAATATTTAGTAGTGAGGATATTTCACGAATGGACTAATAGCACAGGTAGCAACCGCGCTTGAATTCACTGAGCCCCTGAGAGCGACCCATTCTTTCACAAATGTTTGTAGAAGCAGTCTGCATGCCTAGGTGCTTGATTTTATTCACATCTTACTTACATTACTTTCCATCAGATGATGAAGAATTGGATGCTGAGGGTGTTATCGATCCCGGGATGGAGTATATTCCCCCTCCCAACATGCCTTTGGCCACTGGCACCATCATGGTCAGGAAAAAGCTACGTCCAGCCGAGCTGATCAAACAAGAACTGGAGAGTGAAGACGAGGAGAGAGGCAGAGATGGCGATGAAGACGAGGGCCAGGATGAAGGCTTATTGCCGGCGGGACGGGGGCGCGGTATAGAACGGAGGAAGGTTCTCCAGGATAAGGGCGAGGGCTGCGTGTCTTTGCCCACCCCTCGTTACACGTTCATCAGCCTTTACGAGGAGCGCATGCTGCTCCACAAGCTGGAGGCCTGTCCGCAAGCGCTTGCCGTCACGCCACAGGCCAAAAGGCTGCAACGCAAGCTACTCGTGCGGCAGGCAAAACGAGAGCGAGGGCTTCCCCTGCTGGATGTGGATCAGGCTGTGAGCGCTACACTCAGCCTGGTAGGGGGCATGTATGGGGCACAAGGGGGTTTGGCCAGCCACATGACGAGCAGAGAGGAGAAATACAGAACCACCAGCCAGGACCTCCGTATACTCGATCGGTTTCAGGTAAGCCATAAGAAAATGTGTATAGTACGTAATATAACTGATACTGAGAATCTCGTTAAAATTTCTTGTGTTTTGTTCCTCAGTCAACAGTGTCCATAAGGAAAGGGTTCTATCATTCCACAGTGTCCTTCTGGCACAGGCTTATGGGTTCTGATGCCTGCATGGATCAGACCATCAAGAGTCCCTATACATCCAGAGTGCTCAAGCCGTACATCAGGTACACACAAGGGCACATTTACTCAATGTTCATTTCTTAGTATTCAAAGCTTTTTGAATTTGATGTATCATGGAATACCAGATGTTCTTGCTCTTTTGAATGAGATAAAAGGACTGTATATCAAAAAAGGGTCAAGTCTGTCTTGAAATGAAGCTAATTTTGTTATGCTTCAGGCTTGTGAAATGGTCTACCATTTATTTATTTTTTACCTTTTGCATTCAGGTCAGTTTTGACCCAGAAGTAGTACAAAAAAAATCTATAGTTTTTAGCACAGGAATGAAACTTTGGAAATGGCTATTTATTTATTTCCTTAGATTTTTCAGAGATATAACCATTTTAAGCTGCACTATGTAACATTTTTGCAGTAAAATATCCAAAAACCACTAGGCCTGTTTTATATATTTTGTTCAGTTGAGTTACAATATTCCAAATGTTTCTAACTATTTGTAAACGTGAGAAAATTGCTATTTTAACCAAGGAACCGGGACGTGTGAGTAGGCATGTGCCGGTATCACATTTTCATGTTGCGGTTAATTGCTGAAGCTTTTATCGCGGTATACGGTATTATCACGATATTGAAATAAGTTGCAAAAAATATGTTGTCATACTATAACAGGTTTAATAACTTTCTTATAACAAAAAGAACAGAACATTTAAATACAATAAAGCAATACACAATTAAATATTAAAACAGATTAAAGTGCAAAAGAATTATAAAGAACAATCGGTAACACTTTACAATACATCAACAAAGAGCGAATAGCTACATTTTTACAGAAGTGATTCTTCTTTGATAACGTTAGTTAAAAAAAGCAACTGTTAGTGTAAGCTCAGGTCCATTAAATACAGTTACAACTTTTGATTTTAATAATGTGTTATTAAATGCTGAAATGTACATTTAACTAATTTTAAACGGTTGATGGGTAAAGTATTCCTAAAATGCATTCTAAAAATCGGAATAATTCGTAATAAATAATTATTCACGGTATTTTGAAGTGCCCACGATAACAATATTGTGCATGTTCATTATTGCGGTATATCGTATTATCGTATACCGGCACATGTCTACGTGTGAGGGAGTCGCCTGTCTATTGCGTCATATCTGCGTTACCCTCGGTTTCTGCTTTTATTTTGCAGAAACGTTTTACTCTTACTGCAGTGTGCAACAAGTGTCATAGCAGCGTCATAACATAATTTTCAACACACTCAGATGTATCTAATATGATAAACAGAGCTGCGTTAACTCATACTCATGAGCAGAAAATGAAATGGTGAAAGGAAAAAGAAATGAAAGGAAATGGTGCCGGCTACTGTGGCATAATAAAAGTCCCGCTGCCCGCGAGGCGTGTGTTGCGTTCATCTTATTAACAATCGCTCCAGCGGCCTTGCTCAGCTCCACAACACTCGGGCCTGCTCTGCTTCATACTACTGTAACGTTAATAATTGCATCCATGAATATGATTTCTGCCCGAGTCCTATCCCGATTCTTTTCCACCGGCTGTGAGGTGAAGACCACGTGTCCCAAGATTCTGCGCTCAAACTTGGCGTC
This sequence comes from Gobio gobio, assembly GCF_949357685.1. NCBI lineage: Eukaryota > Metazoa > Chordata > Actinopteri > Cypriniformes > Gobionidae > Gobio > Gobio gobio. Next base: position 27,640,977 of record NC_137120.1, read on the forward strand.
ATCAAACTACGCCTTTGTTTTGAATAGGCGACCTCTAGCGGACGGAAAAGTTGCATAGTGCACCTTTTTAAATATATATTTTTTAATATTATGGTTTTATAGTATATAATATTGTTTTGATACCATGCACTACCATACAAAGGTTTGGGGTCAGTAAGATTATTATTATAATTTTTTTTTTAAAGAAGTCTCTTATGTTCACCAAGGCTGCACTCTTTTGATCAAAAATACAGAAAAAATATTATTACAATTTAAAAGAGCTGTTTTCTATTTTAATATATAAGATCTAATTTATTCCTGTGAAGCAAAGCTGAATTTTCAGTATCATTACTCCAGTCTTCAGTGTCTCATGATCCTTTAGAAATCATTCTAATTTGCTGATTTGAAGCTCAAGAAACATTTATTATTATTATCAATGTTGTTGTGCTGCTTCATATTTTTGATAAATAGGTTCAAAAGAACAGAATTTAGACATCATTTGTAACATTTAATACAACTAATTTCTTTCAAAAAACTAATTTATGAACGGTAGTGTATTTCTTTTAATAACTTTTCCGTACAAATTAGTATATTCCTAATGACCAAGGTTTTTACAAATAAACCCCTAGTTGATGTTCAGTCCACCCAAATAATTCATGAAAACTAAGCGACAAAACCGACGGTTATGATCCATGAGGACATAAACATATGACTAACCATGTTTACAGAATCCTGCCCAGTAGCTTTGTGTATGTTTATAATAATGTGCATTATTGTGTGTAGGAGAGACTACGAGTGTCGACCGCTGAAGCTGCGTTTACTCTCAGAGATCCGTGCGTACCATCACAGGAAGGACCCGACTTGGGTAGCTGAACCTGACGCACCAGTAGACTACTGCTACGTACGGCCCAATCACATCCCTTCTGTCAACTCCATGTGCCAAGAAATCTTCTGGCCTGGTAATCATCATTTCATCCTGTCAGATGCAGATTGTGGATAAAACTACTTCCTGAAGGAATAAAAATGGGGTCTTTTGTCCATCAGGTATCGACCTATCAGAGTGCCTCCAGTACCCAGACTTCAGCGTAGTGGTGCTGTACAAGAAAATTGTGGTTGGTTTTGGCTTCATGGTGCCAGATGTGAAGTACAACGAGGCCTACATCTCCTTCCTGCTGGTGCATCCGGAATGGAGGCGAGCTGGTATCGCCACGTTCATGATTTACCATCTCATTCAGGTGAGTCACAATGAACCACATTGAGTTTACTAGCGCAAAATAAAACTGAAATCGTGAGATTGTTTAGCCTGTCATTTAATTTAATAAATATATGCGCTTCAGAGTGAAGCACGTCAATGTGTTCATTTACACGCAGCAGCTCATTTTAGCGCATTTTTTTTTCTTCTCCAAATCGTGCCGCCCTTGTTTGATACGGGAATCTCTTTCCTGTCTCGTTTCTGTAGACTTGTATGGGAAAGGATGTGACCCTACACGTATCGGCGAGCAACCCTGCCATGCTGCTCTACCAGAAGTTCGGCTTCAAGACAGAGGAGTACATCCTGGACTTTTATGATAAATACTACCCGGTGGACAGCAAAGAGTGCAGACACGCATTCTTCCTGCGCTTACGCCGCTGAGGATGTCACGTAACGCACAACACAAACTGGAAACAGTCTGAAATGCCAGTCAGGGAGTGTGTGTTAGTGTTTTCAGTCATATTTGTTGCGTTACGTCTTCCGTTTGAGGCTTAGTATGACATGCTATTTGGTTCCTTGTTTGAACCAAAGCGAAATATATTTTGTTTCTCTGTATACACAGCGTGATGATAACTCTCTTGCTCCTTTACATCATACATGTCTTTTTCGTAGTTTAAAAAAGTTCCTATATGTTTATTTTTAACACTCGTGTTTTTGTATGCACACACAATTATAAAAATGTTGCAATGTTCATGTTTCTTATGCTCATGTTTTTAATTTTTCTTGCCAAAGATGAATGGTGTACACACATGAAATGAAGACTACTCATAATAGTTTTCTATTGAGTATGTAGTTAGAGTTTTTCTATGAGTACAGTAAGACTATATGCACGATCGCTTCCGCGTTTTGTCTCAGCTGTCCCATTAACATCAAAAGCCGTTTGGTTAACTATGGAGACAGCACAGAAGATATTTTTACACTCGCGGTTTAAAAGAGTTTCCCCGGATTACTCTGAACAATGTTAAACACACTGTGAGGCAGTCGGCTGTCACTCCTAACAGCAAGAAGACGTTTCGAATTACATTTCGACACTTTGAGGGTGAGTATTCTCGTGCTATATGCAGGGTTCCCACGCTTCTTGAAAGTACTTGAAAGGACACATGGATTCAAGGCTTGGGAAGTACTTGAAAACAAATATAGGTCCTTGAAAGTGCTTGAATTAAATTTGAAATACATTTTGTTTAGAATGGTGTTATTTAAAAAATTGTCTATCAAAGACAGAATGAAACGTTGCTTATGTTTGGGGGGTGGAGGGGTAGCGGGGGAAAAAAACTTGAACCGATGGAGAGCAGTACATACACTTGCTGAAAATGAAAATGCGATTTTCTAGGCCGATATGGCTAGCTATAATAGGAACTATACTCTCATTTCTGTGTAAAAATCAAGGAACTTTGCTTCCGTACCATGGGTGGAGCGGAGCAATGAGATCACGCAGCGCCTGAAAATAGGCTAACTTCCATCAACATAACCAATGTGACGACCTGCTTGCACAGAGAGCGTGCTGGGACTATTTTCAGGCTCTGTGTAATATCATTGCGCCGCTGCACCCATGGTACAGCTCAAAGCTCTTTGATTTTTACGCAGGAATGAGAGTATAGTTCCTAGCCGTATCGGCCTAGAAAATAACAACTTTTCATTTTCTGTCGCCCTTAGTACACGATGTAACCATACACATCACAACATGTAAATAGGAAAATGTTGCCATTATTTTGTCACTTATTGAGCAGTAGGCTAGCTGGAGCCGTTTACCGCCAGTCTTTGTGCTAAGCTAGGCTAGCGGTCGGTGCGTCAGACAGAGTTGAGACACAACCAGACACGGAGATGAGAATGTATGGACTTATCTAACTCTGGGGGATACAGTGAATAAGCTAAAATCCCCAAAAGTCAGCGTGTTCCTTTAAGTAGCCTACTTTAAGAGGTCTTTCGTGATGCTAAATATGCTGGGTTATGAATCTGATAGGTGCTTGAAATAAAATAAATGGTGTTTGAAAAAGTCCTTGAATCTGGTGTTCATGAAAGAGTGGGAACCCTGTATATGCAACTAGCGATTCTAAGTCCCAGTTTCTGACCATTCATACCTACCTATTTGTCGTTTGTTTTCATCTATCTAGTTAACTTGTTTGTGTATATTGTATTCCTTTTGACTGGTGTGCTTGTTTATGCTACATATATGATTTTTGGACTATGAATAGCCTATTAACTATAATATTAATAATTTCTCAGTTTTCAAACAAGAATCAGGTGATAAGCATGAGGGTAATGTTTCAGGTCAGTGAGGATTAGGAAGGCAGAAGCCTTCCTAGAAGAATAGGAGGACACAAGATATTAGTTTGTCACAATATATAGTGTGGTTTGGAAAAAAACCCATGCTTATTGGCTGCCACCTTTGTACATATATGCTAATAGCGTAGTGTAGTTTGGTGATGCGAAAATTAAACAGAAGACAACTTCTTGCTTCATCAGCAGAGACAACGGGACAATCAATACCTGAAATTCACCGCACTCCCTCCCGTTACGTCCCATTCCGGTTTTGGCATTTTTAGATGCGGAAGTTACATTTTCCCACAAAAACGATTTCCAAAAGCCTTAGTAGTGCATTTATAAGTATATTTTAAAGAAAATCTAGTTCTTACATTATTTGTCTATACATTGACTCACTGTGGTCTCTAACCTGCAATATGCCCTTTAAGAAACCATGTAAAGACGGACAAGAAAGAAAAAAAAAAAAAAGTGTAGTTAACGGTAGCCTATGGCATACACACAATGAAAATGTTTGATGACAGAGAAAATCTTGATTTCCAAAAACACTAAAGGATTTTGATTTGTGAATACCATGATAGGATGCCCAAGTTGCTGAACAGGTATTTTCTTGAACAGGTAAAATAATTCAACTTTAATTTAAGACTTTAATTCAGCGTTCTGCGAGCTTTGCGAACAGGAATCCATGCAGTAGGGAATCTTGATAATAGACATCTTGGAGAGATGCAACACGTTCAAGCATTAAAGGGTTAGTTCACCCAAAAATGAAAATTCTGTCATAAATGACTCACCCTCATGTCGTTCCATTGTCAGCTACGCAACTGACACTTTGACGCTTCGAAAAGTTTATATAGAGATTGTAAAACTAATCCTTATGTATTGAGCAGTTTAGTCCGAATTTTCTGAAGAGACTCGATCTCTTTATATGATGAACAGACTGAATTTATTCACATATAAACAACTCACACATCAGTTGTGGTAAACGGAAGCTCAAGTATGTTCGCTTGACGTGCGAGAACCAATTTGATTCATTCTTGTGTGTTATGGATCACATTTGAGCTTCTGCAAGAACCAATGAGGTTCATTCTTGAGTGTTATGCTGCACATTTGAACCAATGAGGTTCATTCTCGTGTTACGCAGCATGTTTGAGCTTCTACAAGAACCAATGAGGTTCATTCTTGTGTTACGCAGCACGTTTGAGCTTCTACAAGAACCAATGAGGTTCATTCTCGTGTTACGCAGCACATTTGAGTTTCTACAAGAACCAATGAGGTTCATTCTCGTGTTACGCAGCATGTTTGAGCTTCTACAAGAACCAATGAGGTTCATTCTCGTGTTACGCAGCACATTTGAGTTTCTACAAGAACCAATGAGGTTCATTCTCGTGTTACACAGCACGTTTGAGCTTCTACAAGAACCAATGAGGTTCATTCTCGTGTTACGCAGCATGTTTGAGCTTCTACAAGAACCAATGAGGTTCATTCTCGTGTTACGCAGCATGTTTGAGCTTCTACAAGAACCAATGAGGTTCATTCTCGTGTTACGCAGCATGTTTGAGCTTCTACAAGAACCAATGAGGTTCATTCTCGTGTTACGCAGCATGTTTGAGCTTCTACAAGAACCAATGAGGTTCATTCTCGTGTTACGCAGCACATTTGAGTTTCTGCAAGAACCAATGAGGTTCATTCTCGTGTTACGCAGCACGTTTGAGCTTCTACAAGAACCAATGAGGTTCATTCTCGTGTTACGCAGCACGTTTGAGTTTCTACAAGAACCAATGAGGTTCATTCTCGTGTTACGCAGCACATTTGAGTTTCTGCAAGAACCAATGAGGTTCATTCTCGTGTTACGCAGCACGTTTGAGCTTCTACAAGAACCAATGAGGTTCATTCTCGTGTTACGCAGCACGTTTGAGTTTCTACAAGAACCAATGAGGTTCATTCTCGTGTTACGCAGCACGTTTGAGTTTCTACAAGAACCAATGAGGTTCATTCTCGTGTTGAGCAGCATGTTTGAGCTTCTACAAGAACCAATGAGGTTCATTCTCGTGTTACGCAGCACGTTTGAGTTTCTACAAGAACCAATGAGGTTCATTCTCGTGTTACGCAGCACGTTTGAGTTTCTACAAGAACCAATGAGGTTCATTCTCGTGTTGAGCAGCATGTTTGAGCTTCTACAAGAACCAATGAGGTTCATTCTCGTGTGTTACACAGAATATTTGAACCAATGAGCTTCATTCTTGTGTTACGCAGAATATTTGAACCAACAAGCTTCATTCTTGTGTGTTACGCAGAATATTTGAATCAATGAGCTTCATTCTTGTGTGTTACACAGAATATTTGAACCAATGAGCTTCATTCTTGTGTTACGCAGAATATTTTAACCAATAAGGTTCATTCTCGTGTTACGCAGCACGTATGAGCTGGAAGAACTAATGAGCTTCATTCTTGTGTGTTACACAGAATATTTTAACCAATAAGGTTCATTCTCGTGTTACACAGCACGTTTGAGCTTCTACAAGAACCAATGAGGTTAATTCTCGTGTGTTACACAGAATATTTGAACCAATGAGGTTCATTCTCGTGTGTTACGCAGCACGTTTGAGCTTCTGCAATAACCAATGAGGTTTGTTCTTGCGAGTCAAGCTGGTTCTGTTGAGCTTTTGTTTATGTTCGCTGATCAGTGTTTATATGTGAATAAATGATCAAGTCTGTGTATATGGACTAAACCATTCACTTCATATGGATTACTTTTACGATCTCTTTATTAACTTTTGAAGCGTCAAAGTTGTAGTTGTCTATGGAGGGACAGAAATCTCAGAAAGATTTCATCAAAAAGAGCTGACATAATTTTGTAATTTTGACTTTTGGGTGAACTAACCCTAACCAAAATCTGTGTGTGAGCGGTGCTTCATACATCGCTACACTAATGTCAATAGACCTTTTTTGCTACAAAAATATTTAGCTAATGGGACCCCACATTAACACCGTTGTGGTATCGGTACTTGAAGAAGAGAAATGTTAATGCTAGAACTACTGAATAATGCATCTATTTAATCAATTCATTTATTGTTAACAGTGACAATCAGGAAATCACACGTTGACTCAAAACGATAAAATTACACCAAATATAATTAGAAATAAGAATTTTGCATCCATGATAAATGTTAGGTCCAAATGGCTGTAATAAGCAATCATTTTGTTTCAACCTGTCAGTTTTGCTGGTGAGATGTGTATCTTGACTTATTTTGGTTCAGGTGGAAATTTTGAAGGAGAAACTAAACAAATCTCCATGTACTGTATGTGGGTCTGATGAGATTTGGTTTGCGTGAGATGTGGATTGTCTCATGAGAACGTATCCAGTCCAGACACACTCCTGGCCTTGGTGTGGCGCTGTAGCAGACCCTGTCCCATGTGAGCGGCCATCAGAGAAACCACAGAGCTGCTTCCGGCGGCCACGGCAATGTCATATGGCGTCTGACCCCGATCGTTCTGCTTTCTGATACTTGCGTTACACCTATACAAGACCAAGATCTTTTTTAAAACAAGCCTTTGTAACTTTAACACCATTGGTGTTTGTGAAATTGTGAATCTCACCCCAGGAGTATCTCAACGCTCTTCACGCCTTCATTTCCCAGAGCTGCAGCCTCATGCAGGGCCGTGTTATTCAACCTGCGGCCCACACAGATGATAAAAATTGTCATTTGCCACAGATTATTACTGGACATATCAAAAGGTGCTTGAAGCTTGTTTTCAAACTCACGGTCCAGATGCTTGGTTAACGTCAGCTTCTCTCTGCACCAGCACAGGAATAACATCATGATGCCCGTTTAGAACTGCAGCAACCAGAGCAGGACGCCCATCACTTCCCAAACATGCTGGATCAGCACCCTGTAGAGACGCATCCTCATTTAAAGGCAGCCGCTATTTGCACAAAGTTTGAATAGCAATATATTCTGTTTACACTGTAAAAATAGCAGTATTTTCTTAGTAATAAGTGTAAATAGTTATTAGATGCTATTTATATTTACACATAGTGGCAGTTATTATTTGCAACTCAGTGTTGTTGTATATTAAATGGTATGCAATAATAGCATGGAGTGTAAATTATATTAATTAAAATTATTAAATGGATGCCCTCCCTACACCTAACCCTAACCGATAAACACTTTATTGTTAAACATGTTAGACACTTCATTTCCACTTTTCAAATATTTTCTTCATTTTTTTTATTGAAATAAATGGAAAAGGGAGTAGAGCGAGTTCGGCAAAACTCGGGTCGATTTGCGTCAACTTTCTGCCACGTGCCTTACCACTACACAATGCTGCTGTCAACAATCCAGCATCTTCCGTCATTTTGTCTGTCCCAACCACACGTCAGTGGGCGGAGTTATTGGCGGGCTATTTGCACTGAGTGTAAATAGACACTACGGCTGTGTCCGAAACCTGGAAAAATGCTGCCTTAGAGGACACATTTCAAGGTAGGAAGGCATCAAGGCACATCCGAATCTAATGTTAGCTTCACTTCCTGTCTCCTGAGAGACCTTCATCTGATCAATTTTTGTAGGCACTAGGCAGCACAGATGTATCCTTCGCTGCCTTTGATATCCCACAATCCTGTGCGTTCCATTCTGTGACAGTTGGGCTGGAAAAAAAAGACGGCGTCCAAAAGTTGCGTTTGCTGGTCAGTTTGTGTGTAAATGTACGTTTTTTTTTACCAACATTTTCCACTTCTGATGTCATTTCTAGCGAGAAATTACTAATGTAGTTACTAAATATTTGTTTAGTAATCACCAAAGCTCTCTCTATTTTGTTGTAGATCATTAAACTGTTACACTGCCTTAGAAGTCTGTCCGAAATCAGTTTAGTGAGGTGCCTTCATGCACAAACGCTGCCTTACAAGTCATTGTCTGATAAGGCAACGAGTCAGCTGCCTAGGTTTTCAGACGCAGCCTACGTCATTGAAAACACTCCTTTTACAAATTTAACACGTAAACAACAGCAACTTTTTTTTCTTAGAATTACTACAGTAGGTAGCCTATAGTCTATATGAGTTATACAGTTAGAATTGTGAGATATAAACTTGCAAATGCAAGAAAAAAAGTCAGAATTCTGAGATAAAATCCCCTCGCAATTCCAGTTTATACCTCACAATTCTGACTGTATAACCCACACGCAATTGCATATTTATTATATCTTGTAATTCAGACTTTATTTCTTGCAATTGCAAGTTTATTATTTAAAATTCCAGATTTTTGGGGGATTTCACCTAAACAACAGTAACTGTGACTGCACCTTAAAGGGTTAGTTCACCCAAAAATGAAAATTCTGTCATTAATTACTCACCATCATGTCGTTCGACACCCGTAAGACCTCCGTTCATCCTCGGAACACAAATGAAGATATTTTAGTTGAAATCCGATGGCTCCGAAAGGCCTCCATAAAAGGTACTAAAGACGTCGTTACAAAGTCCATCTCACAACAGTGCAGGTTCTACAATAACTTTATGAAGCGACGAGAATAGTTTTTGTGCGCAAAAAACCCTAAATAACGACTTATATAGTGATGACCAATTTAAAAATGCTGCATCATGAAGCTTTGAAGCGTTATGAATCATTGAGTCGGTTCAGCGGTTCGAATCGCCAAGTCACGTGATTTCAGCAGTTTAGCGGTTTGACTCGCTGATTCATAACGCTTCAAAGCTGTGTTTTGAAATCGGTCATCACTATATAAGTCGTTATTTAGGTTTTTTTGCACGCAAAAACAATTCTCATTGCTTCATAAAGTTATTGTAGAACCACTGTATTGAGATGGACTTTGTAACGACGTCTTAAGTACCTTTTATGGGTCTTGAGAGTGTAACGTGCATTGTGCCAATGGAGGCCTTTCTGAGCCATCGGATTTCAACTAAAACATCTTCATTTGTGTTCCGAAGATGAACAAAGGTCTTACGGGTAAGTAACTAATGACAGAAATAAAATTTTTGGGTGAACTAACCCTTTAAGGGCCAGCTTTAAGGGCCAGCTTTACAGCTAACAGGCCAATTAGCTTGAGAGCGCAATTCCATAAAAGTGCTGATGGGAGTGGAAATTTCTGCGCGTGATCTACTGACGACACAACAATAAAAGAACACAGATGCAGCCGGATCATTCCCATAATGACAAACGCAATCAATCAGTTGCTTTTTTTTGGGCGGTAAATAATGGCGCAAACACCAGTAAATTGACTAGTGCAAACCTTAATAAATCACTTTGCGTGATTCATTTATATACTCTCTTCATAAATTTTGCGTCTGAAAGGAAAACTCCTTCAAATGCATATGCAATAAGGTCAGCCGCAAAAATAACTCTGTCCATAGTGTTTTAACGCCAAATGAGGGTTTGCGCTGACGCAAGCTGTTAGTTAATCTGGCCCTAAGTCATCTGGGGCCCGTTTCAATAAGGAGGTTCAACCAACTCTGAGTTTAAACCTGAACTCTGAGTTGACTTACTCTGAGATGGGAAACTCTGAGTTTTGGGTTTCAGAACAGCTGAATTGAGGTAGTTCAATCAACTCTGAGTAGACTGACTCTGAGTTAAGCACATGCACTCCAACTATGAAAAGCCACGATCAATTGAGCTCAGAAATTACGATTCACCATGGCAACAGCACCCAACAAAAAGACGTCCGCATACTTCCGGGTCAATACATAAGTTTAATTCTTAATTATTTTAATTAAGTTTAATTTTCATGGTATCCAAAAGGCAAAAAAAGATTGTAGCAGCAGCTAAAAATGAAAAATAGAAACTTAATTCAATCAGGTAAAGCTTTAAGCATAAAATGTTCATGGTTGTAAGTTTAATGACTTTACAAACATTTGACATATTAAATAAATATCATTCAGTGTCCAATGTGCTGCAGCTTTTCCCACATAGACCCTTTTCACAGACTGTGATGACGGGTCATCAATATCTTAAATCCTGCAACTCTTTTTTTATTTTTTTATGTATGTACATTTATAACACTAATACTTTGTATTATATTACTTTTGCATCAAATTAGAAAAAACAAGTGACCGCTTCTGTGAGGGTGTTTCTAATAAAGCGTCTATGGTAGTGATGGTGAAAAATATCTTTCTCTCTTTTCACTTCCGTTATCAATCTCACTCTATTTTTTCCCTCTTTTTGAAAGTTGTGAAATCACTATTGTTGAGTTTTTCTTTTGCTATTTGAGCAAATGGGGACACAACTATATATTTAATGTATTCTCTCATTCACTGCTATAAAAGTTAACCCAACTATGATGACTTCAGCTTCAAAGAAACCCGGAAACGTGAAAAGGGTCTGCTCTTTACATAACATGAAATGTTCTCCACCTGTTATTATATTATTTTAAGTTATTATATTATTTATTAATTAGGGTAATGACATTAAGTATTTGTAGGAAATAAAGATGACCATAAAAATTGTAAATAAATGTATTTAACAGCTGTGGTGGTGGTTATGGCATATTTCTCGTACTACACTCTAAAAAAAAAAAGGTTCTATATGGCACCAAAAATGGTTCTTGGCTCGTAATCAGGGGAACCTTTTTTAGTGCTATATAGCACCAATTTTGGTGCTTCAGTGGTTCTTTGGTGGTTCTTCACTGGTTCTTTGACTAACGTGCTATATAGCACCTCTGAAGAACCACTGAAGAACCAATGAAGCACCAAAATTGGTGCTATATAGCACTAAAAAGGTTCCCCTATGATTTTGAGTCAAGAACCATTTTTGGTGCCATATAGAACCTTTTTTTTTTTAGAGTGTACCATCTGGCAGCAACCTTCCATCCCATACAGTAATCCGGGTTCAGAAAGTGTGATGATGGGAATATGAGTGTTAGATGCGTCCAACCACTGGAAATCCTAAAGGAAATTCTAATTATTAGGTTACTTCTAGGTTCATCAAGTGAACGTCAGGATCCTGTATAAAAGGACATGTCATTTTTGTCACTTTGACAGTGTCCTTATGATGAAAAAATGAGCAATGAATGAATGTTCCTGCACTGCAAAAAATGCTTTTCTTACTATGTATTTTTGTCAAGTGGCAGATAATTAAATTTGTATTAAGTAAACTTTGCTTACTTTAGATTTAGATTAAATGTATAATTTTTTGATATTTGTACTTGAAATACGATCAAAATACTCATTTGTGGCGTTTGAATGAATGAATTAAGTATTAAAACACCCCTGGTTTTTTAAAAAGGGGAGGAGACTGAAAGAAACTCTGGGTTTACCAAAGAAAACCTGCTCCTGACCAGGTTAGGTTCACAGAGTAAGTTACCCTGGTAACTGACTCTGAGTATAAGTTACCTCTCTTTTTGAAACGGGCTTGACTTACCCTGCTTTCTCAGGTTTGACATACCTCCGATTCTGAAACAGAAAACCCAGAGTATCCCTTATTTCAGGGTTAACATACTCAGAGTTTTCACTTAACCTCCTTTCTGAAACAGGCCCCTGATATGAACTCTGCTGTTGTTTGGAGTGCTGTAATTGGTTCTTTAGCCTCACCTCATCCAATAGCTGCTGCACCATTGAGATCCGGCCCCGCCCCTCAGGTCCCACCTCCTTAAGGAGAACACTGTCTTTAGACTCCTGAGAAAGACATTAACCATCCTGATTAAATCTTTATTTGTCTTAAAAACAAAAAGGGTTACGTCAGTGGATGTGTGTGTGTGTGTGTGTGATACTGACTGACTGCTTTTCTGTAGCATCTGAGGTCCCGATCTTTTTCTGCTTCTTTTTGTTGGTTGAGGATCCTGCTGTATTAATGTTACTCTCTGTACAAACAAAATATGACACAGGAAAATAGTCATAAACATCACTTTGATCATTTTCTATTAATTAATAAATAAGAAATCACGTATTAAGAAGTAGTAAGAGAAACATGGTAATTATAATTCATTATTAACTAATATTTTGACATGTATTATTTTACTACCATTGTTTATATAATCAAATGTAGCCTGGATGCCAGCCGAATTTAGCCCCGCCCACAAAATGTTTTGCTCGGGCAATTCGGTCTGGACTCGCTCCATAGAGGAGGAATTATGCCCGAACAGAAACTGTTCGGACCAATGAAATTGTCAGGGCGGGCTTTAGACGATGATGGACAGATGATCAACAGTAACGTAATCATCCACGTCATCAAAGGCGCTTGGGTTGAGTTTGTTCTAATCCTAAACGGAGAACTTGTTCGTATATGCATTCACCTTCACTATTTCTCTCAGAAACGATGATCGTGTTGGTAAGTACTCTGTGTATCCTTAAATTATTTTATTACTGGCAAAGATCGTTTACACTCATCTTTTTCTTGTAACGTTACTTAATCCAGCGTGCGTGCAGACAGGGTTGCCAAGTGTTTTTGCAATGTCGTGCACAATTGCTACTCAAAACTATAGTAAAAAATGGCGTTTGGTTGGCAAAATATGTTATTTTGGCAAGGTTGCCTGCTAAAATTCGCATTCCTGGGTTTATATAATCACATAATTGGGGTCGCTTCAACCCGCGGACATGGAGAAAAACACGGACTTGGTAACACAGTGCAGTTGAGTTCTGTTGACATTTGACAACTAACGTTACGCGTCGCTCCGTTGCTCTGATTGGTTGTGGGTCTATCCAATTGAGGTCTTTCCTGGCTCGGTTGAAACACGCCCCATAATCAAAGCTCAATGGAGCGGTACCAGACTCATATTCTGACTAGAATTGAGTATGGCCACGCCAGGCTAAATCAAATGATGATTAATAATAAACAAATCACTATTATTTAAAAGAATATGTATTATAATTAAAATGGTATTAATAATTAAAACTATTAATAGTGAAAACAATAAAGTTCTTTAGTGTTTCTTTTTATTTAAGTGTTATTTATTTCTTTAAAATAATTTGTATGTATTATTCATTTAAATTAATTACTAATATTAATAAAAAGTGTTAATAAGCAAGTTAAAAATAATATAACCAGTCAACAGTGTCCACAAGGAGTTTATACTAAATAATGAAATAAACATAACTAAAAATAAACATACTAAATTATTAATAAATATTTTTATTTTTTTATTTTATATTAATGAATATTATGATGAATACCTTATTATTATTATTATTATTATAAATAATATCACTAAATTATTAATAATCATTTAAAAATATATGTATTGTTTTAATCATTAAAATTGCATTCATAATTAAAAATATCAATAATAAAAACATGTCAGTTCTAAAGTAATAGGGGTCAATCTGTCCCACCAGGTAAATAGTTTAATGAACATATTAAAGTACTATTAAATATTACAAGGGCTAATATATTATTACTAATGTAAATTATTCTATTGTTACATTTAATTTTTATTTCACTACCCTCCTTCCTCTTAAATTTTTTTTTCTTTAATTTAAAAACGAAAAGTTGTTCCTTTGTGGGGGGTTTTCGCGTACAGATGACAACATAAAAAAAACAGTCAAAAAAAGCCCCATTCCCACGGATCCGCGAAAACAACTAAAAATGCTGCTTTATTCATGCCAGGCCAGTAGGTGGCGATGTGACTTTTGTAAAGAAACACTACACGTATATAGACTGAACATGCACATGCCATCACCGTTTTCACAAAATCACGTTTTTGTAGTTTACACAGAGACAATAACGTCTGAAAAAACTTAACTCTGAAACCTGTTTGCATTTTCAGACTCCCAAAACGCATTAAAAGCTTTCTGTTTCAGTTGAAAACGGTGCCTTAATTGACTTTTGATTGAAGCTTAGTAGGCAATAGAAAATATCACTAGATCAGTATAACAGCAGTAGAAGTCAATGTAAAGGCCCCATCATGACACAAAAACCAAACATGTGTTTGTACCCGGGCTGGCTGAATTCCTGCCTTCTGTCACAGCACTGAGGTTCTGACTCTCTGATGCCACAGATCGGCTCTGCTGTCCTGCAGAAGACGACTGGAAAAACACAACACAAATATGATCATACACGCTGAAAAACAAAGTTCAAGAGACTCTTCACTCAATATAAAAGCTCTCAGGAGTGTTTCTTACCCTGGATCCCTCCGGTGACGCACAGATGAAATTGATGCGCAGACTGACTTCATAGCTGTCCTCCTGAATAACAGCAGAGATCATCTAGAGAGCAGATTGACAAAAAAACACATGTTCAGGATATGCAAATACCAACTAATAACAATAATAATACAGAAATAAAACAATAAAAAAAGTATATAACATTAATAACAATAATGGTAGTATATACTGTAATTAAATCCATAAATTACTGGAATAAAAAATTAATATATAGTGTTCCTACTCTGCCCAGCCGAGGTTCTCCAATCAGAGCTCTGAACTCATTATTATTCTGAGTGTAACTGCGCAGATGAGTGCAGATGTGATCCAGCTGCTTCCTCCAGAACCCTGAATTATTCATACAATAAAAATGAATACAAAAGTCATGCGTATTTAGTCATGCATATTTTTCTTTAGTGACCCAGGACGTCATTCACTACCCTCCTTCCTCATTAATTTTTTTAACAATATAACAAGAACACAATAATGCAATTATAAAAGAATGCCTGTTTTCCCATTCATTTTTTTAAAAATTGTATAGGGTCGTTAACGACCCGCGGTGTGTAACAGTGTGCCAAAAAAGTAATATGGTACAGTTCGGAATTAGGGTACCATTCACAACTTCTGACAATGGAAACGGCAACAATTGCGTCCCGTACCGAACTGTACTGGTGGAAACGAGCCATTTGCAACAGTTGATTTTTTTACACAAAGGTTGGTTTCACACAGTCAATCTGTTTTGCAGTTCCTGACTGCTTGTGGCAGTTTTTAGGCTAAATAAACAAACCAAAAGTGTAAGCGTGGAAAAATGCAAATCCGAAGAATACAGATCACATTTATATTGAGTTCGCAAGAAGCTGCAGTTTCACAATACATGAATTACACCTACGAATAACAGTAAAATGCTGCACATATTTTTTTCTTACACTTGAAAGGCGATTTACACCTTTATAAAGCTTCTCTTGCACATGCAAATTTAATATAATTCAAATTTAATTTAATCAGAGGTGGACAGTAACTAAGTACATTGACTTGAGTACTGTACTTAAAGGTATAGTTCACCCAAAAATGAAAATTCTGTCATCATTAACTCACCCTCAGGTTGTTCCAAACCTGTAGATAGAGCAACCATTGACTACCATAGTATTTTTTCCCTACTATGGTAGTCAATGGTTGCTCTATCTGCTTGGTTACACACATTCTTCAAAATATCTTCTTTTGTGTTCAGCAGAAAAAAGAAACTCATAGAAGACCCGAATATGTAAGAATGATTGGTGAAAAATTCATGTATTAAAGGTTTTTAAAAAATCATATCGTAGAGTAGCCTACCGCGGCCTGGACTAATGGCAGTGAGGAGGGGCTTCCTGTCACTCATCTGTTCCTGTCTGCTAAGCTCCGCCTCCCTCTGTTGGCTCCGTTTTTTCAGCTCAGTGTTGGATGGGAAAAACAGACCCACTGTCTGCGTCTGTGCATCTGCACACATGCGCAAACCCGCAGCTGGAGGCACGGTTCTAGATTCAGGCACAGGAACTGCCTGCCAGGTGGCTGAGGACTATAAGAGAAAGAACGAGAGAGAGGATGATATAATACTGTAGTTTTTTATGAGCACCAAACGGGACGTGTACTGTACCTGATCAGCTTCCTGTGTGTCCTGTCCTTGGTTTACTTGTGAGGGCGTCCTGGGTGGGCCGTCCAGGAAGACACCACAGACACCACAGTAATTAGAATATGGATGGCTGCTAGCTCCACACTGAGAACACGTCACAGAGCTGGCTTTGTGGCCAGGCTGGGTGTATAAACACAAAACCACACAGCATTTTGTTTGTATAGTACAAACTTTGTTTAATATATACAATGATATGTTGATTAAAAAATCTCCATATTATAATTTACACTAAAACATTCTGTGAGAAAAGAGTTTGAAAAGGACATAAAGAACCCATGAAACTCTTCATGACGCAGTTACTTTCCAACGTTGATGTATTTAATATTGAAACAGGAAGTTGCGGCGACACATATCAAACGGCTCTAGATTAAAAACTATATTAAATCCCTGTAGTCTTAAGGTGCGATCACATCAGGGAAATTTCGGAAAAATGTAATGGGCAAAAAAAAGGTGTTTTCTATTGTCAATAGTGTAGCGAAGAATAAAGCACACCTACCACCCCAGTAAATACAGAATGTTCCCCTAACATTCCCACATGTTTCCCAATTGGAAACCAAATAAGAATGTTGCAGGGAGGTTTTTTTCTAACAACCTAAAGAGAACCTTCCCAGAACGTTCCCTGCAGGTAATTTTTAGGTTTTATTTTTATAACCATGTAAGCTTGTGCAATGACCAATTCAGAAACTGAATGCTGAAATGTGTAATTGTTCATAACTGTAAACTATATTTTGTAGAATTACTTAGTTTAATACAGCTTTCATTAAAATGTAGAAATTAGATCAATCAAAACACATTATAATAAGGGGATAAATCCAATTTTATAGCTAAAAATATTAAGCCAAGGCTGCGTGCCTCTGCATGTGCTTCACAAATAGTGATTTCAGAGAGATTTGACACATCTAACTGAAGAGACCATGATGTTCACCAAGTTTTTGTTTACTAACTAAAAGAAAGTAGAACATTCTAACATGTCCCTGCTCAATTCAGTGGTAAGGAATTAATGTTATCCTAGTTAAAGTAAAAAAAACTGTTTCTTAATTTTTAATGTCTATGAATAAATAAGTAAAGAGGTTAGGGGAACGTACGGGGAACATTCCGAGAATGTAATGGGAATATTCTGAAAAGGTTAGGGGAACGTTATCTGTTCTGAGAACCAGAAACTAACGTTCCCAGAATGTTCTGGGAACCAAAAATTGTTAGCTGAGACAGAAGACACTTTCAAACCAAGCAGCTTTCTGTTGGCCAACACAACAAATCCTTGTGACCAACTTGAACCCGTTGCAAAAACTGCATTGGGAAATCTTTCTTCAAATGTCTGGATTTCATCAGCAGCATTTACAGAACAATGGTAAATGTGACCGCACCTTTAAAGCCTGTTCACCCCAAGACAAATGTTTAGTATGAAGATTTTTCAGACCGATCATTCACTTGCATCAACGCAACGTTCTTTACGGAGAGGTTTTTCCAGCGATTATCAAATCGTGGGCTAAATTCTGAATAACATACCAGTCTATGGTGCGTTCGAGTCCTTAACTTGGAAGTTCGTATTTACAAGTAGGAAAGACGTAAAATTATGCCGTCAGTCATGAAACCACTTTCGTCAATGGTACGGGGCATTCTCATTCTAGAGAGTATTTGATTGGACAAAATTTTGCACACACCTCCAGGAACAAGATGAGACATCAATATGTACTTTTTAAATGTGTTAAATGTGCTAAAAGTGTTTTGTCAACTAGTTGAACACACTAGCATATTTACACCTACATCTATCCACCTTATTTTGCAGCACAGATGTAAGCTGTTTACTGTGAAAGTGCGAGACTTCCGATTCATTAGCCGCTATCGGTACAGTACATAGCTTCAAACCAGTATGCTTAGCTTATGCTTAGCCGATTGCAATATCAAGCAGCATTAAGAGCTGTTTTGTACAGCTAAAACTAACTGGAAGCGGATGACACCAGAAACCTTGCACATTGAATTGACAAATGGCCTCAAAAATGGGTCCTCAAGTTGGTCACCTTTGCACCACACCAGTCGCAGAATCGTGCATCCGAGTGGTTGACTCTATTGCACTTGGAGCAGGAGACCATTTTGCCCTGTGAACTGGGTACAGGTGCAGCTCTCTGTCCACTTAAAATGGGCTGTGGAATGATAAAGCACTATTATAACCACTGTATTGTCCTATCACAATCCTAGTAATGATTCAGCAGACTTCTGATTGGCTAACGAGATTGTGCTGATTTCTGGCTCTTACCGTGGTTTGCTGAAGCAGCTGGGATTCACAAGTGACACAATGTGTGATGTGAGATGGGTTTCCTGTCCCACACAAGCCACATATTAACTTATCCTAGAAAAATAGTGATATGATATACTGAATAGATTTAATTAATACATTTAATTGACTCAGGAGTGATCCACTACAGACAGACATTTACCTGTAGCCTCAGACTAGCCTGCGGCTGCAGTTGTTGAGCCAATGGAAACTCACACACCACACATGTAGCCGTATTTAGAGGCACCATGGTTTTACAGTGCACACATAGACCCATCTGTGAAAAAGAACAGCTCAAATTATTGGTAAATGAATACTGATTATCTGAATATCCCAGTATTGTGTAGTAACAAAGTACATATTACCTGTCCTCCTTCAGTAGGAGGGAGTCTTTGACCAGGTATTGGGGGTACTGGTGATCCACAGTGCAGACAGAATCGGGCAAAAGGGTCTGAAGGGCGATGATTCAGGCACTTTGGACATCTTCAAAAAGATATAATATATAATATACACACACTTAGTACATTTTTACTGTATTTTTTTTTATCAAAAAATACAGCCTAGGTGAGCATAAGACACTTCACAAACAAAACAAAAAACTTGTTATTTTGAGCTTGAAATTATATAATAATTAATACATGTATGTACTGTATGTAAAGTATGTATGTATGTAACGAGGCCAGCTAGTAAGAGCTGTGTGTGTAAATCTCACTCCCCTGGCCTTGTTAGTGCCCCTGCCTCCCATGCCGGAAACACAAATTCAAATCCCGCTTGGAGCATTGCGAGTAGAACTGGAGGAGTTATGCTGGTGCCATGACCCAGATGGGAGTCAGGTTTAGGGGGGTGAGTGTAACAGAGGCCAGCTAGTAAGAACTGTGTGTGTAAACCTCACTTCACTGGCCTCAAAAGGCGCGTCCTTGTTAGTACCCCTGCCTCTCATGCCGGAAACACCAGTTTGAATCCTTTTTGGAGTGGTGTGAGTAAAAACGGAGGAGTTATGTTGGTGCCATGACCCAGATGGGAGTGAGGTTTAGGGGGTGAGTGTAACAGAGGCCAGCTAGTAAGAGCTGTGTGTGTAAACCTTACTCCCCTAGCTTCAAGAGGTGCATTAGATTCTGAGGCCTCTAGCATCCTTGTTAGTGTGCCTGCCTCCCATGCTGGAAGCACCCGTTTGAATCCCGCTTGGAACGGTGCAAGTAGAACCGGAGGAGTTACATTGGTGCCGTGACCCAGGTGGGAGTGAAGTTTAGGGAGTGAGTATAACAGAGGCCAGCTAGTAAGAGCTGTGTGTGTAAACCTTACTCCCCTTTCTTCAAGAGGTGCATTAGATGCTGAGGCCTCTAGCATCTTTGTTAGTGTGCCTGCCTCCCATGCTAGAAACACCAGTTTGAATCCCGCTTGGAATGGTGCAAGTAAAACTGGAGGAGATGCGTTGGTGCCGTGACCCAGATGGGAGTGAGGTTTAGCAGGGTGAGTGTAACAGAGGCCAGCTAGTAAGAACTGTGTGTATAAATCTTACTCGCCTGGCCTCAAGAGGTGCACTATAGGCTGCAGTCTTCAGCATCCCTGTTAGCGCATCTGCCTCCCATGCCTGAAACGCTGGTTCGAATTGAATCCCACTCGGTGTGGTACGAGTAAAACCAGAGGGGTTACTGATATATTAACAATTCAATAATTTCATGCTCAAAATAACATCTCTCGCTCTCTGTGGAGAGGTTGGCGAGCGAGAGACGTGGGAGCAGCGAGCGAGACCGGTGCGTGATTGAGAATGAGAATCGAGTCCTCTCATGAGGGAGCCTGGAGGCATATAAGGACTAGCAACACCAGTGAAGGACGAGAGAGGACCAGGCCTGGAACTTACGTTGTGTTTCGTTTATGTTTTGTTATGTGTGTGCGTGGCAGTTATCCGTGAAGGGCTGCCGCATTTAGAGCCGTCCTAGAGGGGCCGGAAGAGTCGCTAGCGTTCGCCGTCCACGATGTTGGGGAGGTGCAGGGAGCATGGGACTCGCTGCCGGCTGCCATTAACAGGAGGATCCACTGCCGGCCGCCAAGGGGCGGAGGAGGATCGAGCTGTCCACCGAGCGTCCAGTACCATCCCATGGTACCGCGAGGAAGACCGAGTGGCAGTGTATCAGGGAACCGGTCCACGTTTTTTTTTTTTTCTCTCGTTCACGAGTGAAGGACGAGAGAGGTGAAGATCGAAATTTTATTGTTTAATGTTATTTTTATTTAGTATTATTATGTTTTATTATTTTTCATAATTATTTGTATAATGTACAATGTAAAGTCAGACTGTGTTGAACATTGTGTCCCAAGGAGAGACTTGGATGAGCTATATTTGTTACAGGAATGTGTATACTTATAGAACATGTTTCCACTGATGCACACAGTAGCATGCATCTGTTCTATGATGTATTGTAAACTGATTCTTTATAAGGAAAGTGGATTGTGCAACTGATGTAAGCATGATGTATACGCTCTATTTTAAACATAGGACGCATGTTTCTCTTCCTTCTATGGAAGTCTCTTCCTAGTGAGATCCTCTGTTATTAGTATATATAATATTCAAATTGAGTGTCCAGCCTCAGAGACGAGACGAGGAGACGAGACTCAGAGGAGAGACGAGATGAGATGAGAGATGGACGAGGGACGAAGAGAGGATGAAGAAGGGAGAGGGGAGAGAAATGGAGGAATGGAGAAACATACAGCTGGCATGAGACAATAACTTTTTAATGTCTCAACTATGTCTGATATATAAAATAATAAAAAGAGATCTCTTGGCAAATTACTGGTATCCGGTCCTGTGATTCGATCATAACGGGGACAAAAGCTGAATTTTCAGATCTACAATTGGCGTCACACGAACAGGATCTGCATTTCAGGCATTTATCATCAGGTAAGACATTTTCTTTTTCTTAAAGATTCTAAGTCTGCCTGATGATATATAAACTGTTGAGACAGTGACTGAAACTGCTAAAAAGAACTGTGTTATTTTGAAATACCAGTTTTGTTGCCAATGAATATGTGTCAGACATAGTTACATTTTAAGTAATTTAATTTGATGTGATTTATTTAAGTTATTCTGATCAGCATTCTGACCTCCAAAATATTGAATGAAGCTGGGTTAAAAGTGGATTCTTTTGTGCAAAAGACCATTTTGTCAAATTTTCGGGAGATTAATCCGTAATGCGATTTAGCAATTAGTTCGTTGTGACTGTAAGGTGGTCGGAACACGGCGAGACTGCAGTTTTGTTTTATTTTTAAATTTTGTTATTTTTGGGCAGAGAAAATCTCTAATGTGTCCTTCGGGCCTTAGAACCGTGCTTAGAAGAAGTACGGGGAATTGCAACGAACTGTGAGATTAAAGCGGTTTAAAGTGGCGGGTCTGCGCTAAAGGTTGCGCAGCTTTAGAAAGCCCTAAAACGTTTAAACACGCTAAAGGTATAAGGCGCCTTTATGAATAAAAGTGGCTAGAATCGTTGGCCTTCTGATTTTGACAGTAAAGCTGTTCAATATTTGGGGATGAGACTGATCTGAGTTCAACTGAAAAGAAAAATGAAAAGAAAAAAAAAGAGAAAAAATGTATTTGAGTTAAACTGAATTTAAAAGTAAAATACAATTGAAAATATATGAGTTAACTTTTAACTGTTTCTTTTTCCTTTCCTCGAGTTTCTCAAGTGTTCATAAGGGAGAGCAGCCCCTCCCTTTGGAATTCACCCTATACCCTTCTCTCTCTCTCTCTCTCTCTCTCTCTACACACACACACACACATACTTATAAATAGATAGCCTGCTGTTTCTCTAGTTCACATAGAGAAATATACAAATTATTTTCAAAATGGCTGCAAACAAAGAAAGCATTTGCAAGATACATTTCTAGATGAGATCAAATGACAGAAATGTCTGGTGTTAATATATATATATATATATAAAATATATTTTAAAAAAAAGAAAAAAAAAAAGGAAAAAGAGAAAAACAAATATAAACAAAGATGCAATCGAAAATATTAAGCCAGAGTAAAAAATTGTAGTATGAAACTATGTTAAAAGTTTATGAAAATGCAGTCCTGGGGCATTGTGGACTTTGCCTCAGTGGGTTCTCTCTCATTCATAGACAGCTGAATGCTATTTGAGCCTGTGCTATGAGTGATACGTTATTTATAGTAAAGCACAGTGTTTCAGTTGGAAATCATAGACACAGAGATGTTAAAGAAATAATACTAGGCAATTAGTAATTAAATGTTTCAAGCAAAACTCATTCACTCAATCTTTTAAATGAATACAGACCTTAAATGATATAAGTGATCATTTTGGATTAGTTACTCTATGACCAGTAACTTCTTTGTCTCATCTTTGTCTTCACCATGTACAGGGCCGATGGCTCCGGTTACAGATTTACATTTACATTTACATTTATGCATTTGGCAGACGCTTTTATCCAAAGCGACTTACATTGCATTCAAGGTACACATTTTACATTTTGTCAATTCTGTCAATTCTTGCTTTCCCTGGGAATCGAACCCATGACCTTGGCATTGCTAGCGCCATGCTCTACTGTTTGAGCTATAGGAAAGCCTACAGATGAAGCAGAACTTTACTTTGAACGGATTTTAGTAATAACTAATTGATTTAAGTTATTAATAGTGCTGTTATTAATCTGTCTCCATGTTTTGAAACTATTAGGCATTCCAAATGGTTCTGATGGCTCTTGAATGCAATTCCTTGATTCTGTTGAAGAAAATGCCTGTCAAAGGTTTCGTATTGGAAAGAGTGGTTACCAGTGAGCATGAGGTGATTTCTCAATGACGGATAAGATCCTCTATGGCCAAAAAAGGGGACAATCTAAGGCAGAGATTTTACCGCCGCTACTGGGCATCTCCTGAAGGGAGGTGTGATTGTGAGATGTGTATGAGAGTGAGAAGATGTTTGTAAGGCCAACAGCATCATTGAAGGGAGAGCTGTGAGAAGTTACAGTAGTCTGCCCTAGAAATGGGAACTCCTCCATACCAGATTACCAGCAACCACATTCCTTGGATGGTGTGACTATGCCAGGGGGACACCCTGGGAAAGATGATCATTCATAAAGAGATAAGGGGAATGGGTTTTCAAGAACCAGCTGAGACCATGAGGGATTGTAATTCATTCCTGTGGAGACCATAACAGAAAAGCTTCTTCATTTATATTAGGAACATGAAGTTGGTTGCCTTACGTGCAATTATTGTTTAGAAGTTTCATATTCAGGTGAATCTCTGAAAGTGTGATATTGAACTAACATGTCTCTATCATAGTTTTCATTCCTGTAAATCATTAAGACATGACAGGATAATTCCAAGACATGGTGGTGGTTAAAGATGAAGACTGCTTTTGCTGATTTAAGAGAAGTTCTGGATAAAAAAGGTTAAGTGAATTTAACATATTTAACTAAAGAAAACCTTAGCAAGATCTTAGCATAAGTTATTTTAGATTGTTGGAATCATTCCAATACAAAACAACTGAGTTGACTTTTCTACACAAATGAATAATGAACAGACATGTTTCGAGACATGCTTTGATAAGAGGTGAAGATAGATTTTACACTTACAAAACACAACTGACAAACAATCAACACCTGCTTACTGATTTACAACCCCAAAGGATAGGATTCTTTGATGTCAACGTTTCTTTTAGTTTGTTATTTTGAACCAGGAACTGAAGGAATTCAGGTATATTTACTGAAAAGTTCAGGTACTGGCGAAGATTTTTTTAATGTTTCCTTTCTTAGATGTATGGGGTACATTTTAAATGCATACACATAGATGATAAAAGACACATAGTATGCGGGGACATATCATGGGTTTGGGTTATTTGTTTTGTTTGTTTTCTGTTTGTTGTTTTTCTTTCTTTTGCCTTTCCTTTTCTTCACTATTGCTCCACTAGATGGCCACTGGAGGGGTAAAGGTGTGGAACTGACTGTCGTAGTTCCAGAGGAGGGACTGAAGATCGAAATTTTATTGTTTAATGTTATTTTTATTTAGTATTATTATGTTTTATTATTTTTCATAATTATTTGTATAATGTACAATGTAAAGTCAGACTGTGTTGAACATTGTGTCCCAAGGAGAGACTTGGATGAGCTATATTTGTTACAGGAATGTGTATACTTATAGAACATGTTTCCACTGATGCACACAGTAGCATGCATCTGTTCTATGATGTATTGTAAACTGATTCTTTATAAGGAAAGTGGATTGTGCAACTGATGTAAGCATGATGTATACGCTCTATTTTAAACATAGGACGCATGTTTCTCTTCCTTCTATGGAAGTCTCTTCCTAGTGAGATCCTCTGTTATTAGTATATATAATATTCAAATTGAGTGTCCAGCCTCAGAGACGAGACGAGGAGACGAGACTCAGAGGAGAGACGAGATGAGATGAGAGATGGACGAGGGACGAAGAGAGGATGAAGAAGGGAGAGGGGAGAGAAATGGAGGAATGGAGAAACATACAGCTGGCATGAGACAATAACTTTTTAATGTCTCAACTATGTCTGATATATAAAATAATAAAAAGAGATCTCTTGGCAAATTACTGGTATCCGGTCCTGTGATTCGATCATAACGGGGACAAAAGCTGAATTTTCAGATCTACAGAGGACCAGGCCTGGACTTTACGTTGTGTTTTGTTTTACGTTTTGTTATGTGTGTGTGTGCGCGGCAGTCGTACATGAGGGGCTGCCGCTTTAACTTTCAGTTTGTTCAAACTAGAGAAACTTGTTGCTAGAGAAGTCTAAATGTTCCCCGGTTCCCGCCTCCTTCTTCCCATTACAACAAACTGTGTTACACTCACCTAAGGAAATCTGTCTCTCTCTGGATCCGTGATATCTGAGTGCTTGTCAAGTTTCTTAAGGGACTTTCCACAACATCTGCACCCTGGTTCTGGTGGGATTGAGAATGATAACGTTAAACAGGATGTGCTCTGTTTCTGTTTTCTACTTGAGATGAGAGTGATCACCATTTTAGTGAGGGTTGTTGGAGAGTATTTTGTGTATGTTGTAAACCTTTACTTGTGTGTTTTCAACTGTCAGCCGTGCAGATGAACCGGGGCCGAGACGCTGTGAGAGGAATCGAGGGCCTTTCAGAGCTCTGCGAGATTCACTACCAGGAATATCTGACATAAAATAATGAAAAAACAGCACAAGAAAGTCACGTAACTGAGTACAAATTCTGAGATTAGCAAAGATTCTTTTTTTCAGATCAGATCTTATTTCCCCCCCAAAATCAAGAGAAAAGTCAAAATTATATTTCATATAAAGAAAATATAGAAGCCTATATTTAAGGGGTTTTTTTTGCATTGTGACCGTTTTCATGTCAATTCATGACATTATGCATTAAAACCCTCTTGCCCAAATAGCCTACTGAGTTATTTTGTATTAATCATTTTTATATAAAAAATACTAATCATTACGGTAAAGAGAATAATATTATTCACATTACTGTAATGCAGAAAAAAAACTATATTAATATTTTTGAAACAATAATGAATAATAAAAAATAATTTATATACTGTATATACACACACACACACACACACACACACACACACACACACACACACACATATATATATATATATATATATATATATATATATATATATATATATATATATATATATATATATATATATATATATATATATATATATATATATATATATATATATATATATATATATATATATACTGTACATAATGTAAAAACTATTTTGGTAATATTATGGTAATATTTTTGGTATTAGTGTAATATTTGTTGCACTGAACTTATTTTATCCTGATTCATATTTTTTTTTTTACAGTGAGATATTTTCATGATTCAGTGTTTCTTTTTTCAGAAATGTCAGAATTAAAAAATTGTAAGGGCTTGTTTGACAACATTTTGTTTATGCAAAATATTTTTTTCTAATTTGTGTGTGTTTATTTGTGACAAATGCACACTGACAAGAACCAAATTATTTACCTAAGTATTTAATAGAGGAAACGCCAGCTCCATTTTCGCTCCCCTTCAAATTCTTTAATGAATCCTGTTCAACATAAAGTAATGTTTAATACATATTCTTAAATACATGAACTCTTACTACGGGGGGGGAAATCCATAATGGGTTCAAAACTGACATCCTTGCCATTGATCTTCAAAGAGTCATCCTCCTGGTCCGTAGTCAGATCCTCATCTGAAGTAGGCGGCTCCACTATGAAAACCTTGGTGACGACAGCACTCTGTCGGCCATCTCTGCATTACATTACAAATGGTCTTTATTTGGGTCAATTTGAAGTACAATTTGTTGCTGCGTGTTTACCCAACTGGGCATTTTTCACTTTTAGAAAATAACCTCTCTTTTAACACTCTCACTAGTTGATTTAATTAGTCTACTAACAAAGGACATGCATCAAATGAGAATTCTGTGATTCTTATTAAATTTTTCTGAATATTTCCTATTTCTGAATAGATGGGAGGGCAAAAATATATTTCAATGCTTTTGCATTCTCTCACAAAAGTTTTGTTCCCCCGAAAAAGTTTGTTTTTGTTTGCGAATAACTCTAAAGTTTTGCGAGCAAAAGCAAAGTTTCTTGCGGGAACATTTACGAGAGAATGGAAAAGAATTAACATATATTTTTTCCCATCACCCTGTCCCTTTAGGGGCTCCATACTAGGGACATGAGATAGTAAAAAAAATTAGATGGGAAGAAATTTTTTTTTTAAATTGTTTTGCATTTCGTAGAAAAACTTTATTTTAATAAAATAAGATGAAGTGGAAGGAATTTTCAGTGTAATGCAATACTTTTGTGAGGTAACGCAATACTTTTTCTAGAATATGCAATACTTTTGTGAGGTAACGAATTACTTTTGCTAGAGAATTAAATACTTTTGTGAGGTAACGCAATACTTTTGCATTAGAATTAAATACTTTTGTGAGGTAACGCAATACTTTTCTGAAGTAACTAAATACTTTTGCTAGAGAATTAAATACTTTTGTGAGGTAACGCAATACTTTTGCTGGAGAATTAAATACTTTTGTGAGGTAAAGCAATACTTTTGCTATTGAATTAAATACTTTTGTGAGGTAACGCAATACTTTTTCTAGAATATGCAATACTTCTGTGAGGTAACAAAATACTTTTGCTAGAATATGCAATACTTCTGTGAGGTAACGAAATACTTTTGCTAGAATATGCAATACTTCTGTGAGGTAACAAGATACTTTTGTGAGGTAACGCAATACTTTTTCTAGAATATGCAATACTTTTGTGAGGTAACGAAATACTTTTGCTAGAGAATGAAATACTCTTGTGAGGTAACACAACACTTTTGTGAGACAACGCAATACTTTTGCTGGAGAATTAAATACTTTTGTGAGGTAACGCAATACTTTTGCATTAGAATTAAATACTTTTGTGAGGTAACGCAATACTTTTCTGAGGTAACTAAATACTTTTGCTAGAGAATTAAATACTTTTGTGAGGTAACGCAATACTTTTGCTGGAGAATTAAATACTTTTGTGAGGAAAAGCAATACTTTTGCTATAGAATTAAATACTTTTGTGAGGTAACGCAACACTTTTTTGAGTTAATGCAATACTTTTGTGAGGTAACGCAATACTTTTGCTGGAGAATTAAATACTTTTGTGAGGAAAAGCAATACTTTTGCTATAGAATTAAATACTTTTGTGAGATAACGCAACACTTTTGTGAGGTAATGCAATACTTTTGTGAGGTAACGCAATACTTTTGCTAGAAAATGTTATACTTTTGTGAGGTAACGCAACACTTTTGTGAGGTAACGCAATACTTTTGCTGGAGAATTAAATACTTTTTTGAGGTAACGCATTACTTTTGCTAGAGAATTAAATACTTTTGTGAGGTAGCGCAACAGTTGTGAGGTAACGAAATACTTTTGCTAGAGTATGCAATACTTTTGTGAGGTAATGCAATACTTGTGTGAGGTAACGCAATACTTTTTCTAGAATATGCAATACATTTGTGAGGTAACGCAATACTTTTTCTAGAATATGCAATACATTTGTGAGGTAACGCAATACTTTTGCTAGAGAATTAAATACTTTTGTGAGGTAAAGCAATACTTTTGCTAGAGAATTAAATACTTTTGTGAGGTAACGCAACACTTGTGAGGTAACGCAATACTTTGCTGGAGAATTAAATACTTTTGTGAGGTAAAGCAATACTTTTGCTAGAGAATTAAATACTTTTGTGAGGTAACGTAATACTTGTGTGAGGTAACAATACTTTTGCTAGAGTATGCAATACTTTTGCTAGAGTATGCAATACTTTTGCTAGAGTATGCAATACTTTTGTGAGGTAACGCAATACTTTTGTGAGGTAGCGCAATACTTTTGTAAGGTAACGCAACACTTTTGTGAGGTAATGTAATATTTTTGTGAGGTAACGCAACACTTTTGTGAGGTAACGCAATACTTTTGTGAGGTAACGCAATACTTCTGCTAGAGTATGTAATACTTTTGTGAGGTAATGCAACACTTTTGTGAGGTAATGCAATATTTTTGTGAGGTAACGCAACACTTTTGTGAGGTAATGCAATACTTTTGTGAGGTAACGCAATACTTTTGTGAGATAGCACAATACTTTTGCTCGAGTATGCAATACTTTTGTGAGGTAGTGCAATACTTTTGTGAGGTATAACGCAATACTTTTGCTAGAGTATGCAATACTTTTGTGAGGTAATGTGATACTTGTGTGAGGTAACAATACTTTTGCTAGAGTATGCAATACCTTTGTGAGGTAATGAATGCACAGTTTGTCAGGGGAATGTAATATTTTGAAAGAGGACTCAAATATTTTGTGAACAAATGCAAATTTTGTCAGGGGAATGCAATACTTTTCTAGATGCAAAATTTCTCTAGAAAACGCAAAAACTTTTCTGAGGTAACGTAAACATTTTGCGAGCGAGCACAAAATTTGTCGGGGAACGCAATATTTTTGAAAGGGAACTCAAATATTTTGTGAGCGAATGCAAAGTTTGTCAGGGGAACGCATTTGCGAGAGAGCGCAAAAGTTTTGTGAGCCAATGCAAAATCATTAAAATATAATTTTCTTGCCAACTCATCTTTTCTTCCTCAATGTCCTCTTATTTGCTCCGTTTTGGGCAATAAATAAAGACATTCAAAGCATTAGAAAAGTAGTAAAAATAATAATGAATGCATGGTAACAAAAGAAAAATAAGGAGACGTTACAAGACAGTTTTAATGTAATGTACAGAATATAACAAAAATAACTATCTTAGTTTTAATCAACCCCTGGCCCCGGGACATAATAGTGCCCTTATTTGAAGAAACACCCAGCCAAGTTATAAACATACCATAAAATGTACCTACGTGGTGACAGCCATGGCTCTCACAGACACTTTTCCCACCGGTAAGTGAATAGGTTCAGTAAATTTAAGAGTGCTGCCACCAGAGCCTAGCCTCTTCATCGCCTCCGGCTTACTGCCGTCCAGTGTGTACAACACACTCACATCAGAGGATTCTGGAATATATATGTAATGAATCACATGAAGATCAACAAGCAAGAAACAAGGCAAGCTTGTGTTAAAACCGCCCTGACTCACCGGATTTGATCTCAACAGGAGTGCAGGAGTCAATCTCATTCTTGCCTTTACCCGGAGGAGGCATGCGAATGGGAATTATTTGAGGTGCTGCCACTGAACCTGCTGTCATGTTTGCACTCTTGAACCTGCAATATAGGAAATAAAATACATTTGTGGATGGGACAAAGAAATCGCATAGCCTACAGATATGTTTAATTCAGTACATGCATAAAAGGTGAAGTACATAGGCTGTAGAAAATATGAGATAATGTCCTGACTTGTGTATTTTAAAGTAGAACGGACCTGTAAAAAAATTGAACCATAAACGAAATGAACGTTTCGAAAATACTCGCAGCGCAAAGCTGTATCTAACGACGCTATAATGATACATTAAACGCAGGACGAGCTGTTGTTGAGTCTTCACGTATCCCATAGCAACTGAGTAGCCTGGTACGCATGCGTACCCCAATTCCACCCCACCCTCAAATTTAAAGGGATTCGTTCAAAAATGAATGATGTCAATATTTTCACCATTTTCACCAAAGCGGAGTTTCACTCAGCACGTGTTACAGTTCATTTACTGTACACAACACTCCTCAGATACTGAACTTCTTGATTCAAAAGTGTGTATTTCTTTTGGATAGAGAGACATTTGGATCAGACAGTTTACACAAATTTCTTCAGTGTCTAATATGTCAGGAGGGTTTTTTTTTTAACTGAAGTCCAAGGACCCCCAGGGGGCCACAGGGAAGTGTTAGGAGGCCCTAAAACAGTGTAAATAGATGATGAAAAAAAAGATAAAATAAATACATAACAAAATTAAAATAAATTGCAAAATGATGAAAAAACCCAGTTAAATATAAATAAATAGGCTGAATAATAAAATGTGATATTAATAAATTAATAAAATAAATAACAGAACATATATTAAAATGAACAAATATTATATATATACAGCCAAAATGTATTAAGACACCTTCAACATTTTCTCACATTATCACAGTTTATTCGCTCTAGTTAAAAAAAATGGTCATAAAATATGACAAGAGTAAAACTGTGTCAGAACAAATTTTGATAATGTCAGATAACTTTGATAGACCAATCAGCTGTCGGCTGTTAAATTTAAGTGCACAATTAGATAATATCAATTTAGGTCAAGTAATGACCAAGCAATGCTTCATTTTGTTCAGTCTGTGGTGTAAAAGGTCACATTTTAGCAATTAAAGAAAAAACACTTAAGCAAAACATGGTCAGGTCAAAGTATCTGAATAATTTTGGTACCAAATTTGTATCAATTTTACTGGTAGTCCATTGTATGAAGGATTTTTGGGTATAATATATCACAGTTTACTTTATTTTGCTATCCTCACTTACATAAATGAACTATAGTGTCCTGCACATTATTAAAAAATTATATCTGGTGTCTGAATAATTTTTGGTTTGACTGTATAGCACTAATAGCCTATAGATATAGCCCATAGCACAAATTACTTACTCGACTTGCTCGTTTTTTGTGGAAAAAACCCAACATTTAAACAAAAACTATGCAAAAATGACCACCATTTTATTAGAATATTTCACATGCAAATAGTCAATTGCATAGGCCTATATAAAATAATATTGATGTCATCATGGCAAAAGAGGGGTTACAAGCAGAATGTGAAAGACTGTATTATACATACGTGTGTGTGTGTGTGTGTGTGTGTGTGTGTGTGTGTGTGTGTGTGTGTGTGTGTGTGTGTGTGTGCGCGCGCGCGCGTGAGCCAATGCCTCCCCCTACAGGACAGTTGCTAACGGGAAACTGCTTGT
Source organism: Gobio gobio (assembly GCF_949357685.1). Classification (NCBI taxonomy): domain Eukaryota; kingdom Metazoa; phylum Chordata; class Actinopteri; order Cypriniformes; family Gobionidae; genus Gobio; species Gobio gobio. Next base: position 27,672,887 of record NC_137120.1, read on the forward strand.
CCTTTGATTGGAGCAATTTAACTATTTGAGTTCATTACCATTTCAGTTTGCTTCAAATATATATGTACTGTTCATCTAAATAATGCACATTAAACGATAAATTATAGCACAGAACATATTTTGTATAGGCCCATATAAAATATGCCCGTCATGACAATGGCACAGTTAACACACGATGCTTCATTTTTTCATTCTTTTCCCCAGAAACTCAACCTTTTTAACTGAAAAGTATAATTGGTAATTAATTGCATTATTCTTATTAAAAAAGATAAGTGTCCTTAGTAATCTGCTAAAGCATAAACGCAGTGTGTAAGAGGTTAAAGAGATGCACAATCACACAGACAAACTATCAACTAATATGAAAAACTGAATTTATTGATATAGTTCAGGTACATTTTTTAATGAATATCAGTAGGAGAAGTAATATGGATTAGCAAACAAACAGGATGGAAATAAAACAACAACAACAACACAATCTTTCTGAATAAATAGCAGCACTTTATGTGCTGTATGAATTCTTATCGTACTCCAGCACAGTAGATGGGGCTGAACCTTTTATTTGGTTCTCAATCTGCCAGCCTGCGTTGCCATGTCTTCTTTCATTCTTGACTTGTGCTTGCTTTTGGTTATACATATTATAAGTCGCTTATGTGGGGTTTATTGGCTTACTTCCAGACTAAAGTCTGGGTTTAAAATAAAAAGAGCTTATTTTCACTTATTCAGAAGAAAGAAGTCGCTAATTTGTGCTAGTGTTTGATAGTTGCGTGCACGTTTAATTTAAGTGCACGCGATCTGGCAACCCTGTAAACTCGCCGCCTACCGCAAGACATGAGTGCAGACTGAAATTCTACAGCGTTTCACTTCAACTTCAAAGGACATTTGAATGGATTATTATTGTTGACATTTTACTTTCTCCTCAATTAATTCATTTCTCATGAACAATGACAGAAGTTAAAGTAAAAAAGGAGTCAACGGACCCTGTAGATATCGAGAATCGGTGAGTCAACATGGGGAGTTTTGGCCTGTTAACACAACATATGACAACGTGTGGATGGATTTGATAAGCAATTAAAGTTAATATCGTAGCTATTTTGTCGACTTTGTGGGTTGTAAGTACTTAAGTTCATGGCAAAAAGAAACCAAGCTTCGATCCACAAGATGAGCGTCGTGGAAATATGTGAATGTTTTTAAAGTTGAGAACGTTTTGCTTTCTTAGTACGCTATTATTATTATTATTTAGATGAAAATCATTGCGATATACATCTATATATCTGCGTTTGCGTTAAGACTTCACGTACGAGTTCTAAAGCGTAATTACGTCAATTGCGTGCGTTTAAAGGGACAGTTAACACACAAAATAAAAATTCTGTCATTTACTCACCCTCAAATTGTTCCAAAACTGTATGAGTTTCTTTCCTCTGTTGAACACAAAATAAGATATTTCGAAGAGATGTCTGTAATCACTTCCATGTCAAAGGGGTCCATCAACAGTTTGGTTACCCATATTCTTCAAAATATCTTATTTGGGTTCATCAGAGGAAAGAAACTCATATAGGTTTGGAACAACTTGAGGGTGAGTAAATTATGACAGAATTTTATGTGTGTGTGTGTGTGTGTGTGTGTGTGTGTGTGTGTGTGTGTGTGTGTGTGTGTGTGTGTGTGTGTGTGTGTGTGTGTGTGTGTGTGAGAACTGTGTCTTAAGTGATTTTGGTCAGCAATAAATGTTCAATTTTGATCTTTCTTTTTGTACTAACTAAGACAGGAAGATTTTTATTGGTCTTTTAACATAATGAAGAGAAAAGGAATGTATTTGTGTCATGTTGTGCAGAGAATGTCAGGAAATGAATAGTTCATAGTTCATATTGCTTGAGCACTTTTATTTTTTCTCTGTTAAAGGATAAAAGAGCTGTGTCAGCAGTTTCCACAAGGGATCACAGATCTGGTCATCCAGAATGACATGCCGCACGTTGAGGCGCAGCAGCGGGCCACGGCCATCAACAGACTGCTGTCTGTGGTGAGATGTTCAGCTCTAGCTGACAGTGCATGACATTTCCCTGCTCTTTATGCTTATGTGTGATTCTTCATTTTTGTTCTCAGGGTCAATTAGACTTGCTCAGGAACAGCAATGGCCTTTTATACAGGCTTAAAGATATTCAGGCTGCAAGGTTTGTCTCTTTAAATGCAAGCACATCATCTTAATTTGCTCTATATACACACAGATCAGGTGTAACATTATAACCACCTTTCTAATATTGTGTTGACCCCCTTTTGCTACCAAAACAGCCCTAACCCATTGAGGCATGGACTCCACTAGACCCCTGAAGGTGTGCTGTGGTATCTAACACCAAGATGTTAGCAGCAGATCCTTTAATTTGCGAGGTGGATCGGACTTGTTTGTTCAGCACATCCCACAGAAGCTCGATTGGATTGAGATCTGGGGAAGTTGGAGGCCCAGTCAACACCTCAAACTCGTGCTCATCAAACTATTCCTGAACCATTTTTGCTTTGTGGCAGGGTGCATTATCCTGCTGGAAGAGGCCATAGCCACCAGGGAATACCGTTTCCATGAAAGTGTGTGCATGGTACAACAATGCTTCGGTAGTTGGTACGTGTCAATGTAACATCCACATGGATGCAGGACCCAAGGTCTCCCAGCAGAACATTGCCCAAAGCATCACACTGCCTCCACCAGCTTGCCTTCTTCCCATAGTGCATCCTAGTGGTTACCCAGGTAAGCGACGCACACGCACCTGGCCTTCTTCCATTGCTTTGTGGTCCAGGTCTGATGCTTACTGTTGGTGCTTTCGGCAGTGGACAGGGGTCAGCATGGGCACCCTGACTGGTCTGCGGCTATGCAGACCCATACGCAACAAACTGCGATGCACAGTGTATTCTGACACCTTTTTTTATCAGAACCAGCATTAACTTCTTGAGCAATTTGAGCTACAGTAGCTCGTCTGTTTGATCGGACCACACGAGCCAGCCTTCGCTCCCCACGTGCATCAATGAGCCATGGCCACCCATGACCCTGTCGCCGGTTCACCACTGTTCCTTCCTTGGACCACTTTTGATAGATACTGACCACTGCAGACCGGGAACACCCCACAAGAGCTGCAGTTTTGGAGATGCTCTGACCCAGTCATCTAGCATCACAATTTGGCCCTTGTCAAACTCGCTCAAATCCTTACGCTTGCCAACTTGAGGACAAAATGTTCACTTGCTGCCCAATATATCCCAGCCACTAACAGGTCCCATGGTGAAGAGATAATCAGTGTTATTCAATTCACCTGTCAGTGATCATAATGTTATGCCTGATCGGTGTGTGTGTGTGTATATATATATATATATATATATATATATATATAAATATTTTATAATCATTATGTATTTATTTTTTCACAGTAAAGTAAAAGGCTCTGATAACCAAGAAAAACTTGTTTACCAAATCATAGAGGATGCTGGAAATAAAGGTAAAGTAATTTTTTTTTTATTAAGAGTCTGGTCTATATTAATAAAGAAAACAACTTATTATGAACCACTTTTTCCGTTTTCTAAAGGAATTTGGAGCAGAGACATCAGATATAAGAGTAACCTTCCACTCACAGAAATCAATAAAATCCTCAAGAATCTTGAGAGTAAGAAACTCATCAAAGCGGTGAAGTCTGTTGCAGTGAGTGGATCTCCAAACATTATTTAGACATTTAAAATGTATAATTTGCCTTAGGCCTACTGAAAAGTCTTGAATTTTTCCCATCCAGGCCTCTAAGAAGAAGGTCTACATGCTGTACAACCTGCAGCCGGACCGATCTGTGACAGGAGGCGCCTGGTATAGCGATCAAGATTTCGAGTCCGAGTTTGTGGAAGTTCTCAACCAACAGTGCTTTAAGTTCCTGCAAAGTAAGGTTAGATTGTAATATTTCTTATTTCTCCTAATCTTTGTGATCTTAAAAGTTTAACACTTTGAATTAAACTCTTTCCTCGTCAGTCAAAATAAAAAATAAAAAAAAGTTGTCAGGAAGCATTGTCATAAATTATGGAAAATTCCGTCAATGGCAGGAAAACATCATAAATTATAGAAATTTCCATCATTGATTGGGTAGCGTTGACGTAAATTATGGAAAATTCCATCAATGGCGCGGAAGTGTTTGTGTTGTAAATTAATGAATTCCGTCAATGACTGTAACAAGTTAATAGAAATATGTTTGTTTTTAGGCTGAAGTAGCGAGAGACAGTAAGCAGAGCCCCATGGTGCAAAGAAACAGCTCATTTGCCACCTCTCATGAAGTGTGGAAGTACATCTGTGAGCTCGGCATCAGCAAAGTGAGTGGGAATAATATCTCAATACTTTAGAGTTATTAAACGTGAACTGAATAGGTTTGTTATATTGTGATGTTCCTGTGCGCAGGTAGATCTGTCCATGGAGGACATCGAGACCATCCTAAACACACTGATCTTTGATGGCAAGGTGGAGATGACCATAATCGCTGCTAAAGAGGGGACGGTGGGGAGTGTCGATGGACAGATGAAGCTCTACAGGGGAGTGAATCCCATAATTCAACCCACAGGCCTGGTCAAAACACCATGTGGACTGTGTCCGGTAATGTTTATATATTTAGAATAATCAAGTCAGAATTCATTAATAACTTGGGCTGTCAATTTATCACTTTAATTTAATGAATAAATTATGAAAAATACAATGCATTAAAATCCATTTAATATACACAGATCAGGCATAACATTATGACCGTTGAAGTGAATAACACTGATTATCTCTTCATCACGGCACCTGTTAGTGGCTGGGATATATTAGGCAGCAAGTGAACATTTTGTCCTCAAGTTGGCAAGCGTAAGGATTTCAGCAAGTTTGACAAGGGCCAAATTGTGATGGCTAGACGACTGGGTCAGAGCATCTCCAAAACTGCAGCTCTTGTGGGGTGTTCCCGGTCTGCAGTGGTCAGCATTAGGGGTGTGCCGGTTTCAGAATTGGTGATGACGGTTATGATGTGAGTCAAATGTGACGGTTCGTAACATAACCGTTGTGGGGTGGGGTGGGTGATGATATTCGTCTGTTATAGGACAACTTAGTTTGAATAAACGAGCAGACACTGATTAGCTACTAGCTATAAGTTTATTTATATACACACAGTAAACAAATCCTTAACAACAAAAAAAACATTTGCAATGAACATGCTATGTTTTAAATAAATCACACACAGTAAACTAATCCTTTAAAACAAGTAGGCTACTTAAATTCTATAAGAGCTGCATAAAAATGAATGAGTAGCCTAGGCCTAAATTACAAATGATAAAATCTACATACCTTTACCAAAGAAAAAGAAAAAAGTCGAACAACGACTGTTGTGATAATACCTTAATTAAACTAACTAAATACTGGAAACAAAAAAAGTGCAATGACATTTTAAATTCCTAATCTTTTTTCGACTTCCAAGTTCCGTGACAGGAACACCATGTTCACTTTACTTGGTTTTAGTGACGATCTGACAGGGGTAGCTATGTCACCCGCAGTGCTAAAAACTCGCTCTGATGCTGTGCTTGTAGCACAAATACACATGTATTTACGTGCCAATTTTGCTAAGAGCGGATAGCGTGTTTCATTGTCTCTCCACCATGCTAGTGGATTAGCCGTAGAGTCAATTGGTTGTTCTTGGAGATAGCGGGTTAACTCCTTGTCAGCGCGCGCTCTGATCGGTAACGGGGCAGAGATTTCAGACCTCCGTTTATTAAGGAGATCTCCAAGATTTCTCTTCTTGGTTGGGGGTGGTGCACAGACCTCTCCCGAATCATCTCCAGCAGTAACAGCCTCCGAAGCACCACTAACTCCGCCTCCGTTTCCCTCGTCAGCTGAGGGAACCTATCTAAAAAATTATTATATATTTTTTTTTTTATGTTTGTTAAAAATATTTTAATAACACGATTTTGGCGGTTATAGAGTTCTAATGACGGTGTTTAACTATAACCGTCGGTCTCACGGTTATATACTAACCGTCACACCCCTAGTCAGCATTTATCAAAAGTGGTCCAAGGAAGGAATAGTGGTGAACCGGCGACAGGGTCATGGGTGGCCAAGGCTCATTGCACGTGGAGAGTAAAGGCTGGCCTGTGTGGTCCGATCTAAAAGACGAGCTACTGTAGCTCAAATTGCTCAAGAAGTTAATACTGGTTCTGATAGAAAGGTGTCAGAATACACAGTGCTTCACAATTTGTTGCGTATGGGGCTGCATAGCCGCAGACCAGTCAAGGTGCCCATGCTGACCCGACACGGAACACCTTCCTAAGCCTTGTTGCAGACCATGTACACCCTTTCATGGAAACGGTATTCCCTGGTGGCTGTGGCCACTTTCAGCAGGATAATGCACCCTGCCACAAAGTAAAAATGGTTCAGGAATGGTTTGAGGAGCACAACAATGAGTTTGAGGTGTTGACTTGGCCTCCGAATTCCCCAGATCTCAATCCAATCGAGCATCTGTGGGATGTGCTGAACAAACAATCCGATCCATTGAGGCTCCATCTCGCAACTTGCAGGACTTAAAGGATCTACTGCTAACATCTTGGTGCCAGATACCACAGCACACCTTCAGGGGTCTAGTGGAGTCCATGACTTGACAGGTCAGGGCTGTTTTGGTAGCAAAAGGTGGACCAACACAATATTATGTCATAATGTTATGCCTAATCGGTCTATATTAATCCATTTAATATATTTTATATCCCATTTAAAATCCATGAATCTCATGCCATTATTTAATTGTAATAAACGATCTGTAAATATAACAAATAATTCAATCTTTTTGATGCTCTTCTCAATGACAATGACTTTAAATTGTCCTTTGGAGGCAATTTTTCAGCCAAATTTGATGTGCGATAAAAATATTGAATCGGTTGACAGCCCTAAAAATAATTCTACAGCATATAATTTTTTGTGGTTTACTGCGCTAAGTTAACTCTTTGTCTTCTAGGTGTTTGATGACTGTCATGAAGGGGGCGAAATCTCTCCATCTAACTGCGTTTACATGGTTGAGTGGCTGGACTTCTGACCTCCCAAGCGGATGTCTTTGTTTTTCTCTGTGGAGAAAGTATTTTTCATGCAGCGATTCGATGCAGCTGAAGATTTCTTTTATTTATATTGAACATTAATGGCTTTAATGGCACAAGCAGAACTACACCGAGTGAATAAGAAGCAGCTTACATCAGCTAAAGACTAAATTTTTTCTCTTTTGGTATTTGATTATTCTTTTTTTCACCCATAGATATGTCTTTAAAGATATACCTCAACCATATCAATAAATAAAGTTTTCATTTTTGTTTATGGGTAGTGTATACGTTGGACTGTGTGTTTGTGCACCTCCATCATTTCCACACTTTAGCAGATTAATGACACTTATGTATAACACAAATTTGATAAATCAGCACTGACTTTTAGGTTTAAAAATTTGTGGCTTTAAAAAATTGCACAAAAAAGCAACAGTGTAGACTTAAATGTTGTCATGACAGGGCATATTTTATATATAAAAAATGGTGCAGGTGCACTTAGGGCGTGTCCGAATCCAGGCCCATGGTCCAAAAGGGTTGTACCTATGCTGTGTTCGAAATCACCCCCTATACCCTAAAGATATACCCTAATATATAGTCCACTAATATAATCCACTTGAAGGAGTGAATGAAAACGAGAAAACTGACTGTGCCGGAAGGGCTGCCGTTTTTGCATAGTTTGTGCTTGCTGTTTAATAATCAGTTGAAACGTAGCAAACTTGCAGCTCCAGAAAATGAAAAGATTTATCTTGAACTCACAACTAGCATGTATAAAACACAACGATACATTTTAATAATCAATAAAAAAGGAACTTAAACCTGCATATACGGGCGTTTCTTCAACTAGGGGCACTTTTAGCCATGTGAAGTTGAATAAAAAAAAGCCGTATCACAGTCTCATAAGTTTAAATCATTTGTCTAGTTTTAAGGTCTGTAAGAGGACAAACTTAGATTACAAGAGAAATTGTTATTTAAAAAATGTTCCGACCTGCAATGAACAAATGTCATTTCCACCACATCTCAATATACAGCTGTTATTAAAAAAATAGACTTAACTTATGCCACTCAAAAATTGTCTAAGATCATTTTTGTAACTAGTTTTACCAGTTTGTCCACAATGTACAATAATTATACATTTGTCAATGAGGTAAATTAACTGTCCTAAGGACCAAATGCTGAACTGTACACCGGTCACAGTTTGAAATTTAATTTAGGTTTGGGTAAGATCTTATTAGAAAATAAATAACTTGAATTTTTGTATTAAGTAGAGCATGATCTCATACATTTTGGATACATTTTTCATTTTTAAAAACGTATGTGGTGATGGAAATGACGGTGTTGTGGAAATGACAATTAACGTGAATGTGGAGAAACAATAGATAAATATAAAAAGTATTGTAATATAATATAAAAATTATTTCACAAATCTACTCTGGCAATCCATATCAATTGTACTTTGTAATCATATTTTTTTTTTTTGTCAATTACATTTTTTTAGTTTTTTGAAAACTACAAATGGAAGATAGCTTCACTGATTAGCTTTGAATTAATACTTAGCGTTTCGTGTATGCAAAATACTCTTATTTAACATAAAATGTTCCTTTTTAAAATAAAAAATTATTTTACTAGTGCTTAATTAAGGTGCATTAATAGTTACCAGATAAGTTGTATTTTTAAACTGTATTTCCATTTTTGAAGTCAAATTGTCTGGGTGTGCGACAAGGAGAAAACAGTGTTTTTGACACCTATAAGGAGGTTGAAAAGTATGAAAAGATCATAATTGAAAGGTAGTTAAAAAAAAATTAAGGTGGTTTTATAACTAGCTTGACAAAGAAAGAGGAATTTGTCCAAAATATGTATTTTTAAAAATATGACCAAAGAACATAAAAGTGCCCATAGTCTAAGAATCATACACTGTAGCCACATTAGAAAAGCGGTTTGGAAAAGCTGCGGGTGCCATTTTTGCGGGTGTCATCAGTTGTACACTCGTTATTGCAGTGAATTGTGGGATTGAATAAATGCACTCAATAACATCCACTGTGGTTTCGGACACCACTACAAATGGCTGTCCCATGGCAATGCCCTATTTAAGGGTATAAGTTGTGATTTCAGACACAGCTAGTCTCTTAACGAGTCATGGGTGTGTTTTGGGTGCAACGCGCAATAAACCAATCGGAGTCTCATCTCCCATTCCGTTTAAAGGCCAGTTGCACTTGCACCATGGCGGATTCGCTATTTACATGGCGGAAAGACTGAACGCTTCTCCAGAGAGAAAACCTTTTATTTTTAATATTTAAAAATGTTTGCGTGCTGCTGCACATCCCTGTGTGTGTAATAAGCAGAGTGTATGTGGGTTGTGCACCCACCTCTGGGGCATGTTACTAACACGCTCTTTAAAATAACACAAAAAATACTGTGCTATTGACTTTAGAACAAGTTTCTGCCTCAAAAGAGCAATGCGCCAACAATGCGCCTGAACACACCTCGTTTTCAGACCAACACACCCATGTGTGAACAGATGGGCGCGAGTGCATTTACTATTTAAAGGGATGGTTCACCCAAAAACAAAATGTTTATGTTTATCTGCTTACCCCGAGGGTATCCAAGATGAAGGTGTCTTTGTTTCTTCAGTAGAACACAAATTAAGATTTTTAACTCCAAACGTTGCAGTGTGATAGTCGTATAATGCATGTCAATGGGGATATTTTAGAGTATGAGAGCAACGAGAGTAAAAACACATAGACATACGAATCCTTATTAAACCATGCGGCTTGTGGCGACACATTGATGTCTTAAGACACGAAACGATCGGTTTCTGCGAGAAACCAAACAGTATTTATGTTATTGTTTTACATCTTATCAGACGAAGGTCATCTAGTTTTCCAAGCGCCATAACTTCCGGTGAATAAGGTCAAAATACAAGCGCGATCAAAGATATATATACGTAGATGCCTCATTCGACCGATCCACGCAGGCACTATCTATGTATATATCTGACCGTGCCGGTATTTTGACCTTATTCATCGGAAGTTAAGGCGCGGGGACGGCTGATGCAGAACCACAGAAAAAAAATGAAAAACTATTTTAAATATGGATATTTTTTCTTACACAAATGCATCGATTCGCTTCAGATGGCCTTTATTAACACCCCGGAGCCGCGTGGAACACGTTATTTGATGGAAAGATGCATTTTTTTATGGACTTCAAAAACAGAGCAACTATTACTGCTATTATAATGCTTGGATCAGTCAGAACATTTTTCATATCACTCAGATTTTATTCATCTGAAAGAAGAATATCATATACACCTCGGATGACTTGAGGGTGAGTAAATCAAAGGCTAATTTTCATTTTTGGGTGAACTATCCCTTTAAGCAACGTGGCGCTGGACATGAAAATGATATCTGGTGAGCCTGGCATCGCATTGCGCCGGGTGTATGATAGGGCCCTTTGTCCTAAATGCTACCCTTTCATCACATTATTTTCGAGTGAGTACTTGTTGCTATGATTAAGTTGTGTTTGGTGAATACAAAAAGTGAAGTGACTTCAAGACCAAGACGCGTTTGGTTGTATAGTCTATATTTTCACATTCTGTTGATTATTTATAAGTAATGTTGCACCTACATGTCTACTATGCATCTCACTTCCACTTTCCGTTACAAAACTGTATAGGCTATCTGCAGTTTATGTCGATTCGCCAGTAGGTGGCGACAACTTACGGGTCTTTTATGAGAGAGTCATCATTTATCTAACAGATTCGATCAATATAACTGAAGTGGCTGTGAGTTGCTGAATCAGCTATTCAATCACTGAATGTCTCAGAGATATTCTTTGGCTTTGTTTGGTACTGTTGTCATGGATGGACCGAAAATAGACAATAATTGGCAATGTTGTATCTAAAATATTAGTCACTATCTTGTATTTATATTATATATAAATAGAGACAAACTACATTTTTTTTTTCTCGAAAAAGAAATGAATAGATTTATTCAGCAAGGATGCATTAAATTGATCAAAAGTGGCGTTAAAGTCATTTACATTGTTACAAAGGAATGACTTTTTCAAATATGCTGTTCTTTTGAACTTTTTATTATTCAAAGAACGCTAAAAAAAGGTTGTCGGTTTCCACAAAAACAGTCATCACAACTGCTTTTATCGTTGATAATAATCAGAAATGTTTCTCCAAATCAGCATATTAGAATGATTTCTGAAGGATCATGTGACACAGACTGATAATGATGATCAAAATAAATGACAGGAATACATTACATTTTCAAATAGAAAGCATTTTAAAATAGTAATAATATTTCACAATATTACTATTTTTAGTGTATTTTTTATCAAATAAATGCAGCCTTGGTGAGCATGAGACTTCTTTCAAAAACATTTAAAGATCTTACTAACCCCAAACCTTTGGGTGAACTTAAATAGATTGTATCCTATAATCCTGCTTGTCAAAATGGAATTATGTTCTAATAGGCTATGCATTTTATTTTCAGTGTCTCAGTCTGTTCGCATGTTCTCCCAGAGCATTCATAGATGATGAAAAGACCAAAAAAATTTTATTACATCAATGTGACACATCGCGCATTTTTATCACAGTCTCTCACCGCCCTCTCTCGCGCGCACTAGCCCCTCTCTCGCGCGCAGTAGCCATAGTAACTGGCCTGAGGGGCGCTTAGCAACACGAGAGGAGGAGGCACAGCATCATCTACTGAGAGCGGAGGAAAAACAACCGATGCGATCGACCTTCATTTCATCCAGACCTGCTTCTGACGGAGAAAACTGTTATATCGTTTAAACTTTGTTTAGTGCTTATTAAACACCCTTAAAACTACATTCAGCGCTTTTATTGTGACGATAAATCTCAGTTGGCGCGATGAAGTTCGTCTTGGTTTTGGTCTCCGCCGGCCTCCTGGCTTTTCTTGGCGCGGTCATCTGCATCATCGCCAGCGTGTATTCGCGATCATCGGCCGCCGCGCCCCAGGCGCTTTCCGACAACCGCTCGCTCTCACTCATGGAGCCGCTTCCTGGATCCGTAGCACACCCCGGCCCGCTCGGAGCTCTCCATGGTGCTGAATCCTATGAAGGAGGCGGGTTGGACATCGGCCTGGAGATGCCGTCGCTCAATGAATTGAGTACTGGGGACGTGACTGGGCCAAGTCCTAAACAGTTCACGCTCAATCGACTCATTTGTACCCCTATTCCCATCACTGACTGTAAATCGAGGGATTTGAGACAACAAGCAGATGACCCGTTTGCCGACGAGGAGGACTGGAGCCTCCGCACCACTGCTGAGGAGCTCCGCCAGATCGTCATGCAACAAAACGACCAGATCCTCATGGACCAGAGGACCATCACGGAGCTCACCGGGAAGCTCTCGGAGTGTGAGAGCGGACTGGAGGAAAGGAGTCTGAACGAACGGAGTATGGGAGTATGGGCGAGCAACCGGCGCCACATGGCCGGGGATGATGTGAGCAGCTCGGTTGCAGTACAGCTGCAGACGGCGCGGGCTGTGGAGGAACTAGAGAGGGCGATTCTTCAACTCAAAGATCGCATAGAGAAGTTAGAGGTTGGTAATATTAAACACTTTAAGACTTGACAGTACAATTATTAGTCTAAAAAGGAATTTGATGCCATAGAGTGTTAAACTAGCAAAGATAAAAATGTACAAGAGAAAGGGCGATTTGGGGGCAGAACTTAGTGTCCCTGTTCATAGATAATGTAGCTACTCTCTGTCTCTGTGTGTCTTTCTCACCTATAGTGAGTGATTCCTTTCCCCTCCATCTTGTTCATTTCCTGGGTAGAAAGGCATATACATAAATCATGAGGGAGGGGAGAATAGTACAGGTTCTCATTTAGCTGACATTGTCCCCAGTCACACCTGAATTGTAGATGTTGTGATATAGACTTACAGATCAGAGTTGTTATTAACTAAAACTAAAACTAATAAAATATTTTTTGTTAATTGAAATGAAGCTGGAATAAAATAAAATATAAATAGGCTATTATGGAAAAACTTGGCAGATAGCAGATAAAATGTTTAAAATTACTTGAAAGTACTAAAATTACTACACTACAGCCTAATTTAATGAATAGTAAAATTCCATCAAATTGAATTGAATAATTGATTAAGGATTGTTCAGTTTATTCAATTCAATTATGTAAGGATTATTCAATTCAATTTGATGGAATTCTAGCCTACTATTAATTTAATTGTGTCTATATTAGCATAGTTAAATATTTTAAAAATTAAAACCGAAATAGAAAATAAAGCTAAATAGAAATATTTAAAAAAATGACAAAATCACATAAAATTACTAAAAGTAAAATTTTAATGAAAACTTATTCTCAAAATATTAACAAATACTTCAATAGTTTATAAATACAACAAAAATAATACTGTTACCGATTAGCAGTAAATAATGGAAATTCTGTCATCATCATTTAAAGAGATTAAAGAAGATGTCTTGATTTAATGCTAGATTAGGGCTGTTCAATAGGGCAACATTTTATTATCACTGAAACATGCATTTTCTGTAAATCTGCTTTGAAACGACGTGTATTGTGAAAATTGCCATACAAATAAATGTGAATTGGACTCTCCTTCATGTCGTTCCAAAGCCAAATGACTTTCTTTTTTTCTGAGGAACAATAAAGGGGACGTTTTGAAGAATGTAGTGCTCGCTCTTTTCTATGCAATTAGAGGGATTGTTCAAGCTTCAAAAAGGATGTTAAAGCATCATAAAATGTTTTAAAAGGTAGTTTGTATAACTCGTGCATCATATTCCAAGTCTTCTAAAACTATGTACTAGGTGTTTGCAGAACAGAGCGAAGTTGTTATTCACTGAAAATCAGCTCTTTAATTCTTGTAATGCAAATGAATCTAATATAATCAGATACACATGCTGAACAAGATTGATTAGGTTTTGCAATAATGATTTCTTGCATAATTCTCTCTCAGTTGGAAATAGGCCCTGCAGCGATGAACCACACCGAGCATACTGTGAGCACATTGGGGAGCGTAGTGGTGGGCGAGCCAGGCAGGCCTGTGGAGGATCTGGAGGGAGAGCTGGAAAAGAAGATTCGACTGCTGGAGAAGGAGAGGAAGAACCTCCGCAAAGAGACCCAGAGCCACCACCAGCACATCGACCAGGGACTCAACACCCTGCAAGAGCGTATTGCAGAGCTGGAACAGAGTAAGGCGGAGGCTGGGTCAAACTCAGGGGAAAGGGGATGGAACTGTCTCTCCATTTTCAACTCATTCTCTCAATCTTTTCCTCTCAGGTCTTACAGATTACAGTTACCCACAAGGGTATAAACTTTCCTTCCCTGTGCGGACTAACTACATGTATGGGCTTGTCAGGCGGAATATCCCAGAGATGTACGCCTTTACGGCATGTCTTTGGCTCAAGCCTGCCGAGAATGGAATTGGGACGCCATTTTCCTATGCTGTACCGGAACAACCCAATGAAATTGTCCTGTTGCAAGGAATTCATAATCCCGCAGAACTACTCATCAATGATAAGGTAAGACCTGCTACACCTTCCATCCACAGCAACCTTGCATAATACAGTTGATGGACTCAACCGTTCCCTCCATTTACAGGTGGCACAGCTGCCTCTATCCTTGCCCCAGGGCATCTGGCAGCACATATGTGTGAGTTGGACCCTACGGGATGGAGTTTGGAAAGCATATCAAAGCGGAAAGTTGAGAGGACGGGGTGAAGGGTTGTCCGCATGGTACCCAATCAAATCCGGGGGAGTCTTGGTATTGGGTCAGGAACAGGTGAGCAAGACAGGGAATTCTGGAAGAGTCTGAATATACCCTCAAAGGTACACCTTCACTGTCAGAAAAATTTACAAAATTGTAAGCTTTAAGGGTGCAACAGCTTGTCAATGGGGTAGTACCTTTTGCACCCCTAAAAGGTTCATAGTAGTACCCTAAGGGGACATTTTCAACTCTAAAGCCCAGTTTCCAATTTGCCCCAAGAACTTTTTCCCCAGGAACTTTTTTCCCCTCAGACTTGTTGCTGTCTGCGTTTCTATCGCGGTCTAAAGTACTGTGAAGATTAGTCCGCTGACTGTGCACGACTTTCCAGTTCCCGCTGGATTTCATTCCTCCGCATATAAGCTTAATAAAACCTGAACCTCTTTGTCGAATCATCTGTCGTATTTTTTAAACTTCATTGCTGATTCGAATAGCAAACAACTCTTACTGCACGCACTGCAACAGACTTTTAAAAATGGTGGTTGAAATAAAATGCTGCGTGAACTCAACAAATCAGCATGTTCAGCACCCAAGTCCCACCCCCGAAAGTTCCTATGAACTTTTAAAAATTACTACCTCACGAGCCAGTTTCCGTGTTGAGAGATCGGGTCGTCGGGGGCCTCGCCTTCGACTGTCGCCCGATCCACTATGCACTGGCCCCTTACGATCCCTCCTGCAGGTGGTGACCCCTCGGGAGGGCGGCCCCACGTCGCTCATTCAGGCTGAGCCCGGCCGGGGCCTCGGCTGCGACATGCCGGGCATCGTCTCGGTCCTTGATTTTTCATTAGTCATAGTGGGCTTCTGAACCGCTCTTAGTCTGACCCGTCACGAGGACCTGTTTGCCTTGGGAGACCCTACCAGGGGCATATAGCCCTGGACAATATAGCTCCTAGGATCAATCGGGTACTCAAACCCCTCCACCACGATAAGGGGACAGTTCAAGGAGGGGCGCTCATTCGGGCTGAGCCCGGCCGGGCCCCATGGGGGGAGGCCAGCCCACCAGGCACTACGAGCCCCAACCCCGGGCCTGGCTCCAGGGTGGGGCCCCGGCTGCACCATGCCGGGCGAGTTGACATCAAGAGGAGCCAGCTGAGGTGGCTCGGGCATCTATTTCGGATGCCTCCAGGAGGCCTTCCCAGGGAGGTTCTCCGGGCACGTCCCACTGGGAGGAGGCCCCGGGAAAGACCTAGGACACGCTGGAGGGATTATGTCTCCCGGCTGGCCTGGGAACGTCTCGGGGTTCCCCTGGAGGAGCTGGAGGAAGTGGCTAGGGAGAGGGAAGTCTGGGCATCTCTGCTTAGACTGTTGCCCCGCCGACCCGGCCCCGGATAAGCGGAAGAAGATGGATGGATGGATACCTCACGAGCAGGGATGTTTTGAGGGGAACATTTTTACCCGCAACTTCATTTAGACCCTTGCTCCTGCTGTCGAATCATACCGATTACCACCCCAAAATTCCTAGTTCCTGGGGAAAGTTCCTGTGGTGGAAACGTGGCTTAAGCTACTAATATGCACTTTTTAGGAGTTGATAAGGTACAAAGTTGTCCTTTTACTGCACAGTGACAAGCTGTTTTACCCCTTAAGGTACAATTTTTGCACATTTTTCCCTTGACACTGTTTGCATCCTTCAGGAGTCCTTAAGGTGTACCTTTGAGGGTACTACCCCTTTGACAAGGTGTTGTCCCTTAAAGGTACCATTATTTTTGATGCAATATAAATGCTTAACCCTTTGTCTCTCCACACTGCAGGACACCCTTGGTGGGCGGTTTGACGCATCCCAGGCTCTTGTTGGGGAGCTTTCATTATTTAACCTGTGGGACCGAGTCTTGTCGCCAACAGAAGTGGCCTCTCTGGCGGCTTGCCCAGAATCGCCACGGCTGGGGAACGTGGTGCCCTGGACGGACCGAGATGTGGACGTGTTTGGTGGGGCCGTCAAGGACCCCGTGGACCCCTGTATTCAGAGCTCCCATCCCCGGCAATGAGCGGGGCCATGGGTTGATACCTTTCTTTTTTAAGGAGTAGAGGTAAATGAGACAAAAAAGGCTTGAAATGTATGACAATTGTGCCGTGGTCCTGGCCTATGTACAGAATGTATTTACCGTAGAGCTACACTCTCTCTGAGTGTTCGTTTCTGCAGGGAAGGGATTTGTCTGTGTGTGCGGTTGTGTTTGTTCGGATAGAGCTGCTGCCGAAGGCCTGTTTGTGTCTCGTGTTGCTTGTGTTACTTCATGCCCTTCTTCTCAAAGCATTACCGCACAGTGGTCCCTTCAGATCTAGAGAATGTTTTTCTAATAAGATGGATGTGGCTCATTCTCACAGCAGTTGTCTTGCTCTTGTTTCATTATTTGTGTAATGTGGCGCTTTAGCTTCTTTCCCAGAGCAGCTTTTTCCTGTCTTGTTTTTTATTACCGGTCCCTTGGGGTCACTTCCCTCGGAATACACTGTTATTTCAGTCCGGCAGCACTTAAAGGTGTGCAACATGTTATCTTTATCATAACATGTCTTAAATCTTTTGTATTTTGGCATCTGGTATCTGGGTCCTTACTCGGCAATGTATCTTCTTTCACAGACTCAGCGAGATCCAAAAATATTTTAAGCAAAATGTGTTATTTGAAGCTTAGTATCTTAAACGTCACACTAAATTTTGAAGATCTGATGTACAGCCCAGACACTGTGAAAATATGAATGTAAAACAGTATTTAGCATCTTGTCATGTTACCATTGCATTGTACCTATAGCCCTCCCTTGCCCCATCACAGAGAAAAGCTTAAGGAAGTGCCTGTCTGTTTATTTGACTCTTGCTATTGGTTGATGATCAGCTGTAATGTCAGTGTAGTGCTTCTTCATATTTGCACCACCAAGGATCTACAATGATATTGTGACACATGTGGATGAAAATATTAAAAAGGTGAAGAAAATAAATATGCAAGTGCATTGTCTTGTTTACTTGTATAATTGTTTACTTTTTAGATGTCTTGAACTATCTATCTATCTATCTATCTATCTATCTATCTATCTATCTATCTATCTATCTATCTATCTATCTATCTATCTATCTATCTATCTATCTATCTATCTATCTATCTATCTATCTATCTATCTATCTATCTATCTATCTATCTATCACAAAACATCCTGATGGTCTGAAAACACCCTAACAATTATAATCACCAAAATAAATTTGATCATGACTGTTAAAAGAGTACACATTATATTTATTATCCCTATACTCCTCAGACCAATCCAAAACAAAACCAAAAATATATACATGAAATAATTATGAATGCACAACGAGATTATAATTGGTTTACAGTTTTTCTCTGTCGCTTTGGTACATTTCTCGAATCATCCTCGACATTTGCAAAATAGTAAGTGCATTTCTCAAAACAATTCGTACAAATAGCAAAACACCATGGATTACCTGCAAAAGCCAGTCTCTTGCTCAAAATCCTTAGTTCATCTCTCAAAAGTAAATATCTGTGTCAATGAACATGTCAGTGCCAACAGAATGACAAGTCCTTGTGTCATTGTGTACGGATAAGACGGTCAAATTGCTTAGTCATGTTGTCAATATAACAGTGTATACACTGGAGGGATGTTCTGATGTAAACTATGGCTAAAGTTTTGATGACAATTATTGTAAATTGTAGGTTACACCTTAGTGTATGTGGGAGTTTGATTGCAAGAGACTGGACAAGATTCACATTTACGCTTTTACTGTTTGTACTGTAATTTGTTGACAGACCATGTCATTACGATACAGAAAGGAAAAGACAGCACTGCATAGCACAAAGAAAAAAAAAGAAAAAAAAACAAAAGTAGAAATGTGAACGTCTAATGGAAATTTATAGAAATATGCTTGACATATTATGACAACTTATTCAACCATTTTGAATGTAAAGACTTATGCTATGAACTAATGCCTAAATGTTGTTGGGGTGAGACTATTCAACAGAGACCCATTATAATACATTTTGATCAACATGACGTAAGCAATTGATAATGTAGGAAACAGCAGAGAATTGTACATAATCATTTGCATGGATGTACCAAAGCATTTGCAACTTGTTCAAAGAAATGAGAAACTGCTTTTTTGATGTGCACAAGTGACACAATGATGTGAAGATTGAACAGGTAGTTTTGAGAATTTCAATTCTGATCTGAGAAATGTACCAAAGCGACTGAGAAAAACTGTAATGTTTAGAATGCAAATCCTGGTTATTCCCATTCTCATCCTCTCTTCCACTCTCTTCATGCTGCTGTTGAATAATAGATGTGTGTTAATCACCCCTCCATCACACTGACCCCTGATGCTTCTCTCCCACCAGCAACCTTTTTTCTCTCTGTGCATTTCCTCCTCTGTACAATCACTGTATTTGCCATTTCAATTAATTGAATCTTTTCAATAATGTTCAAAGTTTAATAATCGCAAATAAGTCAACTGGGCATCCTTACAAGAAAATACAATCCCATAAAAAATTATATCACAGCAAGGATGGTCTTTATTCCCTGCAGCATTTGTTAGACGCATTCATAAAGTGCCGATCTTCTAAGTAGTAACGCTCACTGTGTTCATTACGCAGCCAGACTCCCATCTGTTGCAAGCCTCTTCCCTTCTTCTCATAAGGTACCATTCTTAACCTCCTTTATATTCTTTCTCAAATCAGAGGTTAGATTATCCCCTCCCCCTGCTTTTATTTGTAAATCTATCTAGTACTGAAAATCCCCTAATCCACAAATCAAAGCATGGTCTGTCTGTGAAACTCACGTAAAGCTTTTAGATGATCAAATGCTGTGCCGCAAAATCCTAATGCATTTACTGTATATCCTAACCTACAAATGGCTAGCTTAAGGCTGTCCCTGAATATTAAATTGGGATAAAGGAGAAAGTATTCAGTATTTCAAATCACACATTTGAGCTTTATTGTAAAGTTTCTCTGCTGTTAACTTTTAACTGCATAGCATATCTATAATTCATGCCTTTTATTTGACTGAAATGAGGAACTAAAATGTTTTTATTGGGTCAAGTAAGCGATAATTTCACTAAAAATGATAGTGCTGCATTAATAACTATAAACTCTTGCTGACATGTCTCAGATCAGTGTGACGGTTATCTGGGCCAAACTCACCAGCTGTGCACAGATGTATCTAGAGCTTAATACAGGTCAGTAAAAAGTGAGAGAGAAAACAACAAAAGATGAATATAGTGGGACCGATGCAGCATCTAGACAGCAGTTTTTGTCAGTGAGGTTACATGGGGACATGACACAGCTGGTGTGTGTACTCATAAAATACTGAGCTTAAAGGGATAGTTTACAAAAAAAGAAAAAAAAAAAAAAGAAAAAAAAAAATTATCATTTAGGCCTACTTATTGTGTGGATTAAAGATTTGTCAACATGCAGCCTAAAGGTTTGGAATAATATGGAGACAAGTAAATTATAACATAATATTAATTTTGGGTGAATTCACTCAAAAAAAATTATTGGACAAGCTCAATTTAATTGAGGGCAGGTTTTCCATCCAATAAAAATGTGTAGCCTCAACTCATAAAAAAAACTAATTCATGCAATGAAATGTAATTGAGTTGGTCCAATTCAATTTGGAACAATGTCATTTTTTCAAATACGGTTTAAATGATATTTATATACTTATCACATGACTTTTTTTATACTTGTCAAACTTAAATTAAAACATTTAATTGGAAAATCAATTATAAGCATCATCACACAGCCTAAACACAGGCGCCACTCTTCACCATAACCACAAAATTCAAAAACATTATAAACTACATTAAAGGGGCACTTCAGCGCTGGGAAGATGAATGTGTATTTAAACTGTGTCATTTATGTAGTAGAAATGTGTAATTATTTTTGAATTTGGTGCCTTCTAGACTGAGAAAAGACAGAAAATGTATTTTTGTCTCATGTGGATGAAAGACAACAACTCCCAGAATGCATTTGCTTCGCTGCCCTACCAGGCCTATCCCTACACCGCCCCCAGCGTCGTTTTGATCTTCATAATAATACAATAATTTCGTTCAGTTAGAGAATAAACACTACAATTAAAAACTGAACGTGTCTTTTCAATAAAGTGTGAGTGAGCCGAACGAAAGTCACAGGACAAACGCAGCAGGAGTCCCCAGATTTTTATTCAGCACGAGAGGGAAGAGCTGAGCAGAGCTGAGGTAAGCGCGGCTTTCATTCTCAGCGCGTGTCCAGTCTGGCGAGTTTTCTGATCGCATATGGAAGGTAAACTTTCATAGGAATTCATTGAAAAGTTGAAACACTCACTTTGCTCTGCACCGCTCCGTCTTGAATGCCCGAGGCCGAGCCGAGAGATCTCGCCACTGTGGGCGGGTTGAAAATATGCGGACCAGCTCCTTCTACTGGCTGTAGTTTTTAGCCTCTGGCCAAAAATTCTCGTCTCAGGGTGATATGAGGTAGCCTGGTCTTACCAGATTCTCGTACATTTCATTTGTACATAGAGTCTGGCCACTCTCCATTGACAAGCGTTTACTTCCTTGAAGGCGGGAACTCTGTTGAAGTTTAAAACTATTGGATCTGCCAAGAGTCACTCTGAATCTGCCTAACCAATCGCTAACGTTTGGTCGTGACGTATGTCACGCGCCGTTCGCCTTTGATTCTCACACACCCCCTCAAACCTCGTGCATTCGTATTGTGATTTATTCACGGTGGAGAGGAGAGTTTTATGATCGGAACGCGCTGCTCTCGTGGTCCATATATCGTGCAATCATAACATGACTGTATATGCTGTAATTAAAATGTCATATGCTTGGTATGATAAGAATAAATGCTACCGTAAATAACAGCCCAATTCAAATGTTTACGTGCTTTTCTTCTTTTATTTTTTGAGCGGTGATGAAATATTTTGCTCTTGTAAACACTTGCCAGAATTTAAAGAAATAAAAGTCTAGAAATGCATCCAAATTACAGCGCACGCAACCGTACGGTGCTCTGCAGGGGTCAATAAAGGATATAAACAGTGAATTTTGAAGTGATATATTCTTGAAAACATTACCACACGACCTTGGTGTTTGTCAAAAGCAGTCGGTAATTCAGCCTGGGTTTTTCTCGCGGGTGGTGGGAGACGGACGGCTTCAGCCAACTCCTTCACCACTAACGGAGCGAGCTGAAAAATACTTTCCCCGGACCACAACATCATGGCCACCAACACAACTCAGGAGTACAGCAGTGATTGTTCTTGCTTCGTGTAACGGAGTTCATTTGTTCAGGGAAGAAGGAGGCGGGAACCGGCGAACGTTTAACAACTTTCAATCAAATAATAAACACAAAATGAAAGTAAAAGCGGTGCCCCTCACGAACAACTGCCGCGCACATACATAACAAAACACAACTTAAAATCCAGGCCTGGTCCTCTCTCGTCCTTCACCGGTGTCGCCCGTCCTTATATGCCTCTGTGCTCCCTCATGAGAGGACTCGAGACCGGTGTGTCTCATTCTCAATCTCGCTCGCTCGTCCACCTCGCCACACTCCGGCTTTAACTTCTGGACATTCGTCAGCGGTGCCAGTGCCACACACTCGCATCTTTCACTGCCGCCATTACTGAACTACAACTCACACTAGCGCACAACATCAACGCCATCGCTCTCAGCCACTCCCTCTGTTCGCTGATTGGACCGGTAAAAAATAGTTCGGGCGAAAACCTAAGCATATACAGCAGTCCCAGACGTAGTACTGAAGGTAAATGAAAATTGAGCGGAAGTACGAGGGCAGAGCCAGGCTAGATATGAGGGGGGAAAGTACCATAATTCAAATATACTATGGGGTTTCTACTGATACAAAGCTTAATGCTAAATCACTGAAGTTACCCATTAAATGTCCAACAAACTGAACATTAAACACTATCATTACCTAACAACATCTTTCCCTTTACAGAAAAACACATACAATAACGCTTTAACCCCTAAATTTCCTCTCCTAATGCATGCAGTCCCCCCTTGCAAAGCATGCTGGGAACTACAGATTGACTGCCCAGTTAGTTATGTCAACAAAAAGGATTCATGTAGTTTTAACACAAATGAATGAAGTAAACTTCAGTTCGAACTAGGTTAATTGAACACAATGAAATTAAATTGTAAGACAAAATTAGATTAGTTAGGCATAAATAGTCTATAGCTGTGTCCGAAATCAAATACTTCTCTACTATATAGTATGCAAAAAAACAGTGTTGGGGGTAACGCATTACAAGTAACTTGAGTTACGTAATAATATTACTTTTTTCCAAGTAACTAGTAAAGTAACGCATTACTTTTCAAATTTACAACAAAATATCTGAGTTACTTTTTCACATTAATTTGACTGCCAGCTCTCCTGCCCCCATGTTGAGAAAAATAAGTGCAGAGGCGTTGTGTGTAAACATGATGGTTATTGTAGTTCTAGACTAAATGTGAGCATTTATTTATCTCACTTGCACAATAAAGATTCTGTACTCCTTAAAATGAATTAAATCAGTCAAATGCAAAATCAGAATACTATGCAAACCTCCAATAATTAAATGTTAAATAAAACAACAATTTTGATGCATAATCTACCTTTATATTTAATTTACCGATGTCTTGCTGCTGACCTTTGATGATGAAAATTACTAGATTTTTAGTTTTTATTGGTAAAACTTTTTTCTCCTGCATCCTATTCTTCCATTATCTAGAATGGCAGCAGAGCTGCGCCCTCTACTGTTCATGCGTGAATTAGCATTTTTACTTCAGCCTGTGGCTTATTATTTCAATTTTGGTATGAAGAGTTCTTTACCGTTGCACAAAAATATAACTTTGTTGTTATAAAACAAAAAACAAAACAAAAAACAAGCCCAGCCCAGGTGAGAAAAAGTAACGCAAAAGTAACGTAACGCATTACTTTTCTTAAAAAGTAACTAAGTAACTCAATTAGTTACTTTTTAAGGGAGTAACGTAATATTGTAATGCATTACTTTTCAAAGTAACTTTCCCCAACACTGCAAAAAAAACAGTACGCCCACAGAGTAGTATGTCCGAATTCATAGTATTCGAAAAACATTAGGCGAAAAGTACACGGATGACCTACTTCGGGCGAGATTCTGAAGTGTGCATACGATGGACACTTTACTATCCCATGAGGCCACGGGAGACGATTTATGAATGGAGGTAATGGGATGCAACTGACGCTGGTAGGTCACATGATAATGACAACATGGCGGATGTAGTACGTCCGGATTACATTCATACTACATTTATTCATACTATATAGAACATACTTTTTTAATGGTCGCGAAGTTCGTTCAAATTCAAATGTAGTACCTACTCACATAGTACGCGATTTCGGACGCAGCCTATGTTTAAAGGTGCACTGTGTAAATTTTAGTGACATCTAGTGGTGAGGTTGTGAATTGCAACCGCCCACCGTTCACCCCTCCCTTTCGAAGCACAAGCTACGGTGGCCGACACAGGACAAAGATGTGGTCGTCTGAGACAGCAGAGAGTGGCTAGCACTCTGTAAAGCAGTTTGTCCATTCAGGGCTACTGTAGAAATATGGCGGCACAAAATGGCGATTTGACTCTAAGAGGACCCACGGTGTATGTAGATAGAAATGCCTCATTCTAAAGTAATAAAAACATAATGGTACATTATGTAAGGTCTTTATACACCACTGAAAACATAGTTATATATATTGCATTTCTGTCAATAGATCCTCATAGATATTACACACTGCACCTTTAAGTAAAGTGAACAGAATTTAAAGTGTCATATCTATGAAGGGCCTGCTTGATTTTTTTGAGTGTATTTTTATAAATGATTTATCCATGCACATCATTCCATCTCTTCTATGATGATACGTTTACTGGCGTGAGGGCGGGATAACCTGTCACTCACATGAGATCGAACAATAGCAAACCACAACCATCCAGCCATCCAATCAATTCCCAAAATCAAGTCCCACCCTACATCTTTATTTAAAGCGTGTTGCAAAATTTTTATTTATAATTTAAAGTCTTTAAAATATAAGAAATGTAAATCCAAAGAGCCAACTTCTTATGTATTTGGTATTTTTTTTAATAAAGTAAAATATTACATAATGTAGGCTATTAATCTTTACATTCCAAAATATCATTCTGCAAATGAAAAAGCACATCAAATACACACATATATGACACACCCCAGGTTTAGTGCGAAACAATCCTTCTAAAATAATCCTAAACAAGACATGGATAAATCCTATGTAGTATTGTGCATTTCCATGCTTTGTCCCAATAGATATTACGAAATAAAGAAGACTAAAAAAATATTGCTAAATGACCATAGAAATTCTTTATATACCGGTGCATGACGTGTTCGCGACACACCCACGGACCAATCACGACGAGCTACACTTTGCGAAAGGCGGGGTTACGCGCTCAGCTGACGCGCAGGAGTGGTTGCTATGGTGGACATGGGCTCCTTAGCGACGTCGGTTTAAGCAAATAGAACTTGAGTTTCTTTTCATCACGGTACGTAAATGTCTCTTAAAACTTCCCGCGTTAGTTTATATGCAACGTTAAATACTTAGGTGGCGGGAAAACTTTAATGGAAATAAAAGCTAGAGACCCAGCCAATCTAACAGAGCTAACAGTGCTAACAAGCTAGCAGGTTGCCTGATATGACACTGTACGGTTTCCAAGCAAAATAATCGGTTCATAAACATGCAGAACTATTAGTAACCACCTTAAAATATGTATTTATATAATATTTATATTATAAAAAAAACTACTATGGCATTAACGTTGTTTGCACACAATGTACCATGGTAATATCATGTTATTGAACCCTATGATGATAGAAATGTCCTACCACAGTTTCTAATTTCTGGTATATTAAATATGTCCATGTTTCATCTTCCAGATCTAAACATCATGGCAGAGACAGTTGATGGCAAGAAGGACGAGGCAGACTATAAGAGACTACACAGCTTTCCTCTCATACGGGTAAAAACTGTTGCATGAATGGGTTTGAATCTTCCATGATCTCATTTTATTAGGTTCAAATTCTGGGGATGATTTTGATGGTGCTTGTCAAATAATTCACCAAAAATCACACTTCAGAAACCACCAAAAATCTGGTAAAAATATTAACATTAATACTTATTTATGTGTACTGTGTACTCATTTACACCATTACAAAAAAACAAAACAAAAAAACCCCAAATGAGAACATTTGACGTACAATCATTATACAAATAAAAAATGTAAAACTATTGTTACTTTTTTTTTTCACAAGTTATGAATATTATAAAATATGGAATCTTCTTTCCGTCACAGAATAGTACAAAAGTTAGTTGTGATTTTTTTTTTTTTATCTCACAATTCCAACTTTTTTTTCACAATTGCAATTTTATATTAATTTCTTTTTTAAATAAAATCAGATTTGTGAGATATAAAATTGCAATACGAAATTTGTTTCTCAAATTGTGAGAAAAAAATTCACAACAAATTGAGTGTTTAAAAGTTCTAAAGAATTGCAAGATATAGACAATTCTGAGGGGAAAAAGTCAGAATTACTTTTTTTCTTTTTATGTTTTTATGTCGGATACAAGCTTCCATAATAAACAGTATAACTATTTAAAAAAAAAAACGTTTTTCTGTGTGCTTTCCTGAACTCAAACAGTAGGCATACTGTAAAAAAAAATATGATCAATTAGTTATGAGAACATATGCTTTTACATTGCTTTAACTCATCAAAATAAGTTAAGCAATTTTCAACTTTTTTCATAAGTTATACAAGATTCAACAAATTGTTTAAGTTAGTTGAAATTACTTAAACATCCAAGTTGTTTGTCCTTAAATTTAAGGCAGAAACTTATTTTTTTTACAGTGCACTCACAACGCCAAGGTCATAGGTTCGATTCCCAGTGCATTACCGGGAATCCCCCATGCATTACCTGTACGCTGTTAAACACAGTGTACTTTTTAAATAAAAATGTCTGCCAAATGCATAAATGTAAGTGTCAATTAGAGCTGCTCTATTTGATCGTTAAAAGGTCACAATCTCGATTCAGACACCCACGCGATCTTATTCCTAAATAACATTCTCTTTGTCTATTAAATATTTGACAAACATTCAGATCTGCGTTTGCGCTGCTGCTGACCCAGAGAAATCATTTGTCATGTATAGGTATTAAACAGCTTCACAAACAGTCTTTTCAACCACACAGTATCGTTATTTCTGTGTTAAAAATATTCTTATTATCACAGAAGAACGCAAACATCGTAATTGTAATATACACCGATCATCAGGCATAACATTATGACCTAATATTGTACTGACCTAGTATTGTATTGTATACACGGGCCAGCCTTCGCTCCTCACATGCATCAATGAACCTCTGCCATCCATGACCCTGTCGCCGGTTCATCACTGTTTCTCCTTTGGACCACTTTTGATAGATACTGACCACTGCAGACCGGGAACACCCCTCAAGAGCTGCAGTTTTGGAGATGCTCTGACCCAGTCGTCTAGTCATCACAACTTGGCCCTTGTCAAACTCACTCAAATCCTTACGCTTGCCCATTTTTCCTGCTTCTAACACATCAACTGTGAGGACAAAATGTTCACTTGCTGCCTAATATATCCACCCACTAACAGGTGCCGTGATGAAATGAAATGAAATGGTCATAATGTTATGCCTGATCGGTGTGACTTTCGCATGCACATTTCACAACATGCCAGAGTGTTGGCACTTTGCAGGCATGTTCATTACCCTAAATGAGAAAAAAGTCACACAACTTCATGAAAAACATCAATCCACCAAAAATCGATGTGGGTCAAATTGACCCGCAACGTATATTTCCTCCACAGCACACAGATATGCCTGAGGAGATGCGGGTGGAAACCATGGAGCTCTGCGTCACAGCGTGCGAGAAGTTTGCCACTAATAATGAGGTTAGCTCACATTGTCATCTAGGAGAAGCCGTTGCGATATTAATACGATCTCCCTTGTGATTTTTCATTTCCTACGGTTATTTCTTTCTCAACAGAGTGCCGCTAAAATGATTAAGGAGTCGATGGATAAGAAGTTTGGGAACTCTTGGCATGTGGTGATTGGCGAGGGCTTTGGTTTCGAAATTACGCACGAAATGAAGAACCTTCTTTACATGTTCTTTGGGGGAAGTTTGGCGGTGTGCGTATGGAAGTGTTCCTAACTCAAACACTGGCAAACTCACTTTTCATGTGCTTTCTGACTTTATAATGGATGTGCCACAAGTATGTATGTTTTTTTATTGTTCGATTGTATAACCTGTACTTAACAGGGTGCATTTTAAATGCAGGGTGCATTTTATTTTGAATGTAGCATTTTATGTTTTCATCTTCATGTTAACAGTTGGCTGGCAGGCCATCTGTGGGTTTTATTGTCTATCTCCGACGCTCTTTTTCTCCATCTGTCTCCTTTCTGTCCGTCCTGTTTATCATTTCTATCCTTTACATTTTTTTTCCCTGAAGGATAAAGTATTTTTATAAGACAAAATGCTATTTTTTAATGAATTATGTGAATACGTATGATCTGTTTTTAAAACTTCAGATATTTTATAAGAGTTGTACATTTTGCACAACTGCAATGTGTATTTGTTTTTATTAATGACTATTATGTCATTGTCTTGTGTAATAAAATCCCATTAGAAGTGAAACTCTTTTGTACCTTTTTGAACCTAAAGGGAGGGTTTTTGGAGCATATGCCATTTAAAGAGATATTTTTGGTTCCCCAAACAGTTTTTAAAGAACCATTTTTTTCTTAGATTGATGAACATTAAATCTTTTCCACCATAAAGAACCTTTTGTGGAATGGAAAGTTTCCATGGATGTTAAAGGTTCTTCATGGAACCAAAGATGCCAATAAAGAACCTTTATTTTGAACAGTGTAAGGGATAGTTCACCCAAAAATGAAAATTAGCCCATAATTTACTCACCCTCAAGTCATCCTAGGTGTATATCCCAGGTGAAAAATGCATACTATTAAATGCATTAAAAATGTACTTGAGAATGTTTTTAATACAGTACAAATACACTGTAAGGCTGTGTTCACACTTGACGTGTTTTTTGACAAGAAAAAGTTGACAAGAGCTCTCTTTTTAGTAAAAAAAAAAAGCTGGAAGCATTTGGTTCCTATAGCAGCCGAGGGCGACTTTTGTTGCTATAACAACAGCTGCAACAAGAGTGCTATGTGGTGCAGAGATACAAAATGTAGAGAAAGAGAAAGTTGGCTCATGCGTTGGCTTTTGAAGTGAACAGGGAGAAGAATGTCGGTTCACAGTGACGTTTGTGGGTGCACGACATTATACGGCGAAGAAAACCGTATGATGCTTACAATAATTTAGTCCAGGAGCTCCGGTTGGATGATGCGCGGTTTGTGGCATGTTTTAGACTTAAAGGGTTAGTTCACCCAAAATGAAAATTCTGTCATTAATTACTTACCCTCATGTCGTTCGACACCCGTAAGACCTCCGTTCATCTTCGGAACAGAAATGAAGATATTTTAGTTGAAATCTGATGGCTCTGAAAGGCCTCCATTGGCACAATGGCACGGTTCACTCTCAAGACCCATAAAAGGTACTAAAGACGTCGTTACAAAGTCCATCTCACTACAGTGGTTCTAAAATAACAATGAAGCGACGAGAATAGTTTTTGTGCGCAAAAAAACCCTAAATAACGACTTATATAGTGATGACGATTTCAAAACAAGGCATCATGAAGCTTCGAAGCGTTATGAATCAGCGAGTCGAATCAGCGGTTTGAATCGCCAAATTTCAGCAGTTTGGCGGTTTGACACGCGATCCGAATCATGATTCGGCTCATTGATTCATAACGCTTCGAAGCTTCATGATGCCTTGTTTTGAGAGTGAACCGTGCCATTGTGCCAATGGAGGCCTTTCAGAGCCATCAGATTTCAACTAAAATATCTTCATTTCTGTTCCGAAGATGAACGGAGGTCTTACGGGTGTCGAACGACATGAGGGTAAGTAATTAATGACATAATTTTCATTTTTGGGTGAACTAACCCTTTAACAAAAGTCAGTTTGAAGACCTGCTGCAAATCATTGCTCCGAAACTACTGCGTCCCAATTCATCTACTTGTACTACGACCTA
This sequence comes from Gobio gobio, assembly GCF_949357685.1. Classification (NCBI taxonomy): domain Eukaryota; kingdom Metazoa; phylum Chordata; class Actinopteri; order Cypriniformes; family Gobionidae; genus Gobio; species Gobio gobio. The sequence goes on from NC_137120.1 coordinate 27,702,832, forward strand.
GAAGTAAACTCTTTTTGTGAAGAAAAAGTACATACTTTTGAGTGTGTAGCAGTATGCAAGCTTTGAGACATACTACTTTGTCATCTATAATGGACTCTGTTGCTTAGTTACATGCATCCCGTCACCGTTTAAACTGCCCTGTCAATCATCTTCACCGTTCAAATCCTCCACATTCAATTTAATTTCCTACCGTATCGCAAAGTAGTGTAGATGCACGTTGATCTGCCATGCGTGGGTCTAAATGCAGAGACTCCCCTCATGTGTTTGCAGTTTAAATATAATGATGCATTTAAAAGTTAATGGCCAAACGTATCAGTACAAAAGTTCACAATGCTGCTGCAGGTGAAATATAATGTGGATATCATTGAGTAAATATCTTTTCGTCAGGTTAAAAACTGATAATTGCTCACTCAAACCCCTTTATCTAACCCTTTCTACTTAACCGCCGGACTCCCATAACCGTCATGTTTACTTTTTATCCACGTTTGTAGTTCTAATTGAATCCTCGTCCATCTCGCAATGGGTTGTGGGCAATATCAGCCGTTAGTGTGCGTCGATCTGAACTTCGAATTCTGATCGGAAATATTAGACCATACGGGAATCTTTGGAATACTCTTTTCAACATAAGATTTGGGACATACTAATTATTTTTCCGAATACTATTTAGTACGGATAGTATGCGAATTGGGACGCAGCGTAGCACAATTAGTCAATCTACCGGCACCTTCTCCATTTTTGTTGTTGTTATGGAAAAGAGTCAGGTCTTGCTACTCGCTTGTCAACAAGGCGCTTGATGTCGGGCGTTTTTATCAGAAATGTTGAACTATTTTTCAACTTGAAAAGACGCACTGAGCTGCAGAAAAAGACGTTGGCGTTTAAAAAAGCGCTCATGACTTTTTTGAAAACATGGTTTACTCCATTCGGTTGTTAAACTTCATAAAGCTTCGAAGCATTATGAATCAGCGAGTCGAATCAGCAGTTTGAATCGCCAAATTTCAGCAGTTTGGCGGTTTGACACGCGATCCGAATCATGATTCGGCTCACTGATTCATAACGCTTCGAAGCTTCATGATGCCTTGTTTTGAAATCGTCATCACTTTATAAGTCGTTATTTAGGGTTTTTTTGCGCACAAAAACTATTCTCGCCGATTCATAAAGTTATTTTAGAACCACTGTAGTGAGATGGACTTTGTAACGACGTCTTTAGTAACTTTTAAGGGTCTTGAGAGTGTAAAGTGCCATTGTGCCAATGGAGGCCTTTCAGAGCCATCAGATTTCAACTAAAATATCTTCATTTCTGTTCCGAAGATGAACGGAGGTCTTACGGGTGTCGAACGACATGAGGGTAAGTAATTAATGACAGAATTTTCATTTTTGGGTGAACTAACCCTTTAAGTCTGACGTCACGCGGCAGCGCTTCCGGGTCCAAACGCTCTCTCTCAAACCACAAGAAAAACAACAAACGATGCTAACATACACACACAATGTGGTGTAATACTACAAAAAAATTATAATCATAACCTTTATCTCCATACCAAAATTCCAGATGGCCAGACAGTGATTCATCTTTTATAAATCGATAAAATATTAATATATGTGACGCTGTGAGCACAGAGACTATAGACTGTAAGTATTTAAAATATTTCACTTTTTAAAATATTTGATGTTTAATATGAATAAATAGCGCCCATAAACGGCCGTCGATGGCATTCTCAAGTGAAACGATTTGAGGCTTGGACCCAGAAACGGCGTTCCTTACGTCATGACTTAACAAGCGGATAGGATTTTAATGTAAAACAGACGCTGACAGCTTAATTTATATAAAAAAAAAAGTCCTGGCTCTTCCAAGCTTTATAATGACAGAGTGAATGAATGGCTGTTTTTGTTTTGAAGTCCATAAAAGTGCATCTATCCATCATATACTGTAAGTGCTCCACACAGCACCAGGGGGTTATAAAGGCCTTCTGAAGCAAAGTGATGCATTTGTGTAAGAAAAATATCCATATTTAAAACGTTACAAACTGTAGTCTCTAACTTCCGCTTACTGTCGTACGCATGTTCACGAGAGACTGGCGTTCCAGCGTATGAAGTAGGACACTCCGGTGAGAATATGCTTGTTCTCGCGAGAACCAAGTTTTGTTTTGCTCTATCCTCCGCGCTTCCGCGTTCATCACTGGAACTTATGCTATGCCTGCGTCCTACGTCATAGGTCAATGAGCCGAATCATGATTCGGATCGCGTGTCAAACCGCCAAACTGCTGAAATTTGGCGATTCAAACCGCTGAATCGACTTGCTGATTCATAACGCTTCGAAGCTTCATGATGCCTTGTTTTGAAATCGTCATCACTATGTAAGTCGTTATTTAGGGTTTTTTTGCTCACAAAAACTATTCTCGCCGATTTATAAAGTTATTTTAGAACCACTGTAGTGAGATGGACTTTGTAACGACGTCTTTAGTACCTTTTAAGGGTCTTGAGAGTGAACCGTGCCATTGTGCCAATGGAGGCCTTTCAGAGCCATCAGATTTCAACTAAAATATCTTCATTTCTGTTCCGAAGATGAACGGAGGTCTTACGGGTGTCGAACGACATGAGGGTAAGTAATTAATGACAGAATTTTCATTTTTGGGTGAACTAACCCTTTAAGGGTTAACGGAAATTTCGGTAAAAATGATTGGATAATGTCCTGGCAGAAAATTACCAGTACATTTTCCGTTTAAATTTTTTACAGTGCATCCAGTGGATCCTTTTTTGGTCCACTTAAAGGATTATTTCACTTCAAAAGGAAATTTTCTGGATATTTTACTCACCCCCATCTAATCCAAGATGTTCATGTCTTTCTTTCTTCAATCGAATTTGAGGAAAACATTCTAGGATTTTTCTCTCCATCATAGACTTCCATGGCAACCAAAATGTTGAAGGTCCAAATCAATGCAGTTTCAAAGGGCTTCGAAGGGCTTCAGAGGCTCTACGCGATCCCAGATTTTGGTGAATATTGGTGCTCAAAATATAGTGCACAGTTTATGAACTATTTTTATTATGAGCCTTATTTTAATTTTTTGGAGCTTGACAGCACCTGGAAAAGAGCAGCATGAACATTCTGCTAAACATCTGTTTTTTGTGTTCCACAGAAGAAGGAAAAACTGCTTTTGGAGCAGCATGAAGTTGGTAAATGATGATAAAATTGGGTAAATTATTACTTATTCAACATAATATGCAATGCCTGATGCACAAGTGAATATACTTTTGCTGTGGGTATGAAAAAGGTGAGCAAAGAAAGGCTACTGTGTGTATATGGGTATGGAGGGCACAGTAACCTGATAGCAGGTCAGTATGTGTGTGTGAGTGTGTGTGTGTGTGTGTGTAAACAGATGCTCTGAGCCAGATTTCTACACTCCCTTGTGCAATAATATGTCAATAAAATGTGCCCCAACAACTCAACATTTGAACCCATGCTCTTTAAAACCACTTATAACCTCAACACACACATATAGCCTATAAAAATGAAAATAAGGCTCATAATAAAAATAACATTTGACCTTTTTCAAGAACCGATGAGGTTCATTCTCGTGTTACGCAGCACGTTTGAGCTTCCGCAAGATGTTTGTTCTCGCGCATCAAGCAGGTTTGGTTGAGCTTTTTTTTTTCACATTTAGGTGATTTTGGGTGAACTAACTAGACAGGGTAAACCCATCCCGATCTGCCGGCGATTTGATTTCGTCCTGCAGCTCAGGCTGGAAACCTGTACATTTTTCTATCCTGCTTCAGTTACAAATTTGCGGGGACCAATCACAAACCGGCTTATCCACCTGGCGTGCTATTGGCGGGTTTAACACGATGACGGATAGAGAAGCGATGGATCATTGGTCTGATTGGTTGAAGGACTATCCAATTGACCTATCGATAAGCCCCGCGCCCCCTTAGTTACTGTTGCCAACTCGGACAAACAAACGGAGTTGCTATATCTTACAATGTACAGCTGTCAGTGTGAAAACCTTATCCCAAGATGTTTTTGGACACAGAATGTAGCGTATATCCCGTCCGATTGATGGCCAAACTTTACTGATGGTTTATCAAGTTTATTACATCGTTTTTCACAACAACAAAAAAACATCGTAAGAGCTGAACAAACAAACAAAGCATAAGTGCGCATTAACTCATTAATCTCATTCGCAAACTCTCTCTCTCTAGCCCTCTCTCCGTGGCATTACCATTAACATACACACACAGCAAATTACACAAAAACACTCACAGTAAACAAACATATACACAGACTTTATGCTTTTCGGGGGTGCAGTTAATAACTGGTGAACTTTGTATCTGCAAAACAACTCCGATAAACTGCGTGCGAGCTCTCCTTTTCACTACCCGGAGACTATAATATCCATCAAAATATGAGTCCTCTTTATTAGACAGATAATGCAGACATTTAAACATATCTGAACTCACAGAAATAAAATGGGAATAAAATAAATATGGTGAGAGATTAATTTAATTGGAAGCGATGGTTTACAGATCTTAATGCAAACGGGAGAAGCTTCTTGTTACGATCGCAGATTATAACATCCAGGAACAACACTGTTCATGTACCACAGGGTAAGATTACATAAATTCACATTTAATCAGTTTAATATGGAGAGATGCACTGAAATGTAGACCTTCGTGTTTCTGACCTAACGTTACACCGTTGCATGAGAACAGTTAGTTATAGTTAGTCAGTTTGTACGTTAGCAGGGAATTACTAACTTTAATCGTAACTTTAATGAGAGTATGACAACCACAAAATCCTCTCAGGATCCCTGGAATCAGTGTTACAGTACCTCAGGCACGACGTTTACCATTTTTGTAGCATAAACTCCATCAAACCGATGAGAGCTTCGGATTTTCCAATGCATCTCTATGGCGCTGACACCTAAAGATGTCCGAGTTCCGGTCCCAGCGCAACTGATACTCAACTGCCATTGGCTCATCGGCGTTCGATGGAGGGGCTTACCGATAGGTCAATTGCGTACATAGTCATTTGAACTATGCCTGTTGATCACGCCTTTTGTGCAGTACAAATACTCCCCAGACCAATGTTCAATCTTAAAAGATTGAGCTTGGTCTGATGATAGCCAGACGATGAACTAACCCTTTAATTGTTCACAATAACATCTATAACATGCATTCATTTAACTTAATTTCATTCCATATCTCTTACTGCATCCCAGCAAAGAAAAATGTATCATTTAGGTTTGTAAGAAACCCTCTTGTGTGAGCTTGAAATGTCGAAATGCATCTTCCTGTCTGGCATATTATCAAACCACAGTCAATCTTTTGGTCTGCAGCACTTAATGAAAACTCTTGAAAAGGCTTTAGCCTCCCACTCTCTAAACAACTTTGCTTTAATCGTTTGTCCTTCTGGCATCTCCCTTTTGATCAGCTTCATTGCAAAACTGTTTCTTAGCAACACAAACAGGCATAATAGACCATCCGCTGATACAGGACACTGAATGATAACTAATTATGTATGTGTACATGCACTTCTTTGTGTTTATTTATCTATATATCTATCATCATTGGCTTAAAGTCATGCCATACACTTCTCCTTCTGCTGTGTATCTGATTTGTGATCGTATGCCATGATGTAAGATTAGCAAACATGCAGATTCGATCACAAAAGCACCAGGCGGTGTGAGGTGTTCTCCGGGTTATTCATCTGCTGGGACACGATTAGATGTGTGGTGAATGTGGGCGCTTGTGTGCTTGAGAGATGTACATGCCAATCTTTCTCAGAGTTGCCATGGTGAGGAGGTCCCCCATCAGATATACAGGGTGAGATTATGAGACCCAAAAGAGCATTTGTACATCTGTCTACCTGATTCTGATTTTTTTTAAAGCATATAATAGGGATTACTGGGGAAAAGAAGACTTCAAAGAAGGAAAACATTTGTATAATTATTTTGTTCAGTCCAACAAAGGATTTTTTTGCCTGCTTTTTATTATCAAGAATGGTTTCATATTTAATTTTTAAAAAAAAAACAAATTGTTGAAAATAAAAATATAGAATAATACAAAATAAAATAAGAATATTTAATAATGTTTTATTTTAAAATGAATATTTTGTTAAAATATTTATATTTTATTCATTTTAATTTAGATTCATAGTAAATAAATAATTAATTATTATTGACAACATATTATCATGTACATACATTTTTTTATATTTATAAAAATGTAAAAAAACAATTGGTTAAATACATAAGATAACATATTAAAATGTATTACATTTTTAAAGTTTATTTCTATTTTTTTCTTTTTCTTTTGATAGTTTTTGATAATATTAATATAACGGGATAATTTGTTATTAAATAGTTTCTTGTAATCTTGTCCTTGCCTAAAAAAACGCAAATGCGTAAAAAACGTCCTCCCCACATCATTATAGCTTTGCATTATATGAATTATAGATATGAAACATATGACAAAAATCTATAAATAATGAATAAATAATAAAAAAAGAAGTAATAATAAATAATTCAGTATGAATGTCAGCGTTTTTTTAAAAAGTAAAAACTGAATTTAAAAGTTTTCATGGCCAAACCCCCAAACATTTGGTATCACTGTAAAGCCTCTATAAGATACTACTGGACTAAAAATGCTGCATATCGTGTCTCAATTTCCAATGTGAAAAAGAGTGAACAAATGTGCTGGGTCGGAGGAGACTAGAGGACAACTTTGGTAAAAAGTGTCACAGTTTACCCACTCTCCCCTAACAGTCAATACAGGTTCTTCTGATTAGAGAATACACCGCTCTGATGTGTGCTAGACGTTGCAGGGGGGAAAGTAAACACATCCATTCAGATCAGCCTAACCTGGCACCTCTCCTCTGTAATGTTTGAGAGAAACAGCGAGTGCAAGGGAGCAAACAGGGGAATGAAGGTCTAAAGGACAAACTGAGCTTCCTTTTAGTCCAGGCAGACGGAGACGAAAACACCTTAAACTGGAAGCCGGGTATGTTTTGCTTTATATTCTTTAATACGGACGACTGTAGAGTTTAAATTAATTATTTTTGCCATCTCATTTCAGTACAATGCGACTATGCACACGTCGGCGTTCACAGACATTGCGTATGTGGCTATTAATTGTCTTCCTGAGTCTGCATTTGCTTGTGGTTTCACTTGTCCTGTCCACGTTCCACACATCTTGTGAGCCCCGCTCGCACCCTGACATCCAGACCTCCATCAGCTTCTTCATTCAGAATACATCAACTTCAACAAACACAATGGCTGCTGCAGGAAGTGACACCCTGGAGGTGGAAATAGACAGCGCAGCAGACGACCTTGCCAAACTGGAGGCTCTGTACTCCCACCCGCTGTATAATATGCCCTCCCCACCTGTGCCTGATGGTGATTTGTTGCTGAAAGTCCGAACGAAAAGAAAAGAGGAAGGGAGTAGCACACAGCAGTGGTGAGGAATATATGACATCATTTATTTTGTATTATATTTGGCTACATGTAGATTTGCTTCTTCTAATCCAGGCTATATAGTAAAACCTACTTGTATATGCGTTTTGTTCGAGCAGATCACAAGTAGATGAGGGAGACACATTCCCGTTTACACTTGGTGTTTTTATTTGTCTCTTTTGTCCACTTTCGACCACTTCTGTCCTGATTTCTTCGAGGGGAGGGTCTATGGGCATGTAAATGTATGGGCTTTTTCAGATCTTTCGACCTATTCGGCGAAATAAAAAAAGCTCACGCAATTTGCACATGAATGCAAAAGGAGACAACGGAAAACAACGGAGCTTTCCTTTCTGCTCTGACAGCCGCAACACCACGCCGAACGCTGTGAGTGTGTGTTAGAAATCAGGAATGGTGAGAGAACATTGTGCTTACGTTTTTCGTCTTCAAACTAAACCCAACTTCTTCAAACTTCTTTTGTCGTCAGCCAACAAAGTTTAAATCCCGTCTGGCTAGCGTGCTTCCCATAATGTTTACGCGTTAGGTCAGTAGGTGGAGATGTAACGGAGGCCAGCTAATAGTTGCTGTGCGAGTAAACCTCACTCCTCTGATCTCAAGAGATGCTCTAGCGACTGACACTAGAGGTTGCAGCCTTTAGCCTCCTTGTTAGAGCGGCCGACTCTCATACCAGGGGACCTGGGTATGAGTCCTGCTTGGAGCGGGGCGGTTCGAACAGGAGGGGTTTCATTGGTGTCGTGACCCGGATGGGAGTGAGGTTTAGGGGGGCGAGTGTAACGGAGGCCAGCTAGTAGTTGCTGTGCAAGTGAACCTCACTCCTCTGATCTCAAGAGACGCTCTAGCGACTGATGCTAGAGGTTGCAGCCTTTAGCCTCCTTGAGAGAGTGTCCGACTCTCATGCCGGCGGACCCGGGTACAAGTCCTGCTTGGAGCGGGGCGGTTCGAACAGGATGGGTTACATTGGTGCCGTGACCCGGATGGGAGTGAGGTTTAGGGGGGTGAGTGTAACGGAGGCCAGCTAGTAGTTGCTGTGCAAGTGAACCTCACTCCTCTGATCTCAAGAGACGCTCTAGCGACTGATGCTAGAGGTTGCAGCCTTTAGCCTCCTTGAGAGAGTGTCCGACTCTCATGCCGGCGGACCCGGGTACAAGTCCTGCTTGGAGCGGGGCGGTTCGAACAGGATGGGTTACATTGGTGCCGTGACCCGGATGGGAGTGAGGTTTAGGGGGGTGAGTGTAACAGAGGCCAGCTAGTAGTTGCTGTGCGAGTGAACCTCACTCCTCTGATCTCAAGAGACGCTCTAGCAACTGACGCTAGAGGTTGCAGCCTTTAGCCTCCTTGTTAAAGCGTCCGACTCTCATGCCGGCGGACCCGGGTTCGAGTCCCGCTTGGAGCGGGGCGGTTCGAACAGGAGGGGTTACATTGGTGCCGTGACCTGGATGGGAGTGAGGTTTAGGGGGGTGAGTGTAACGGAGGCCAGCTAGTAGCTGCTGTGCGAGTGAACCTCACTCCTCTGATCTCAAGAGACGCTCTAGCGACTGACACTAGAGGTTGCAGCCTTTAGCCTCCTTATTAAAGCGTCCGACTCTCATGCTGGCGGACCCGGGTTCGAGTCCCGTTTGGAGCGGGGCGGTTCCAACAGGAGGGGTTACAGAGAGTAGGCGTCTTTTGTGGCTGTTCGAACATATTTGACCACATCTGCATTTACACTACAAAAGCAATCTGGTCAAATGCGTTTTCGACTACCTCTGGAAGTGGTCGAAAGCTCAAAACATTTTAGACTTCGTTTACACCTTTATTCATCCACTTGTGATCCAATCGACAAAATCACTTCTTAATACCAGGTGTAAACAGGGCCAATGATTCAGTATAAATGGTTCTCGAATCACTCTGAATCAAAATAATCATGACCGAAGACATACATTTTTGTGTGAGGCTGCATCCTGGCCTCTAAATGTCTGTTTAAAGTTCAAGACTTCTGCCATCAAAACAAACATTATTACTTGGTTCACCTTTAATTATGACTACTGTACAGACAAAAACACAAGTGATTCCCTTTCTTAGGGTGAGTGCTAATGAGGACGGTTATGATCCTATCCTCTGGAACACCAGTACTGAGACACATCCACCTTGGCTCCGGTTTCACCTTGGTATATCTCGCTGGCAGATGTATCAGCACAAAGATCCCAATCTGTCAGCGCTGACTCAGCAACTGGCATCCCACCGCATCGTCAGTGCAGGTAGGTGACCTTAAATTTTGCAAGGCAAGGCCTTTATTTGAGAAAGAAGGACGGAGGTGGATGAGAGGTGCATAGAAGTTTCCACATCCCAGTAATTGTGAGACTAAGTTTAAAGTTAAATCACATTGTGAGGTTTAAAAAGCAATTCAACCATGGCAACTGCCAAAATAGATTTAACAGCATTTAACAGCTATGCTGCTGCTGGAAATGAGCGCATGATGTTTTCTGCTAAAACATTCTCAAAATGACAGGATTTAGGAAGGTTAAGTAGGGAAAAGCTCGGTAGAAGATCTAGGCAGGTGATGTTACGGGCTAAAGAAAATTCCCTTGGCTCAGTATTGAACTGGACCAGGTTGATATGAAAATAAATAAGATTGCATATAGATGGGAAAGAGAATTTATGAACGAGAAGTCGCAACATTGAGACTGAAAGTCAAAATTATAAGAACAAATGTTGCAAATGTGAGAATTAAAGTTGTAATTGTTAGATATAAAGTCTCATTTACAGGTTTTTGTGATATTTTACAGTGCAAAAATCAGGTGGAACGCAGCTGAAGTTGGTGATGTCATTTCGTAATTATGGACAAGCGCTCTTCAAACCCATGAAGTGAGACCCAAGCATGTGCTTCTTTGCACAACAAATCATTATTTGTCTATTTGTGTATGTATATGAGTAGTTTAAGTGCCTGTTTGCTAGAGACATCTTTTATTTGCTTATTAATTACTAAAAGCATTCAGTGCTATAATGAGTGAGACATTTTGATTTAAACCACAGACTTTTAGATCACTTTACACTAAGAACTAAGGGGCTGTTCATACAGAATGCATAAGTACAGTATTTGCATTCTGCTACACTTCTTTTCCATTATTGTTGTTTATAAACGTGCTAGACAGATTTCCGGGTTTCTCAGAGCGGAAGTCGTCATAGTTGGGTTAAATATTATAGCTGTGAATGAGATAATACATTAAATATTTTTTTTGTGTTCACATTTGCTGAAATAGCAAAAGAAAAACGCCACAATAGTGATTTCAGAACTTTCAAAAAGAGGGAAAAAATAGAGGGAGATTAATAACGGCAGTAAAAAGAGAGAAATATATTTTTACCATCACTCCCATAGACGCTATTACTAAACACCCTCACAGCAGCATGTGATGCAAAAGTAATAAAATACAAAGTATACGTGTTATAAATGTACATAAATTTAAAAAACAAAATGAAAATACAAAAAAACGTTGCAGGATTTACGATATTGATGACCGTTAAAACGCGTCATCACAGTCTGTGAAAAGGGTCTATGAAAAACAATGACAATGCCGTACAGTGGAATGCAAAATTGTGCAGTTGTTGTTCTATTGAGCAACCCTTTAGATATTGTACGGTAACAGTAAAGCAGCTCAGATATGTTAATGTAATTCAAGATCATTCTCATTTAACTGAAGACAGGAACGTCATGAGGAGACCAATGTGAATCTGTATTATTTCTCTGACTTCGAGAGACACAATGCTGAAATCGCAGCCTTCCACCTGGACAGGTAAGAGACACTTCATGTTACATGTACAGCCATATAATTTATTTGTAAGTGAATTGCATTTATGAGTCAGTTATTTTCAGTGAATCAGTTAAACCGATTTGATTCCCTCTGAATCAAAAATGATTTTTAACGATAAAAATCCTTATCCAGTAATCAAAAGTTGATCATGTAATAAGCAGTGTTTGGGAATGTTTTTTTTTTAAGTAATGCGTAAAAAGTAACTAATTGCGTTACTTGTTATGGAAAGTAATGCGTTTTGTCACATTTGCGTTACTTATCCTCACCTGAGCTGGGCTTGCTTGTTTGTTTTTAATTCAAAAAAGTTATATTTTTGGCAAATGTAAAGGTCCTTTCACACCAAAAGGTAAAAAATAATAGGTCTCATGATGAAGGAAATGCAAATTTACAAATTAGCAAATGCATACTCAAATTTAGTCCTTAAAATTATGGTTACTGCAATAACCATCATATTCACACTACACACAAAACGTACTCCTGATTTCTTTTAACATGGGGACAGATGTGTCAGTCAATAAATAGGAAAACAAAATAACTTGTGTTACTTATTTCAAAAAGTAACTTGGATATTGTGTTGTCAATTTGAATGTAATGTGTTACTTTACTATTTACTTGAAAAAAGTAATATGATTACTTGCATTACTTGTAATGTGTTACCCCCAACAGTTGTAATAATGAAACTGTTAACTTTTGAATATTTTCTGCTATTTTACATACTAGCTTAGGCATTATACTGCACATTCTGTATTCTATTCTGAACATCTGAACTCTTTCTCTATCACAATAAGGATACTGGGTTTCAGGAGGGTGCCTCCAGTGGTTGGCAGGCTTATTAATGTAATAAAAGAGATCAAAGACATCACCACTGACCATAAACTGGTCACAACATTTTTCACTTCCCCAGGTTTGTCCCACTTGACTCATATCTTCCTCCATCGCTTCTTCTGAAACATGATGCATTTGTAAGTCACCATTTGTCTTTCTCTTTCTGCAGTGGGGAATGTGTGTTTTTACGGTCAGTGTTCCTATTACTGCTCCACGGAGCATGCTCTCTGTGGGCGTCCCATCATGATTGAGGGGTCTTTGGCTGCTATGCTGCCAGACCTGTCGTTGGCACAGCGCCGCTCGTGGAAGAGCCCCTGGAAGCGGTCCTACAGCCGAAGCAATCTGGCTCTGTGGGTGGAGCGTGTGTTTGTGTTATTTAAAGGGATGGTTCACACAAAAATGAAAATGTGTCATTATTTACTCACCCTCATGTCATTCTAAATCTTCTGTTGAACACAACAGAATTTGTCCCCCTAATACAGTGAAAGTCAATGGGGTCCAAAGCTGCTTTCTGGACCCCACTGACTTTCAAAATATCCTCTTTGTTGTGTTTTTTTTATACGCACGTGTACAGTGTGTGTTTCACAATGGAGATACCACAGTAGCTAACCAATGATTATTTCTGTAACAGGTGGGAGACAGATACCAACTACTGTGACTCAGTAAGAAAGTCTCCTCCCTATGACCAAGGCACTCGATTGGTGGATCTGATTGACATGAGCATTCTGGACTTTCTCATGAGTAAGTAATGGATCAGTTCAGATGACTCAAAGGGTGAACATTATAAAAATGTACCATGGTTTTCTATGTATAATATGAACTCGAATCATGACATTCTTTGAAATACCCTGGTGTAGCATGTCAGTACCAGGGTATATGTAATGAACTGTTGCATATACTGTCAAAGATGCATCATAGGATGCACTAGGACACATCTTCAGCGATGTTTCTGGTCTATCAACATCATACGCTCTCACCCAGGTGACCCAGCCAGGGTTGATCAGACCCTGACTTGTGTCCCAGCAGCACTGGCCCACAGATCGCTTCTCTTAAGCCACAGCCATCTGGAGGCCCTTTCTGCAGCCTCCATAGCGGACTTGATGGCTTTTCTCTTCACAGCCCCAGTAATGCCTAGCAGCGTGTAGACCTTACACCGTGACCAACCATCAAAGCCCCTACACCCAATTTCAATGGGCTCACAGCATGTCTTCCAGCCCGCCCTTCTGCACTCCTCCACCAGCTCCTTATACTTGGACCACTTCCGTTCATTTGCCTCCTCTATGCGGTCCTCCCAGGGAACTGTAAGCTCTATCAAGAGCACCTGCTTCAAAGTGACTGATGTTATCACCGAGTCTGGCCTCGATCCAGTTGCCAAAATGTGGACCAGGAACTTGAGCAACCGCCCCAGATTGACTTGAAGCTCTCAATCCAAAGTTGAGGGGAAGAGCCCAGCTGCCGGCTTGGGCTGTGAATGTGGCTGCTCCCCGGCTTTGATAAACGTGATGTTCCTCCTGTGGCAGGCTGGCATCCATGCTTATTGTTGGCCATAGCTTTGGAGACGAACCCTGCAATAGACTTGATTGTGCCACCAGCGGTAGCGGCCCTCCCCCAGGGCTGTTGGGCAGCTGCTTAAGATGTGCTCAACGGAACTCCTCCTGGGGCACAGAGGACATGCTGTTGAGTCATTCCTATCCCAAATGTAGAGATTTACCAGGCTAGGAAGGACATCATAGACTGCTCGGACCAAGAAATTGATCCACTGGGGATCTGCCTGCCAGATCTCGGTCCAGGAGAACTTCTTCTCCAGTGCACCCTCCCATTTTGTCCATGCTCCCTGCTGTTGCATGCCCACCATCCTGCACGTCCTTTCCTCTTTAGCACAAGCCCGCATTCTACAGGACTAGGTGCCGTTGGTCCCTACCATGGGCCTTATCATAGCGAGGTTGTGGGTGCTAATGAATGATGTAATGAATAATGATAATAATTCAAAATGTTAGGCCAGTACTACTTTTTTTTTTTTCTTTTCAATATGTTGTTCCAAAACTTGTGGATCACAGAAGATTTTGACATACAATAATTTTGGACCCTGTTGACTTTCATTAAAGGGTTACTTCAGTGATTTAGCATTAAAGGGTTAGTTCACCCACAGATGAAAATTCTGTCATTAATTACTCACCCTTATGTCGTTCGACACCCGTAAGACCTCCGTTCATATTCGGAACACAAATGAAGATATTTTTGTTGAAAGCTGATGGCTGAGAAAGGCTTCAGATAGGCCTCCATTGGCATTCAGTACACTTATACTCCCAAGACCGATAAAAGGCACTTAAAACGTCGTTACAAAGTCCATCTCACCACAGTGACTCTACAATAATCTTACGATGCGACGACAATAGTTTTTATGCGCAAAAAAAAATCAAAATAACACCTTTATCCAGCTTGTTATTGCCTTTCGCGTGTGCCTCCACGACGCATGCGCGAGAATATGACGTAGCGCTGGGGTTCGGGAATCCATGAAATGCACACTTAAGCCCCATTTTGAGCACTACGCCGAGACCTAAAGCACAATCAATGTAGAATCCAACAGCTTAGACACGCGCGTCTTCCTCTGCTTGTAAACAAATCGCTTCTGGGTCATGTGTCCGAACGCCGGATCTGCGTCATATTCTCGCGCATGCGTCGTGGAGGCACACACGGAAGGCAGTAACAAGTTGGATAAAGGTGTTATTTAGATTTTTTTTTCGCACAAAAACTATTGTCGTCGCATCGTAAGATTATTGTAGAGTCACTGTGGTGAGATGGACTTTGTAACAACGTTTTAAGTGCCTTTTATCGGTCTTGGGAGTATAAGTGTACTGAATGCCAATGGAGGCCTATCTGAAGCCTTTCTCATCCATCAGCTTTCAACAAAAATATCTTCATTTGTGTTCCGAATATGAACGGAGGTCTTACGGGTCTCGAACGACATGAGGGTGAGTAATTAATGACAGAATTTAAATTTTTGGGTGAACTAACCCTTTAAGCTTTGTATTTAAACTGGGTCATTTATGTAGTAGAAATGTGAAATTATTTTTGAATTTGGTGCCTTCTAGACTGAGAAAAGACAGAAAATGTATTTTTGTCTCATGTGGATGAAAGACAACAACTCCCAGAATGCACTTGCTTCGCTGCCATACGAGGCCACTCCGTACACCGTCGTTTGGATCTTCATATTAATACAATCATTTCGTTCAGTTAGAGAATAAACACTACAATTAAAAACTGAACGTGTCTTTTCAATAAAGTATGAGTGAGCCGAACTAAAGTCACGTCACAGACGCAGCAGTGTCAGATTTCATTCATCACGAAGAACTTAGCTGAGGAAACGTTAAGCGGCAGTCTGGCACGTTTTCTGATCGCATATGGAAGCTAAACTATCACAGGAATTAATTGAAAAGTTGAAACACTCACTTTGCTCTGTATCGATCCGTTATGAATGTCTGTGCGTGAGATCTCTCCCCTATGGGCGGGTTGATAACATGCGGACCAGCTCCATCTAGTGGCTGTAGTGTTTAGCCTCTGGCCTTAAAATCCTCCGATGACGCAAAATGACGATATTTGCGCCATCAGAGGATTTTTTCCAGAAATAAAATGCATAATTCTTTTGGCTCAGGGGGATATGAGGGGGGAAAGTACCATCATTTGAATATACTACCGGGTTTCTACTGATACAATGCCTAATGCTAAATCACTGAAGTTACCCTTTAAGCTAATGTAAACTGTCATACTACACTTTATCTGACTCTCTTTTTTGTTTGTTTTTCTTATACTTACCATCTATCTTCAGGTAACATGGATAGGCACCACTATGAAACATTTGAGAAGTTTGGCAATGACACATTTCTCATACATTTAGACAATGGGAGAGCGTGAGTATTCAAAACCAATAGTCCAACAGGTTTTCTGATGATGTTATCTGTTTGTAACTGATGTGCGTGTTATAGGTTTGGACGTCACTCCAAAGATGAACCTTCTATTTTGGCTCCACTTGTGCAGTGCTGCAGGTAGAGTGTTACATAAGTAACAGTTATGGGTGTTGAGTTTTTTTTATCTGCTTCATATTTCCTCATTCTTCCCCTCAGGGTCCGTCGTTCCACGTTGCTCCGTCTACGTCTGCTCTCTCTACCGCCGTATCGGTTGAGTGATGTCATGCGTGCATCTTTGTCTCAGGATCCTCTTGGAGCGGTGGCACCCCTCCTCACTGAGCCACATCTTTCCGCTCTTGATCGCCGCCTAGCAACAGTCATTCAAACCATCCAGGACTGTCTGCAGCAGCATCAACATCACGTCGATGTCATATATGATGACATAACTGATTACCCTGTGACTTGATGTGATATTATTTAGATTTATGTTGTGTATAACCAATTAATGACACATTATATGGTTGTAAATGAATGTTAAATAAAGTGGATTATTACCATTTGGGACCAGAAGACAAATTGTTTGCATGTAAAATATAAATCATAAATATTATATTAGTACCAAACTCTCAACAAAGCCATTTCAGCTGGCATAACAGGTAGGCCTATTTAAATAAATAAATACATTATCTAGAGTTGGGGTACTCGGACTTGGACTCGGACTCAAGTCCAATTTTGAATGAACTCGGACTTGTCACGCACTCGGGTGAATTTGTACTCGGACTTGACACGGACTTGGACATTTTGGACTTGGAAAATATCCCGAGTGCAGTTGAGTCCGCGTCATGTGTAACAACAAACCGGCATAAAACTAAGATAAGAAATTAATGAACGCCTCCCCGCCTGTGATTTTACTGCACCACACCGGCAGGCAAGAAGTCTTTGTGTAGAGGTCTTAAATTGACAGCAGCGCAGCCTATAGTGAACACGCTGACACTTGTCCTTAAAGGGACAGTTCACCTCTAAAATTATGTAATTATTTACTCATTCTAATTTTGTTCCAAACCTGTATTCATTTCTTCTGTTGAACACAAACAGTTGAATGGTAGCCATTGACATCCATATTATTATTTCCTACAATGGGACCAACTGGTTGGTTTCCGACATTCTCCAAAATATATTTTATGTCCAACAGAAGAAAGAACTTTATTCAGGTGTAAAACAACTTGAGCGTGAGTAATCGATGACAGAATTTTCATTTTTGAGTGAACTATCCCTTTAATGTTAATAAAACAACAAAAGACAAAGAGAAAATCACTCACTCACTCACTCACTCACTCACTCCTGACTAACTTTAGTAAATTTAATAAGAATCACTGTACATGTAATACAGCGAAGTTTGTTTTATTTTACATTAAAGTGTTTTATTCAATTTCTATAGTATTTATTCCCTCTTGAATAATCCTACTTGAGAAAATATATAATTATCGTGAAATAAGATTTTAGTATCGCCCACCCCCAAACATTTGGTGATACCAGAGGCATTAAATAATTGAAATACAATAAAACAGGTTAATTTGTGTTTTTCTTGCACTTGTAATAATTAAAGTTCTACATATATCTATGTCCATTCTATTGTTTGAAACCATTTTGATTGGAAACTAGTTGATCTGTTGACAAAATAAAAATGTTAAATGGCAATGTCTAGATGTAATAGTGGTATTTTTTGTTAAATTTTATTTTGCCATTGGTTTTGAAAGGTTAAAATGTTAATAGAAGATAAAAATTTACAATAGCAATTTCTAATCTTTTTTCAATTTAATTACACTCTGGACTCGGGCGGACTCGACTCGGACTCGGCCGATAAGAACTCGGACTTGAGTCCAACTCGGCCCCTTTTGGACTCGGACTTGGACTCGGACTTGATTGTTTAAGTCTTGGACTTGACTCGAACTCGACTAAGGTGGACTCGGACCCAACACTAACATTATCCAACTGTCTTGGCGTATAATGCAACAGATTTTAGTAAAAGATCTACCTATCTCTAAATATCAGAAATTTTGATCTGTTTATGAAAAAGGAAGATTGTTTTAGGTTGTAAAATGTCATGAGGTGCGACTCCCCAAAACGTAATGCTTATGAATTAATACATTTTCATAACATGACATTTCATTAAATCATTGAATGAACTTTTATGGTGTAAGGGTTTTCTAAACCGTATAAAATCAACAAACAATTTTCTGTAAATTTGAAATGTGTAGGAAACGTAAAGCCTAAAAGTGAACTTGAAGCTCTAAAACATGAAGATGCTCATGTAGTGGGTAGTGACCTGCAACTGACCAACTACAAGTGGCTAGAGCTTTTCTTCAGAAAAAGGAAGGAAGAAAGATCATCTGTTTTGCCTGGTTGACCCTGACAGAACTTTGGCAACAGCACTGGAACTGGAACATAGCTGGATAAATTTGTAACGTGTCAGTATTTATATGTAAATGTCACGATTCCAAAGCCCTGCAAAGCCCTGCAAAGAGTGGTGCGCTTATCCGAGCGCATCTCAGGCTCAGCTCTCCCGTCTCTGCAGGACATCTACACCAAACGCTGCAGAGGTAGAGCTACTAAAATCATCAGAGACATTAATCACCCTGCAAACTCTCACTTCACCCTGCTGCCATCTGGTAAGCGCTTCCGTAGCCTGATGGCAAAGACTGAAAGACTCAGGAGGAGCTTCTTCCCCCAGGCCATCAGACTCCTGAACTCAGTCACGTGACTTCACTTCACCCCCGCACACACATAAACATCCAGTTTTAACATTAACATCCACATACTGCCATTGCACTGCACTTTACGTTCCTATTGTTACTGTGTAACAACCTGTAATAAACCTTGCACATTATACTTCTTTATATATACATATATATATATATTTTATGTTAACCACTTATTTTTAAGTCTACAGTTTATCTCACTTATCATATCCACATATTTTTTATATTTTTATTTTATCTTATTTCCAATTTTTATCTTTACTTGATTTATTTATAATCCTACTTATGTTAATACTTTTTATTCTAATTTTATTCTATTTCTATTTTAATTTCTTGTAACTGTTATTTGCACTGTCCATGGAGCGGACCTGTTTACATTTCACTGCCAGTTGTATATTGTGTATATAACTGTGTATGTGACAAATAAAACTCTTGAAATCTTGAAATCTTGAAATCTTGAAATCTTTAAATTTGTTTTAAGAAAGCTGCCAAATTAACATTTCCTTAACCATGTTCTAACTTTAAAAAGTTTAAAAGTTATTGAGATAGATATATGATTTGAAATTGTGTTCTCTACATTTTTTTTTTTTTTTTTGAAGTCTGTACAAATTCAAGCATGGACTTCAGACTCGTATCACTCATCCTACTTATACACATCACAGGTAAGATTATTGTGTTAATGCATTGTAGTGTATCAATATCTTATCAAAATGTATTTAAATAGGAGAGTTGCCTGCACTGCTGTCATGTGGTTTGTCATATGAGGATCTTTCCTTCATTAATGCAAACTTTTTGGTCTAAGGGTTACTTTTTCATCAGGTTCTCTATCATTGGACCATCTCTCTGTGAGATGTAAAGACGTTTGTGCTCTGAGGGAAACCACTGTGCAGCTGAGATGTTTTTATTCCAACATCACCATCAAAACTGTGTTCTGGTTGAGCCCGAAACAGAGTTCAAACTGGAGAAGGAAGGATGAACCTGAAGATTTGACTTTAGACTTGGACTACTCAGGACGGTTGAAGCAGGAGGCCGTAAACAACCGTTCAACACTCACAATTACACACCTGAGAGAGAGAGACTCTGGAGAATATCAGCTCATGTTCATCATGGAGAATGGAGTTGAACGTATCAGCTCAGTCGCTGTCAAACTAACAGTCACAGGTGAAACTGAGTCTAGATTCTGGTCAGTTCAGCTGCTTTAATTTGTGATTAAATGTTTTGTATTTTTTTAATTCAGTCCTGCAGGTGAGGATGAATCCTGCATCTACAGATCAGAGAAAACTGACCTGTGATACTTCCTGTGATTTGACATCCAGACCGCAGAAATACTACTGGAAAAAAAATGGACAATATATAGAAAAAAATTCCAGAAGCATTATTGTTCCCAATGAAGCTGATGGCAGTTACTCCTGCTTTCTTACCGCATATTTTAGGAATTACTCCCCTCCTGTGTGTGAGTGTGATACTTTATATGTTTATTTAATAAGCACTAATATAATATCAGTGTTCATACATGATTATACAGTATGCAGACGCGTTTAAAGTTTTTTTCATGTCAAGATGAATATTCATTATGAAAATTAATTGCAAATTCCTTATGCAATTTGTCTGTTCAAATCAAAGTGTGTCATTTAAAAGGCCTTACCCAATACCCACACCTGTAGACTTTCCTGATTTTCGACAAACATTCATCTTGGTGTGAACAGGCATTGATTATGATTTTCACAGCAGGATTCTATGACTGTTTCAGGCATTTCTAATGATCACTGCTGGGATGTGACTTACACCTCTAGAAGAGTCTGTGCTTTGATGGGCTCAACAGTAGACATTTCCTGCACATACTCACATCCCTCTGGTTATACTGTAAATAAAACATTCTGGCATTACGGTCGGTCTTGGAGTATCAAGGATCTGCGTGAGGAGCATCAGTTTGCTGGTCGTGTGGAGTATGTGGGGAACACACTGAGAATCAAAGAGCTCAAGATGAACGACTCTGGAGAATATCGATTCAGGATCATCACTGACACAAGAAGAAAATACTCTGGATCACCTGGAGTCATTCTTACTGTCACAGGTACTGTAACTGATCATGATGAATTTTAATCTGTTCACAAGCAAAAACTACAGTGCTGTTATATAAAAGTTTTTGCTTTACATATGAGGTTTTTCTGTAATGATAGGCCTGAACATTCTTCATCTCTGTTTTTCAGATACACAGGTGATAAGCAGCCCAAACATTATATCAGAGGGACAGGAAGTGATATTAAGCTGCTCAACTAAATGCACTCTGAACGACAAACATACTTACATCTGGTACAAGAACGGACGGCAGGTAACGGATGGATTCACTAAAGACAACAAGCTGTACCTGGACTCAGTCAGCAATGAAGAGCTTCAAGAGTATTCCTGTGTTATAGGAGGTAACACATCTCTCATGATACATGTGCTTTTGTGTGAAGTGATTGCATCATTAAGATGATGTGCTTGATATGTAATTAGTGTTTTAATATCATAAGTGTACCTTGTTTTTTGAGTGTATCTGAACTTCTGTATTATGAAATCCAGAAGGAGGTAACACATCTCTCATAATGTATAAGTATCACTTATACCATGGTCATTTAATGATGCTTGCAACAAAATATTTGAATGGAAGAGTTAAGCTGACAGTTACTGTATTTTCAGTTACGGCTCATGAAATCTAGCATTTTGGCCGTTTTGAAAGTGTGAAAAATTGCATTTATTTGAATTAATTAGAGAGAGAGAGATTTAAAGAGAGAGTTGTACCCACGTCTTTTGAACGTCTATCTTTACAATGAAGATGTGCGTTAATTACCTCAAAACAGCGATGTAACCCCCTCGTTGCTGAGAAATATAATGTAGTGATCCAGTAGCTTAGCTATTGTATTACTAAAAGTCGCGGGGCGGTATTGATAGGCAGTGGCTATTTGCACTAAGTGAAAATAGTGATATATTCTATTTACACCATGTAAAAGTAGCAGTTCTTTGCAATATGTGTAAATAGTAATTGCTATTTAAACGTTATTTTGACAGATACATACTATTTGCACCTCAGTATTGTTGTACATTAACAGGATGCAATAACAACAGTGTAAATGAGTATATTTATTAAAATTATTAAATGCATGCCGCCTTAATGGGACAATAAAATACCTCCGTACACCTACCCCTAACCCTACCCAATAAATACTTGTATTATTATTAAACATTTCTTTAGGCACCTTGTTTCCACTTTTAGAACATTTTCTTCATTTTTATTTAAAGTAAATGCCTTTCCGATGTGATATGTGATGTGAAAAGAGAGAAGAGTGAACTCAGCAAAAGGCTGATTTGAACCCAGGTCGATCACGTCAAAACCTAGTTCCATGAGCCTTAAAGAGGTAGTTCACCCAAAAATGAAAACTAGGGCATAATTTACTCACCCTCAAGCCTAGGTGTATATGACATTCTTCTTTCAGGCGAACACAATCAGAGTTATATTATCCATATTTATCCATATTTAAAACTTTTTAAAGACATTGTTGGGCGGAGCTAGTGTAAATAGCGCTTGCCAACAAGGCACGCTATTTGCACTTTGTGTAAAAAGATAACAAGTTTCTGTGCTCCTGAATGCTTGTGTGTGTGCGCAGCGCGATCTCCGCTCTTTGTGTGCGAGTGACATGGGCCTATGTGTGTGCGCTTCATTGAAAACAGCGCATTAATATAGAACAATAATTAAAACGGTTTAATTGCACACCTTCCAGCCAATCAGAATCAAGTATTCAGACAGACCATGGTATAAGTGTTTTAATATCATAAGTATATCTTGATTTTTGAGTGTATCTGAACGTGTTTTATGCTAGAAATCCAGATCACTCCAAGTCCAGAAGAAGGTTACACATCTCTCATGATACTCATGTGCTTCAGTGTCAAATGATTGTTTCTCTGATAGTCATGATTCACTTCTTTGTATTGTGAAGATCCAGTGGACAGCGCAGCGTTCAGCCATTATACAGTCATTCTGCTGGTGTTTTTACCTCAGTTTCTCATAATAGCGGCTCTGTGGATGTGGTGAGTAAAACATCCAGTGAAATTCACAACTGCATGACGTACAGTGAATATAATGATATGAATTCAGATTATAAGAATGTGTATTATATTCATTATTAAATTATATTCAACAGGTTTTTCATCAGAATGCATCAAATCTCAAAACCAAACTGAAAACTAAAGTGAAGGTGAGGAATTATGAATAGAGAATCTACTGTAAGAGATTCAATGTCAAAAACATTGTTGTAAATGTATTAATGTCTTTTTATTTGTATGTCTCAGAATCTGATGTTCCACATCTGTTCCTCTTTTGTCCATCAGAGCTGGTGGAGTGATGTCATTGTGAGATCATCACCTAGCAACATCAGTGATACAGTGATGTCATATACAGTGACTTATCAATGACTGCGCAGTCATCATAATGAAACAAAATGATAGTATAGGTTTTAGATTTTTTTTCTCCTTATGCTTAATATAAGAAGAAAATTGTTTTTTTTTTGTTATTCTTTAATCTCTTTAATATATACGATTAATTGTTCAAAAAATCGATTCAATCTCGATTCAAACACCCATGTGATCTTATTCCAAAACGACAAATTAATTACATTACCATTAACAAAACCTGTGACAAAATCATACCAGGACATTCAAATCTGTGTTGGCGCTGAACCAGAGAGAGCAGTTGTCATGTTTAGGTCCGAAGCTGCTTCACAGTCTTTTTCAACAACACAGTATCATTATTACAATTTTCAAATGATCACAGAAGCACTGGGATAAAAGTGTATAGTTCAAATATAAACACTGATAGAAGCAATCAAAATCACCTTTTGAAAGTAACTTGACACTTCAAATACAGATTGTATCAATTACATTGTTACGTCACTAATGTCACAAGTCTGTTTGGTCTTTGTGTTTTGATTTTGTCACATGTTCCTTTGTCTTAGTTTCCCGCCACTTGTCTGTTTCCTAGGTTACCCTCGTTAGTTAAAGGGATAGTTCACCCAAAAATGAAAATTAGCCCATGATTTACTCACCCTCAAGTCATCCTAGGTGTATATGACATTCTTCTTTCAGACGAATACAATCAGAGTTATATAAAAAATGTTCTGGCTAATCCAAGCTTTATAATGGCAGTAATTGTTGCTCTGTTTTTGAAGTCCATAAAAAAGCATCTGTCCATCAAATAACGTGCTCCACGCAGCTCCATGGGGGTTAATAATAGATTATTGTAATATGTAGTGAGAACATTTGGTTTAATCACGAGACACAACAGTATGATTTTCTTTCAATTTCATTCATTCAACAGCAAACAATGCAAAAAACATGTTTCAAATCAAAAACCGTGTTGCTGAATTATCTACAGGAACACAGGCTACAGATACCACATTGGAAAATACACTTACACATTACCTAACTTATGTAATTGAATCCATAATGTTTGTAATAGTATCTATTCAGTGTGTTATCAAAAGGTGCGATGACACAGCCATGAGGTTCTGGGCTATATTTTGCTGCCAATACACTAAATGTTCCCACTGTGCCATATGACTGAATCTATACTGTAGTTAGCCTTTATACGGGTGAGTTACAGTATAATGTTGCAGTCTCTACCATGTATTCTGTTTACAGTATCACATGGCATAGCCTACTGTAATGTAAAATGCTGTATTTGATGCCATCTGTCTCCCTTCTGATGCATTTCTGATCAGTCTGATGTTACATCATCATTGACTATTTCCTCTGCCTTATACTCTATTCGGCTCTATGATCACAAATTGCAAATCTTTCTGACACACACACACACACACACACACAAACACATGTCTAATTCACTTTCTTTGTGGGGACTCTCCATAGACATAATGGTTTTTATACTGTACAAACTGTATATTCTTTCCCCTTACACTAAACCTACTCATTTCACAAAATGTTCTGCACTTTATAAGCCTGTTTCCTCATGGGGACAAAAAATGTCCCCACAAGGACAAGGATTTAGAATATTGTCATCTTTATGATGATATTTTGTCCCCATAATGTAGAGTTTACACACTTTGAACATAGTGGTTATAGATAAATTGCTTATAATGTTATCCATATCGGACATTGCAAACAAAGTAGAAACTATGTCTATAGAATCAATATCTATCAACCTGGTCTATAGGTGTATCAAATGATTCATTGATTAACCATTAAGATCAGTTGGATTAAATAATAGACACATGTATTAAATTGAATGAGAAGAGATTATGATAGTAAGGGCTTTATGAAAGGCAGTTACTGTGAATGAAACCTAGATAAGTTGGTAATAGTGCTTAGTGCTTAGTCAAATGTGGTAGTTCACTATTAGCAAATCAATAACTATTTTTTTCAACTCCAAGAGAACTACTGAGAACTATATACAGATTCATAATTAACATGAATATTGCATAATGTATAAGTAATTCTAAAGTGAAGGTCATAGTAACCCACTAATGACTCAAGTGTTACTACATCTTTCCAAAGGAATTACTAATGATTTGGATCAGTATTATAAAGTGAAAAACATAATAACTCTCTAATTACTGAAGTAAAACTTTTGAAGTAAAAAACTTTTGAGTTTTTGTAAGGTTTTGGATATAGTAACACTTAAGTAATCACAGGTCACCATGATCTTCACTTTAGAAAACTAAAATAACTAATTCCTTGTAACACAGTTCTTTGTTCTGGGAACCGGCAAACATTCAACAAGACTTTAATCAATAAAACAAACAAACTGAAAGTAAAAGCACAGACATAATAATAAAACGTAAAGTTATCGTGTTTTTCACTTTAGAAAACTGATCCAAATAATAAGTGATTCCTTCTGTTTAAAGGTAACACTTTACAATAAGGTTCATTAGTTAACATTAGTTAACATGAACTAATAACTGCACTTATAAAGCATTTATTTATATTTGTTAATGTTAATTTCAACATTTACTAATGCATTATTAAAATCTTGCTACCATTAGTTAATGCATGAACTAACATGAACAAACCATGAACTGCTGGATTTTTATTAAATAACGTTAACAGAGATGAACTAATGCTGAACAGAGGTTTTGTTAGTTCATATTAACTAATGCATTAACTAATGTTAACTAATACAACCTTATTGTAAAGGGTTACCGATTTAATAATACCTGAATCATTACTAGTGGGTTACCATTACCTTTACTTTAGAATGAATTATACATTATACATTATTCATGTTAATTATAAAGCAGTTCATAGTAGTCCTCTGGGAGGACTGAATTTTTTTCAATTAGCTAATAGTGAACTACCACATTCAACAAAGCACTATTACTTACTCATTTACTAATCAGAGTTTCTTGTATGTTAATAGTTATAGAGTGTTAATAATGCATTACTCATTTGTTCCTGTGTAGTTATTCATCAATGATGGATCAGTATTCTAAAGTGTTACCAAGTGAAGGTCATAGTAACCCACTATTAATGATTCAAGTATTACCAAATCCTTTAGAAGTAATTACTAATTATTTGGATCAGTATTATATAACATGATAACTTTCTAGTAATGACTAAAGCTTTAGGTTTTTTTGTAAGTTTTTGGATAGTAATGGCTTCTGACAGATTTTGATAGTGGGTTACCATGATCTTCACTTTAAAATACTGATCCAAATAATTAGTAATTACTTTAGAAGGATGTAACACTTCAGTCATTATCCAAAACTTTAGAATAACCTTAAAAGCTTATACAATGACTTCATTCGAGAGGGTTATAATGCTTTTCCACTTTAGAATACTGATCCAAATAATTAGTAATTCCTTCTGAAGGATTTGGTAATAATTGAGTCCTTACTAATGGGTTATTATGACCTTCACTTTTGGATTAATTATATATTTTGCATTATTCACATTTATTATAAATCTGTATATAGTAGTTCTCAGTATTTTATTTATTTATTTACAGGGGCTGTGCATATTAATAAACATGAATGTAAATGTGCCAGAATTAGCACAAAGGGCTATTTTTCAGAAGTGTTAAAAAGTCAACCTAAAAACAAGAACAGAGCATCAAATATAGCACACACAAAAAGAGAAATGAGAGAAAGAGAAAAAAGGAAACGGAAAAATAAGAACAAAAAAATATAAAATAAAAACAGGAACATAATCCCACATATAAATAATAATAATAATAATAATACATTTACATTAACAGAAAAAGTTTATCTAAACATCTAAACATATTGTGCTAAATAAGACTAAGAGGAGCAAAATATTGAGATACTGTTGACTGTGCTGATTTGTAACTAACCATTTTTTTTATTAAATTTAAAAGAACCATATGTATACAGATTTATAATTGTTGATGGGATGGAGTTCCATTCGCTTGCTGCTCTGACTGAAAATACAGATTGACTAAATTTTTCTGAGCGGAATTATATAGTCCCCTATTTCTCCACCCCTTGTGGAAGATATGCAGTTGTTCTGTTTACATACTGTTCTAATCGAGAAGACATGCTATGTCTTAAACATAAGACAAACATCTACATATTTGATCAGGTTTTCCCAACTTAGCAAATTATACTTTTGTATAGAACAATGATGAAAATTAATTGATCTCTTATCAAGAATTTTTAGTGATTGTTTATACAAAGACTCCAGTGGTTTTAGAGTACTTGTACTCAAGCGACTTGTCATCTGGGAGGTGTGAATTTTTTTTAGGTATTGATTAACTAATAGTTAATCAATCAACTAAGCACTATTACTTTACTAATTCGTTAATCATAGTTTCTTGTTAGGCAATAGTAGTTACTAGAATTTTAATAGTGCATTAATTATTTGTTCCTGTGTAGTTATTCATTAATGAAGGAACGGTATTCTAAACTGTTACCCATTACCGTTGTGCATCTTGAGACAGAACAATGGCACTGACATATTTTAAGATCAGTCAGTGCAAGTTGCTTTCAGTTAAAACAACTCAAGCCTTCTCTGTGAAACTGGGCAGAAGCAGGGTGTGAAATTACACAATGGTCATTAATAATGGAACATATTCTAAAATGTTTAATGTTTTTTTCTATGGCACATTTATAAAAGCTGTCCTAATTGAACTAAAGTCTCTGATCCTATGGCTTAATCTAAGCTCTGTCTGGTGGTTTTAATGTTAGTTTGTGAGGGGTTTTATTTAGTTTATTTATACTTTTTAATGTCTGTGGTAAGCCGGCTGTGATGTAAAGCACTTTAAAATAATGTCCTTGTCAATATCTGTTAACGGCATGAAAACACATTGAAATACTTAAAATTCAGTGACATATCAATAACGATTCTGTATTCACTTCACTATTTTAGTTTCCCCGTTCTTTTAAAATGTTTAATTTCTGCTTTAAAGAAGCATTTACTGTAACCAAATACATTGCAACAACTTTGGTCTACACAAAGGAAACAGTGGTATCAGCAGTCAAGTAAACAAAATATAACAAACACTATCTGCTCTGGACTAGTAAAGTACTAATAGAAGGTGTAGGCTTCATTTTTGGGAAGAAACCACTGCAGTCTGGGGTATACAACATAATCTCCTTGTAGACTGGCACTACCTGAACGAAATACAAAAACAAAGTACCTGAATAAAAATCTTAGAATTCAGTTCTTATGAGATAATTTCTTAAATACTGGTGGTACTGATACTGATAGGCCACTGATACTGGCAGGCACAGTATACTTGCCTGACTATATTGTGCCAAGTGTAAAGTTTGGTGGAGGGGTATTATGATGTCAGGTTGTTTTTCAGGGGTTGGGCTTGGCCAATTAGTTACAGCGAAAGGAACTCTTAATGCTTCAGCATACCAATACATTTTGGACAATTTCATGCTCCCAACTTTGTGGGAACAGTTTGGGGATGGCTATTTCCTGTTCCAACATGACTGTCATCCTAGGTGTAAATGACATTCTTCTTTCAGACGGACACAATCAGAGTTATATTATAAAATGTCCTGGCTCTTCCAAGCTTTATAATGATTGTTGCCTCGTTTTTGAAGTCCATAAAAAGTGCATCTGACCGTCATAAAATTAATCCACACAGCTCCAGGGGGGTTAATAAAGTAGCGTACGATATACAAAAATAGCTGTGTAGTTAGTTAAAGCTGTAAACCCCTTTGTTCAAACAAAGGCGCTTGTTGTCTTAACTGCTGGTTCTCCCAGGTTTTAGACTCTTTTCAAAGCTTCATTCCTCTGTTCTGATCCATTTTTTTGTGTCACTTCCACTTTCCATTTTAACCCATGTTTGTATAATTTTGTGTTGATTTTGTGTTCGTTATGTGTTCATGTTTTAGTTAAATAAACTCTTGTGCACATTCGTACAAGTTGATTCTGGTGTGCTTATAAAAAAATTGTCCCTTTAATGAATCGATCAGCTACGAGCCACAGAAAATATCCTTTCTGAAGAGTTGATAGACAATCAGTACTGAATGTTTGCTGGACGAACAGATTTTTTTTAGATTGTAATATTAATTCAGTTACATTAAGTTAATTCGGTTAACTGATCTAAATATTTATAATTAATTGTAAAGAGTTATGATTAATTATTAATATTTCCCCTTTGAGCTAATTTGTTACACCTTTCATGTTTGGTATAATTTTAAATGTCTCAGTGTGATTGGTAAAAGGGTCTCAATTTCACCACATTCACTTGTATTATGAGAAAGATTGAAAACCTAGCTTAAGGGCAGATCTTTCTCTGTAGCTATTAAAAATGATAGTTCTTCTTTCTCTGCTACATGCACATGTGGTGTACCACAGGGTTCCGTCTTAGGCCATGTCTCATTCTTTCTCCTCCTTCCTTTAGCCAAGATCTTTCGTAAGCATCAGATATTTTTTATGCAGACGATATACAGTTTTATCTTACAATGAAACCAAATGAGAAAATATCTCTCCAATCACTGTTTCATTGTTTGAGTTAAGTTAAAAGTTGCATGGTGGATACCTTTCTTGTGGACACCTTTTGATTTCTGTCTATCACTGATAAGTTGCATGGAAGTGGCTAAATAAACTACACGTTTTTGTATGAGTAAACAGGCAACCGACTAAAATGGTAATAGCTAACCCTGCACCCTCTGAATGAGATCAGACTGGCGAGTTTGTGTTGACTCTAATGAATGAACGAATCACAAATTAAGAACGGAACTAGAATCAAATTGAAACAAAATGTTAATAAATGAAATTAACTTCACAGAAGCGCTGAATAGACCTACATGCAGTATAACTTCCCACGCTGTTGGATTTTGTCATTGGGGGTTCGGGTGGTCCTTACACTCGGCTATGAACCAACATCTAAAATTGTATTGCAATTAAGGCTGTCAAAATGAACGCACTAATTTTGCAATGTTTTTCTTCAGTTAAACATACACTCACCTAAAGGATTATTAGGATAGGAACACCATACTAATACTGTGTTTGACCCCCTTTCGCCTTCAGAACTGCCTTAATTCTACATGGCATTGATTCAACAAGGTGCTGAAAGCATTCTTTAGAAATGTTGGTCCATATTAATAGGATAGCAATTGCAGTTGATGGAGATTTGTGGGATGCACATCCAGGGCACGAAGCTCCCGTTCCACCACATCCCAAAGATGCTCTATTGGATGGAGATCTGGTGACTGTGGGGGCCATTTTAGTACAGTGAACTCATTGTCATGTTCAAGAAACCAATTTGAAATGATTCAAGCTTTGTGACATGGTGCATTATCCTGCTGGAAGTAGCCATCAGAGGATGGGTACATGGTTGTCATAAAGGGATGGACATGGCACTAAGGGGCCTAAAGTGTGCCAAGAAAACATCCCCCACACCATTACACCACCACCACCACCAGCCTGCACAGTGGTAACAAGGCATGATGGATCCATGTTCTCATTCTGTTTACTCCAAATTCTGACTCTACCATCTGAATGTCGCAACAGAAATCGAGACTCATCAGACCAGGCAACATTTTTCCAGTCTTCAACTGTCCAATTTTGGTGAGCTCGTGCAAATTGTAGCCTCTTTTTCCTATTTGTAGTGGAGATGAGTGGTACCCGGTGGGGTCTTCTGCAGTTGTAGCCCATCCGCCTCAAGGTTGTGTGTGTTGTGGCTTCACAAATGCTTTGCTGCATACCTCGGTTGTAACGAGTGGTTATTTCAGTCAAAGTTGCTCTTCTATCAGCTTGAATCTAGTTGACTCTGACCTCTAGCATCAACAAGGCATTTTCGCCCACAGGACTGCCGCATACTGGATGTTTTTCCCTTTTCACACCATTCTTTTTAAACCCTAGAAATGGTTGTGCGTGAAAATCCCAGTAACTGAGCAGATTGTGAAATACTCAGACCGGCCCGTCTGGCACCAACAACCATGCCACGCTCAAAATCACCTAAATCACCTTTCTTTCCCTTTCTGACATTCAGTTTGGAGTTCAGGAGATTGTCTTGACCAGGACCACACCCCTAAAAGCATTGAAGCAACTGCCATGTGATTGGTTGATTAGATAATTGCATTAATGAGAAATTGAACAGGCGTTCCTAATAATCCTTTAGGTGAGTGTATTTAACACATTAAACATATTTAACAGAATGAATGCAGCATCCATTGTTTTTCTGCAATACAGTATAACTCTATCATTCATTAAAGTTCTATTAAACCACTTAAGCAATAGGACGAACCCCCCCCCCCCCCCCCCCCTCTAATCTGTACTGGTGCGCTGTCTGTGAAGTGGCTCTTTGTTAACAATCAGAAATGCGCCTACAGAAAAGCTGCTTCAGACAGCACACTTTGAGTACTTTTTCGGACTAAACACGGACTTGTTGCAGTCATGAAGTTTTATTGATGCAGTGCATATAGTACTCTCCATAAGCCAGGGGTTTTCAAACTTTTTGATGCCAAGGACCCCCAAATACGATTCATCTTTTGTGAGGGACCCCCATTCTAAATTCCATCTATGTTTATAAAAAAAACATTTAAACTGTTAGATAAATTGTGTGACATTTATAAATACAAAATATTGTTTCCAACACTGAAAAAAGGTTTTCATTCATCTAATTAAAAAAAATTGGGTAATGGTTCACATTTATATTTTTGAGCAATGAGCCAATGAAAAATAAATAACTTGCCCTAAACAATATTTTCTGTCTATGAAAACTCTGAAATTTTCTGGGGACCACTTAGGATCTTCTGGAGGACCCCTGGGGGTCCCCGGACCCCAGTTTGAAAACCATGTAATTGGTGGTGTATTGGTATCAGTAATACTGTCCTTCATTAATAGTGCTTAGCAAAAAGATTCCATTAGACAAATATTTTAAATATACTTTCTTAATGTTGTTTCTATTGGAGATTCAATGTGACTATTACAGTATAAAAATATTACAAAATGTAATGTTAATTACAGAAAAATGTGCAATGAATTAGTTACACTTTTTTAATTGATTGAAAGCACTTATTACAATATTTTTAATACTTCTTGAGTTACAGCCATGCACACTTTAGGGAAAAAGTGTTTTGCCCATTTTTTGTCACCATTGGCATGAAGATGCTCATGTAGTCGGTAGTGAACTGCAGCTGACCAACAAAAAGTGGGTAAAGAGGGTTTTTTTTTCTTCATCTTAAGAAAAAGGGAGTAAGATCATCTGTGTCACTGTGCCTGGTCAACTTCAGATGTTGACAGCACTTTGGCAACAGCACTGGAACTTCTTCATAGTTGGCAAAATGTAACTATACATGTAAAGGCTGTTCATTATGAAATGCTATTTTTCTGTTCAAATCAAAGTGTGCCATTTAAGCCATGAGGCCTGTCCCAATACACACACTTGCAGACTTCACACTTGACCCCTCGTCTGTTTGCATGACATTGTTCCTGAATTTGTGACAAACATTCATATTGGTGTGAACAGCATTGATTATGATTTTTACAGCAGAATTCTATGACTCTTTCAG
The DNA here is from genome assembly GCF_949357685.1 of Gobio gobio. Classification (NCBI taxonomy): domain Eukaryota; kingdom Metazoa; phylum Chordata; class Actinopteri; order Cypriniformes; family Gobionidae; genus Gobio; species Gobio gobio. Next base: position 27,735,554 of record NC_137120.1, read on the forward strand.
GCATTTCTAGTGGCTGCTGGGATGTGACTTACACCTCTAGAAGAGTCTGTGCTTTCATGGGCTCAACAGTAGACATTTCCTGCACATACTCACATCCCTCTGGTTATACTGTAAATAAAACATTCTGGCATTACGTTCAGCCTGGTGACTTCAAGGATCTGCGTGAGGAGGATCAGTTTGCTGGTCGTGTGGAGAATGTGGGGAACACACTGAGAGTCAAAGAGCTCAAGATGAACAACTCTGAATACTCTGGAGAATATCAATTCAGGATCATCCCTGATAGAACAGTAGGAAAATACTCTGGATCACCTGGAGCCGTTCTTACTGTCACAGTAACTGCTTGTAACTGAGTTCAAAATGTTTCCTGTATAATGTCTAATAGGCTTTTGGCTGTGTTTTTATTATTATAATATTTTTTTTTCAGATACGCAGGTGATAAGCAGCCCAAACATTATATCAGAGGGACAGGAAGTGATATTAAGCTGCTCAACTAAATGCACTCTGAACGACAAACATACTTACATCTGGTACAAGAACGGATGGCAGGTAACGGATGGATTCACTAAAGACAACAAGCTGTACCTGGACTCAGTCAGCAATGAAGAGCTTCAAGAGTATTCCTGTGTTATAAGAGGTAACACATCTCTCATGATACATGTGCTTCAGTGTCAAATGATTGTTTCTCTGATAGTCATGATTCACTTCTTTGTGTTGTAAAGATCCAGTGGACAGCGCAGTGTTCAGCCATTATACAGTCATTCTGCTGGTGTTTTCACCTCAGTTTCTCATAATAGCGGCTCTGTGGATGTGGTGAGTATAAACATCCAGTGAAATTCACAATTGCATGATGTACAGTGAATATAATAAAATTAATTCATATTATAACAATTTAAATTATGATTCAACAGGTTTTTCATCAGAATGCATCTAATCTCAAAACCAAACTGAAAACAAAAGTGAAGGTGAGGAATTATGAATGAAGAATCTACTGTAAGAGATGCAATGACAAAAACATTGATGTAAATGTATTTAACATATTTCTATTTGTCTCAGAATCGGATGTTCCACATCTGTTCCTCTTCTGTCCATCAGAGCTGGTGGAGTGATGTCATTTTGAGATCATCACCAAGCAACATCAATGATATACTATATACTATACAGTGACTTATCAATGATTGCTTCATAATCAAACAAAATGGTAGTACAGGGTTTAGTTTATTTCTCTCCTTATGCTTAATATACGAAAATTATTATTTAAAAATCCTTCATGGATTCCACTTTAATGAAGTGGTGCCAACTTTGTGTTCTGTTTATCTTTAACTTATGATTTCTTTGTTTCTGTTTTAGTGTACACTTTCATATTTTGTATTTCAATGGATGAACTGTAATCACAGTAATGATGCACAAAAAAAATCAATAAAAGAAGTCAATAAGTGGACAAACTGTTTATTAACCAGGATTTGTGTTCTAATATTTTGGGCCCAAGCAATGCTGTGTCCAGTTTAAACATTTGGTAGACTTCTGCCTGGTTTCACAGACAAAGCTTGAGTTAGTCTCAGACTAAAAGCGGTTTTAACTGAAAGCAACTTGCACTATCATATGTTAAAATATGGCCGTGCCATTGTTCTGTCTCAAGTGGGTAACACTTTAGAATACTGTTCTGTCATTAAAATGGAAAAACATGATAACTCTCACTTGCGTCATTACTATCCAAAACTTTAGAAAAACCTTAAAAGCTTACAATGACTTCATTCAAGAGAGTTTTCATGTTAGCTTCAATCAATCCTGAGTAGGAGTTATTAGATATTTTGGACCGATTAATCTCAATAACTTTTATTAGAAGGTGATAAAGAAGATTCTTTTTTTCCCTTGTTTACTGCCACATAGTGAAATCAACAACTTTCTGAAGGCTCAAAATGACATTTAAAATTTTTCTTTTTCTTTTTATGTATCAAAATATGGCTTTATGTGTTTATCATAAAATTGTGAATAAATACAATAGAATATATGCAATATTCCACCACTGTGTTAAAATTTAGAATTTTTTCTATAAAATGAGAAATTTTATCGATTTACTCCAATATGTGGGTAGGGCGCTCTTTTAAATTCAGGCCTAATTCTCTAAAAAATTCAAAATATGCTGCAGAGCTGAAGTGGTTAATATTTTACACCCCTTCGCCTACCCCGACCTCTTCCCCTTGAAACAGTGTGGCAAGGGGTATGGATGAAAATTTTCCTTAAGAAATGGGACTCCACCACTACTCCGTTACACGTCATCATACGTTGTTGCAAGCTCCTACGTCAAAGGAGATGCGAACTCCCTCGTGGAAGAACGGCATCGTGTTTATAGTTGTGACAATGAGCGCTGGATTTTCAAAAGTATGTGAAGTTTGTGGCTCCATTGTTGCAGTAAACTTGCACAACGTTCTTTAAATAATAATTTATAGACACAAGCCAGCCGTTTATTGCAGGGACAATGACTTTATTTTCACGCCCCTAAACATCACGCTAAGCGAAACGGACTGTGTTTGGTTGCGTTACATGTCGGTCAAGCATCCTCTTGGGTGGTCCTTGACCAATGAAAACTGCGATAGAGTCACCTGCGATTCTCACCACAATGCACAGTTTTGAAAAATGCTACAAAAGTGGGCGTGGTTAACACTAGAACTACACTTAAAAAAAAAAAAAAAAAAAGTTCTATATGGCACCAAAAATGGTTCTTGGCTCGTAATCATAGGGGAAACTTTTTTAGTGCTATAGAGAAGAACCACTGAAGCACCAAATTTGGTGCTATATAGCACTAAAAAAGGTTCCCCTATGATTACGAGCCAAGAACCATTTTTGGTGCCATATAGAACCTTTTTTTTAGAGTGTACCAAGGCGGTCATTTTGACTTTTTAAATTTTGCAATGTAATAACTTTGTTGAAATTAAACCCATATACGAGCTATACAAGTAGCTATATGTGGCAGGGGTCAGGTTGCCTAAGAGTAAGAGAGCTTGAGCAAGAAGGGAAAACGAGTCGACTACGCCACCCTGGTCACTAAGCCAGGGAAGTATCCTATTAAGGACACAGAGACTCTGAGACGTGGGTGAAACAGTACAAAATGTTCTTTATTTAGACAACAATAATAAAATACTAAAATGCAAGGCAATTGGGCTCAGTCATGACTCACACAACACCAAGAAAAGCCTATTAGGACTTGTGGTTACCAGAGCAGGATGAGCTAGTGCCAGACTTTGCCAACCTCAGCAATGGGCAAGGGGCACCCACACGTGCACGACACTGCACACTCACGCCAACCAAGATCAATCACTATGGGTGGTGGGTCACACACACACACGGTGCATCAAAACCCAACACCAAATAGGGCAACTAGCCCTCCTGCTCCAGACTCACAATACCTGAAACACAAGAAAACAAATAACAATAAAAAAAATAAATAACTCTTACACAGGGGTGCCCAATTTACCAGACACCATAAACAAAAACAACAAAGAAAAATATGATCCGCTCAACCCTGCAATTGGTTATAAACCTTTTACCAGGTCACTAACCTGTCCCGGCTTCGCAGGCCAGTTTCCACTCACAGCCGCCTGGACAGGCCGAGGATCACTCACAATGATTATTAAAAGAAATTATTCACCACACAAATATATACAAGGGCAACCCCAAAACAAGCAGAAAATACGGGGAAATTAATCAAAAACAATCACACCATAATAAAGAAATCAAATAAAATCACACCATAATAAAGACAAATAAATCAACTAAATCACACCACAATAAAGGAAGATACATGAAATAAATCACAACAAGGGGACATAACTTAAATAAACATCAACGAAGGTGCAGTTGCGCACCAAAGCAAACGCACTCCAACAAGTTGATGAACCAAAAGTTAAAATATCAGGAACAAAACAGCAGAATGAACGTCCCAATCCCAGCAGCAGTCTTCAAGTGCTCTTATACTGGCCACTTAATTCACCTGCAAACAGCCTATATATAAGCTAAAAATATACGTCATATTAAATCCTGGTTATACAATGATCACACATACCAATCAGGTAGAGATCGCTCCATTCGTCCGTCGGCAATGAGATGAACAAGGTTTACAAAGGCAAGCTAGAATACACAGATAACCCCATTAGCAAACTATATATACAAATATATATGCAATTTGAAATAAGTGTGGCTACAAAAAGTCCGAAATGAGACCTACCAGGAAGCCAAGCAGCAATATGCCAGAGTGCAGTGTAGATGTAACAGGTGTTATTTCCAGCAACGGCGCATTTGTCAATAGCGGCAAACACTCAGCACAACGTGCGCTGATCCACAAACGCCCAGCACCTGACGCGAGTAACACGGTTAAGCGTTTAAAGTCCCATAAACTTGAGCAACACATCACAAACAGTCACCACACTCACCTCCAGCCAGAACACCAGAATGACAGCAGAAGAAAATGACGCGCTAGAAAGGCAGTCACACATTAACGCCATGTTTGGTGACAAAACAGTCACCTTAATATACCCGCATGAATGAGACGCTGATTAACCGCAGGCCTGCAGGGCGGAGTCACACGCAGAGAGGATGCCACACAACTTCAGCACTTCACTACATATATATAAGTAGCTATACCCTGACATTTCCTAAATGTGTGTATATTTTGTTCTAATCTTGTTATTTTATTTAAATTACAAAAGACAAAAGAGTTTTTCTATCTAGAATGGCCGTTACGGTCTAATTGACTGCACGCATTACAGACAGCGTACACTCTAAAAAAAAAAGGTTTTATATGGCACTAAAAATGGTTTTTCGTCGTAATCATAGAGGAACCACTTTTGGTGCTATATAGCACAATATCTTAACATGTTCTGTATATGGTAGTGGTGCTATATAGCACCTTAGTTAGCGTTGCTATATAGCACCTTAGTCAAAGAACCGGTGAAGAACCTCTGAAGAACCTCTGAAGAACCACTGAAGCACCAAAATTGGTGCTATATAGCATTTAAAAAGGTTCCCCTATGATTACGAGCCAAGAACCATTTTTGGTACCATTTAGAACCTTTTTTTTTGGAGTGTATGTTGCTTATTATTTCAGTGTTTGGCAGTTTTCCCCTCAAGTGAAGATCACTGTTGCCTAGCAACTTTCGAGTTGTTTTTATATGCTATTACTAAGCTAAAACGTAGCTTTACCTTTGAAATGTCAGCAAGAAAGAGATGGTCTGATGCAGAGGTTTTAGTTTGGCTTCAGAGCCTTAATGATGCTGGTGGCTCTGCATAGGATTGTTTCCGATTCGTGTGATCTAAACATTTCCAATAACTCCAGAGCGTTACAATATTTTCACTGCGGTGAAAAAAACGTTGCTCTCCCGCTTGCCACACAAAGCGAGGCACGCACCTTTGGGCGCAATCTAGTAGCTCTTACACAATTATATATTATAAAAAAGATTGTAATATGTAGACCTTCCTTTATCCATTTGGCGCTCGATGCTCAATTTAATCCATGTTTTTCGATTTTATTCAAATTGAGGATTTTGTTTGAGGATTTTGACACTTTTTATGGTGATGCCGTCATAAAATATGATGATAGACATATAAAGCTTAATTCTTAAACCTGAATAGAAGATTTGAATGTGAATATGACATGAAAAAAATTTAATTTGGTGCAGTCTAGAATGACCGCTATGGCCATTCTAGTAGTTATAGAATTCTGGTAGTTCTAGTGTTAAGCTGTGGAATGGAGGTGGACGAGGGCAGACAACACAATGGCTTCTGATTCAGACATTTCGCTCTCATTAAAAGCACCAAAGCTTCCCACAAATGCACACTGCAAATTACCATTACATACAACACAATATACACATGGTTTTGTAAGCTCACCATTACACAGATACATATATATCCTGTGACAGCTATAATTCAATGCACAATTAAATGCACAGTAATTCACACTTTGTTATCTGCATTGAAAATATATATGAACACATCGTTGCATCTTTGATAACTTTTGTGGAGTTTTAATAAGCCGCTTGGTCGGTTAAAGGGCCGTAAAGAGCGGTTACACTCACATTGTGGATAAATTGCGTTTGTGTCGAAGACTCAGGATCTATTGATGAGAACTTATGCAACACAGAAACTTTTACAAAGCAAAAACAAACACTAGTTTTTGATCATTAATGCATCTCTCACTTACTCTATGCAATCTCACTGTTTAAAATGCCAGTCAGAGGAAAATGCCTATCAACCCGTGCTGTCATGAATAATTAAGCGTGTGCTGTCAACGCGTCTTCTCATAGGATAAGGACACACAGTCTCATGAATAATTATGAGACACCAATGAGTCATCGCCATACTATAGTACAAGAGGTGTGATCCCAAATGTTTTTTTAAATAAATGTTATATCAATATCTTCAATAATAAAAACTATCAATGTTTGCATTTTTTTTTTTTTTTTTTGTATTTTTGAATTTATTTACCTCTAAAAGTACCATATTTTTATGTAAAATATATATTTTTTATATATTTAATTTATGTATATTTAAAATTAATTTAACTTCAGGAAAAAAAAATAATTCCAGTATGTTCAAACAGCCAAAACCGAAAAATGTGATGACTTTGGTGACCTATGTTGGTATAAAATTTTAATAAAAATAAAATATCAATAGCCACTAGACAGCAATAGTACCCAATGGCTGCATAGCTGCATAAAGGCTGAACTCTAAAAAAACAATGTTTTAACGAATTTAACCTCTTAAGTTTTATATTTTATCACAAGTTAAAATTTTAAATAAAAAAATAAAAAGCATCTGTGTTGTTTTAGACTATACAAAAATGCCAAAACATGCTTAGACAAATCTGACCATGCAATAAGGAAAAGACGAAGTAGGAGATCATGTAACATTTTTATTTTTAACAAAATCATTAAATTGAATTAACTCAAAAAGGTTAATGGTACCAAACAGGTAAGAATAACAATAAACATAACAATAACTAAAAAAAAGAAAGTGTTAACTTTATGGTAAGTAAACAATGTAAACCTGACAAAAACATTATTTATATTTATTATGCTTACATGCACTTGTGGCAGCAGGTAATTGTGATTGAGTGTTCTTTGCATTTTTTACAGACAATGCTGTTTTTTTCCTGTTGCTAACACAGACATGGCACCGTTTCCTTGCATTGTGCTGCTTCAGAATGAACTGAAAATGCAACTGCCACTGAGGTTTAGGTAGCATGCTGCAGACATGTTTTGTTGCAACAACAAATCTTGCAGCAGTGCTTTGATCTGACTTTGAAGTGTGTGTGTGTGTGTGTGTGTGTGTGTGTGTGTGTGTGTGTGTGTGTGTGTGTGTGTGTGTGTGTGTGTGTGTGTGTGTGTGTGTGTGTGTGTGTGTGTGTGTGCGTGTGTGTGTGTGTGTGTGTGTGTGTGTGTGTGTACTGGTAATCCCTACGTTATGGGCAAGGCAAGGCAAGTTTATTTGTATAGCACATTTCATACACAGTGGCAATTCAAAGTGCTTTACACAAAAATGAAGTTAAAATAGTTATAAGTGAATAAAATAAAAATATATATAGTATAATAGTTATAATAGGAATTAAAAGGAAATTAAAAGGAAATAAAAATAAAGAACAAAATAAAAAGTAATTTAAAAAAAGTATAATTAAAAACTAAAAATAAAACAGGGTTAAAATGAAACATAATCAGTGTTGGGCACGTTACTTTAAAAAAGTAATTAGTTATAGTTACTAGTTACTTCTTACAAATAGTAACTGAGTTAGTAACTGAGTTACATCATTATAAAAGTAACTAATTACCAGGGAAAGTAACTAATGTGTTATTTATTTATTTTTTTAAATGTTTAAATATGTCAAATAACTTGGATGCCCCCAATATTAAATATGTTAAATGAATGAATTGGACACTAAATAGAATAAATTATTATTATAAAACATTGTACATTAATGTACACTATTGTAATGTTGCTGTGGGACAATGTGAGAGACACCTATCAAATTCAATATATTATTGTAAATATTATCAGTAGACCTACTATAGTGTAAATATTGTGTAAATAGTATCAGTACTTCTTTACTACTCCTGGTAGTGGAGCTCACGTTATCACCTGGGTTTTTAGCCACTAATATTGTGGCTGTGATGACGTGAGGCTTCATTAGATTAGAAATAGAATTACTTGCCACCGACGTGGATAGACTCTTTCTCCCTGGGCATAAGCTTCACGTTACATTTATGTAATGTGTATATGTTTATAAACATTCTTACCGTTCATCTCAACGAGGGAAAAGTAGCGCTTACTTCCAGTTTGCGAAAGCTACCTTTGAAGTCGTTGGACTGCCATCGCTGACTGTGCATATGCGTGTGCGTCAAAGGTGTGTGTGTGTGTGTGTGTGTGAACTCAACCTATCAACCTCAACCTTGTCTCCCACCCACCAATCATCATCAGTTATGTGTACCACCCAACCCAACCCCCAACACGCATGGCTAGCGCGCGCGCGCACACACACACACACACACACACACGCGCGCGTTGCAGGTCCGACTGACAGAGAGCCTGTTCGGATGAAAACCGCTTCAATGAGCTAAATTATAGTAACGCCGCATTTTTTTCCTCAGTAACGCTAACGGCGTTGTAACGGAAGAAACAGTAATTTGTTTGATTACTCGTTACTGAAAAAAGTAATTCCGTTAGTAACGCCGTTTATCTATAACGCCGTTATTCCCAACACTGAACATAATTAAAGTGCAAGCAGTTCGGACAAAGCACAGAGCTCATTGAGTAAATGCATAAGATAAGGTGCAATCAGTCTGACGTACAGTGGCACAGTGCTCATTCAGTAAATGCACAGCTGAACAGATGTGTTTTGAGTCTGGATTTGAAAGTGGCTACTGTCGGAGCACATCTGATCTGTTCAGGAAGCTGGTTCCAGCTACGGCTGGCATAGTAGCTAAACGTAGACTCTCCTTGCTTTGAGTGAACCCTTGGTATTTCTAATTGACTTGATCCTGATGATCTGAGTGATCTGTTGGGTTTGTATTTAATCAGCATATCTGCAATGTATTGAGGTCCTAGGTCATTTAGTGATTTATATACAAGTAATAGTACTTTAAAATCGATCCTAAATGTAACTGGAAGCCAGTGTAAAGACCTGAGGACTGGTGTGATATGGTCATATTTTCTGGTTCTGGTCAGGATCCTGGCAGCAGCGTTCTGTATGAGCTGTAGCTTTCTAATGGTCTTTTTGGGAAGGCCAGTGAGAAGACCATTACAATAATCCACCCTGCTGGTGATAAAAGGATGAACGAGTTTCTCTAAGTCTTGCCTGGAAATAAAGCTTCTAATTCTTGCAATATTTTTCAGATGATAGTAAGCTGATTTAGTTATTGCTTTGACATGACTACTGAAACTCAGGTCTGACTCCAAAATCACACCAAGATTCCTGACTTGATTTTTTGATTTTAGACCTTTAGCCTCAAGATATGCGTTCACCTTGAGAATTTCATCTTTGTTTCCTAATGTAGTGATTTCAGTTTTGTCTTTGTTTAACTGAAGAAAGTTTTGGCACATCCAACTGTTAACTTCATCAATGCATTTACATAGAGAGTCAATGGGGCTGTAGTCATTTGGTGATAGGGCTAAGTAGATCTGGGTGTCGTCAGCATAGCTGTGGTAAGCCATTTTGTTATTTTTCATTATTTGGCTGAGTGGCAGCATATACAGGTTGAATAGGAGTGGTGCAAGAATTGACCCTTGTGGGACTCCGCATGTCATGGATGTCCACTCAGACTTATGGTCACCTATACTCACATAATAACCTCTCCCTTCTAAGTATGACCTGAACCATTTGAGGACCATTCCAGAAAGCCCATCCCAATTTTCTAGCCTGTCAAGAAGTATGTTGTGGTCAACAGTGTCGAATGCGGCACTGAGGTCCAGTAGTACCAGAATCGACGTTTTGCCTGTATCTGTATTGAGGCGAATATCATTTATAATCTTTATGAGCGCTGTCTCTGTGCTGTGATGCGGTCGGAAACCAGATTGAAAATTGTCAAAGTATCCGTTTGAGTTCAAGAATTTGTTCAGCTGACTGAAAACAACTTTTTCAATGATCTTGCCTATGAAGGGGAGATTTGAGATTGGTCTGTAGTTGCTCAATATGGAGTTATCCAGATTTCTCTTTTTAAGGAGAGGCTTTACTACTGCAGTTTTAAGGGAGTTTGGAAAAGTCCCAGAAAGAAGTGAGGAGTTTACCACTTCTAGGAGATCTGCTTCTAAACAGTTAAACACACTTTTGAAAAAAGAAGTGGGGAGTGTGTCAAGGGCGCAGGTTGATGTTTTAAGGTGCTGTACTGTTTCTTCTAAAATTTTACCATCAATTGCTTCAAAATCAGTCATAATAATTTTCTGAGGTTGTGGTCTGATCTGACTCACCTCAGAGCAACTCAAGGATGTGCTGATCGCATTTCTGATATTAATGATTTTCTCGGAGAAGAAGGAAGCAAACTCACTGCATTTGCTGTCTGAGAGTATTTCACTGGGAATGTGACTCGGGGGGTTTGTTAGTCTCTCAACAGTAGCAAAAAGAGTGCGTGTGTTGTTTATGTTTCTATTTTATTTGAAAAGAAGGTCTGTCTAGCTTTGCCTAGTTCCACATTGAAAGCACGAAGACTGTTTTTATAAATGTTGTAATGGACAACAAGTTTTGTCTTTCGCCACATGCGTTCAGATTTCCTGCATTGTCTTTTCATTAATTGCACTGCTGTTGAGTTTCTCCAAGGTGCTTCTCCAAGGTGCTCCAAGGGACAAAATGTCCCCACGAAGATGGCAATATCCGAAATCCTCATCCTTGTGGGGACATTTTTAGGTCCCCATGAGGAAAACATCTTATAAATCAGACTCAGTGATGTTTTTTGAAAATGTAAAAAATGCAGAATGTCTCCTGTGATGGGTAGGTTTAGGGGCAGGGGCAGTGTAGGGGGATAGAAAATACGGTATGTACGGTATAAAAACCATTACGCCTATGGAAAGTCCCCATAAAACATGAAAACTCAACGTGTGTGTGTGTGTGTGTGTGCGTGCGTGCGCGTTCTTTGTTTTTGTATGTGTGAATGACACAATGAATAAAAAAAAGCTTTGTTATAGGCTCATTGAATGTTTTGTTTGTGTGTGTGTGTGTATGCGTGAGTATTTGCCACATACAGAATGTTGTACAGACTCACCCCTTCATTTATGTGTATGTATGATCTGCATTGTGTTGGATTTATTTTATTTTTTTGGACAAATAAAAAAAAAAAAAAGCTCTGAAATGGATTAAATTCCCATTCATTCCTATGGGTGGCCATTTTTGTCCACGAAGGCCCAATTTATTTATTTTTGTGTTCAGGTGGCAAACTTAGAAAAAGTAGCCAAGCCTTGTACCGCTCCGATTAAGGGAAAGTATTTTTAAATTTAAAGAAAAAAAGATTTTGCCCACATTTGTCCCGAAGGTCCCTTTGGGGTTAAACCCGGAAGTTGAAAATAGAGCAAAAAAGTTTAAAATAAACTAGTTTTCTCACACATTCAAAACTAACAGATAGTAACATTGACTTCTATGATGTTCAACACACATAACTCTGTTAAAATCTCGGAAAATTTGTTTTAGGGTTTCATGACCCTTTAAGTTCAGTTAAATAATTTGTAAGCATGTTAAAGCCTAAATGGCTAATGGCTAAAATTGGTGGTGCATTGGTATCAGTAATACTGTCCTTCATTAATATTGCTTAGTAAAAAGATTCCATTAAACAAATGTTTAAAATATACTTTCTTTATGTTGTTTCTATTGGAGATTCAATGTGAAAGTATTAAAGTATAAAAATATTACAAAATGTAATGTTAATTACAGAAAAATGTGACACGAATTAGTTACATTTTTTTAATCAATTGAAAGCACTAATTACAATATCTTTAATACTTCTTGAGTTACAGGCATGCACACTTTGGGGACCCCCCCCCCCATTTTTGAACTGTCACCGTTGGCATGTAGTCAACAAGTGGGTAAAGAGTTTTTTTTTCTTCTTCATCTTCAAAAAAAGGAAGGAAGTAAGATCATCTGTTTGCCTGGTCAACTTCAGATGTTGACAGCACTTTGGCAACAGCACTGGAACTTCTTCATAGTTGGAGAAATCTTCAACATGTAAGTATAAGAAAGAAAATTGTCAAATTAACATTTCTTTAACCAGGTCCTAACTTTAAAAAAATACAATTCATGTAGGAGTTATTGAGATAGACACATGATTTGAAATTAATGTGTGCCTCTCTCTAAATTTTTTTGGGGGAAATTATGGACAAACAAGTAAATTACTTTCAAAGTTCAAGCATGGACTTCAGACTTGTATCACTGATCCTACTTATACACATCACAGGTAAGATTATTGTGTTAATGCATTGTAGTGTATCAATATCTTATCAAAATTCATTTAAATATACTTTAAACATGAAGGAAAGTTGCCTCACTGCTGTCATGTGGTTTGTCATATGAGGATCTTTCAAACTTTTTGGTCTAAGCGTTACTTTTTTCATCAGGTTCTCTATCATTGGACCATCTCTCTGTGAGCTGTAAAGACGTTTGTGCTCTGAGGGAAACCACTGTGCAGCTGAGATGTTTTTATTCCAACATCACCATCAAAACTGTGTTCTGGTTGAGCCGGAAACAGAGTTCAAACTGGAGAAAGAAAGATGAACCTGAAGATTTGACTTTAGACTTGGACTACTCAGGACGGGTGAAGCAGGAGGGCGTAAACAACCGTTCAACGCTCACAATTACAGACCTGAGAGAGAGAGACTCTGGAGAATATCAGCTCATGTTCATCATGGAGGATGGAGTTAAACGTCTCAGCTCAGTTGCTGTCAATCTAACAGTCACAGGTGAAACTGAGTCTAGATTCCACTCTTATTTCAATTGGCATGTGATGAAGTGTTTCTTAATTTTTACTGTAATTCAGTCCTGCAGGTGAGGATTAATCCTGCATCTACAGACCGGAGAAATGAGAGAGAACTGACCTGTGATACTTCCTGTAATTTGACATCCAGACCGCAGAATTACTACTGGAAAAAAAATGGACAATATATAGAAGATTCAAATTCCAGAAGCTTTATTGTCCCCAATGAAGCTGATGGCAGTTACTCCTGTTTTCTTACTCCAGATCTTAGGAATTCCTCCTCTCCTGTGTGTGAGTGTGTTTATACGTTTAACTTAATCAGTGTCTATTTACAACAAGTGCAAATAGCATGTCTTGTTGCCAAATGCTGTTTACACTAGCTCCACCTAACAATGCCTGGTTGGGCCAAACAAGATTTAAAAAAGACGCATTTGTTTTAATGTCTTCAGTGGTGTAGTCAGTAGAGTGAAACATTTAGGAAACTAGGTTTTGATGCGATTGACCCGGGATTGAATCCGGATTTTGCCGAGCTCGCTCTTCTACCTTTTCCCATCACATATCACATCTGAAAGGCATTTACGTTCTAAAAGTGGAAATAAAGTGCCTAACGAAATGTTTAATAATAATTAACGTATTTATTGGGTAGGGTTTGGGGTAGGTGTATGGAGGTATTTTATTGTACCATTAAGGCAGCATTCATTTATTATTTTTAATAAATATAATAATTTCCACCTTATTATTGCATCCTGTATAAATAAAGTATAAATTAATATTTACACGTATTACAAAGAACTGCTACTTTTAAATTGTGTAAATATAATATATCACTATTTTCACTTAGTATGCTATTTCACTAAGTAAATAGCATCCATCACTAAGAAAATGTTGCTTTCACTTAAATAAAAAATAGAATCTAGTTGCTTTTTACAATTGGTGCACAGCAAATAGCCGCTGCCAAATTTAATAAGCACTAATATAATATCAGTGTTCATACATGAATATTCAATATGTGGACACGTTCAACTTTTTTTTCTTATTAAGATGAATGCTCATTATGAAATGCAATTTGTCTGTTCAAATCAGTTTGCCATTTAAGACATGAGGCCTGTCCCAATACACAGACTTGCAGACTTTACACTTGACCCCTCGTCTGTTTGCATGACATTGTTCCTGAATTTGTGATAAACATTTATCTTGGTGTGAACAGCATTGATTATGACTTTCACAGCAGGATTCTGTGACTCTTTCAGGCATTTCTAAGAGTGGCTGCTGGGATGTGACTTACACCTCTAGAAGAGTCTGTGCTGTGATGGGCTCAACAGTAGACATTTCCTGCACATACTCACATCCCTCTCGTTACACTGTATATGAAACATTCTGGCATTACGGACCATCTGGTAACTTCAAGGATCTGCTTGAGGAGGATCAGTTTGCTGGTCGTGTGGAGTATGAGGGGAACACACTGAGAGTCAAAGAGCTCAAGAGCAGCGACTCTGGAGAATATCGATTCAGGATCATCACTTACACAAAAGGAGAAAAATACTCTGGATCACCTGGAGCCGTTCTTACTGTCACAGGTAACTGCTTATTCAAAATTGAGTTCTAAATGTTTCCTGTATAATTTCTAAAAGGCTTTTGGCTGTGTTTTTATTATTATAATTATTTTTTTCAGATACACAGGTGATAAGCAGCCCAAATATTATATCAGAGGAACAGGAAGTGATATTGAGCTGCTCAACTAAATGCACTCTGAAAGACAAACATACTTACATCTGGTACAAGAACGGACAGCAGGTAACGGATGGATTCACTAAAGACAACAAGCTGTACCTGGACTCACTCAGCAATGAAGAGCTTCAAGAGTATTCCTGTGCTGTAGGAGGTAACACATCTCTCACGATAAATGTGCTTTTGTGTCAAATGATTGCAGCATTCAGATGATGTACTTGAGATTTAGTTAATGTTTTAATGTCATACGTGTATTTCTCATTTTGTGTGTATCTGTAACTTGTGCCTTATGCTAGAAATCCAGTCTTCAAATCAAGCTTTACAGATCATCATCATCATCATCATCATACTGTCTGTGTTTCTGATTCTTGCACTCATAGGAGTCCTGTGGTATAGGTAAAAAAAATTTTTTTTATTGTGTATTATATTTTTCCCTGAGGTCCATTTGTAATGTTTGTCAAGGGAAAAAGTTGAATGACAATTTCCACCTTCTCTTTTGCTTCTTTTTGCTGCTGTGCCTTCAAAGCTTTTGTCCAAACATCCTCTTTGCATATGAAATAAGCAACTGCGCGTTCTCATTGGCTGTGCGAATGCTGCCGGCTCTAGTTGTTACAGTCAGACTGAAATTATCAGGTACAATGTTAACTCTTTCCAACCGTTGAGACCCTTCACTCTCAGAAAAAAGATACAAAAGCTGACACTGGGGCGGTACCTTTTCAAAAGGTACACTTTTGTACCTAAATGGTGCATATTGGTACCTTAAATGTACATATTAGTACCTAAAGTGTACATATTAGTACCTAAACGGAACAAAAGTGTACCTTTTGAAAAGGTGAAAAAGTGCTCAGAACGATCTGCAGAGCGGTAGGTGCTACACAAAAGTTTCGACAGACTTTTCCCTATTCTATCCTACTTATCGTTATGTCCTCTTGTTTTTAAACATAACTCCATCTGTCTTACTTCCTCCTTATTGCCGTACCATGAATTTGTGGGCCAAGTTGCTGAGCTTCGGAAAGTTGTCATTGCTGTGTAAATGTGGGTGGTGTTGGTTAATGTGTCATGGTTTTGAAACAAGCTGTTTTTGCAGTGTAGTTTCAGTAAGTCTGTTTGGATTGAGAAGTTTAGATATTTAAATATAAAGGTTGTTTTCATAATACAGTGAACACATTAAATCTTAAGATCCATTAAAAATTCAATTTCTTTTGACATGATGCTTTTTAAACAGGAGGAGAAGGAATAATTCATCTCAACAGCATGAGGACACAAAGGATGATGTACAGGTGAGAGCATCTGACCAAACAGATTCATTTGACACACTATGCTTAAATAAATTTTGTGTTTTGTCACTGATATTTTGTATTCTGCCCTCTTTTCTACTCTCAGTCGGGTTCTGCTACACTGCATGGTAATGCTGCGTCCTTGTATACGGTCTGCACACAGCAAGATCACATAAAGGATCAGGATGTTCATTATTCAACTGTTAATTTCAAGCAGTCTTCCACGAAGAACACATCTTTGGCACCTACTACTGTACATTCAACCTCAAATGATGTTCATTATGCCTCTGTGAACTTCAGTAGACCCTCAGTTTAGACCCACCATTAGCAAACTACTGACCAACTTGCTCTTGTCAAATGTGGATGTCTTTTATATTGTGTTGTTTGAAACAGAATTTTATTGAAATTATACAAAAATATGGAACATTTCGTAATAATCGACTCTGTTTCGCCTGCATTTTTAAACCTTTTAACCTTTATAATGTATGTTTTCACTTACTCTTAAACGTTGCCTGCTTAAATTGCTTGTAGGTGTCTTTAGATGAAATAAATAAATTATCTCAGCTCTTAAAAGATAATATTTAATTTCAAATAAATGCTGTTCTTCAACCTTTGTTTATCAAAAGAATCTTGAAAAGAGAGACTATTATGGTTTTGACAGAATTTTTCTTCAAATAAATACAGACTTGGTGTATAATCGATTCAAAAACAAAATATTTCTGACCCTAACTTTTTAATAGTAGTGTATATTTATATGTTTCTTGGTGTCTTGTGATTTCTCTTTCTATAAAAAGAAAAAGGAAACAGAAGTGAAATTGCTAAACATATTCCAGTTACAAATCTGGGTAACAATTTAGAATACAGTTCGGTCATTTATTTATGAATAATTCCACAGCCACTGTAAAAGCCAATAACTCAAATCATTCCAGGAAACCAATTGACTTAAACCATTTAAAAAAAGTTTTAAAACCAGTAAGTATGAGTACTGTAAACTCATATACATTAAGTTAAATTCAGTTATATTTTCATGTTGGTTTAGTCAATCAAAGATTTTAAGTTGATTCCACTCCTTCAGTTTGAAATCAGGTAGCAAGTCAAACTAAGTCTTAAGAACTATATAGCTACTTAAATGGTTTGAGGAAACGTATTGCCTTACATTGTTTAAGTTAATCAAACTCAAAGTAATAAGACTAAACTTTTTTAAAGTCAGTAGAACAAGACAAGAAGGGCGGGGCCAAGAGCCGTGAAAGCGAAGCAAGTCCAGTGTGGTGCACTGGTGTCTCACATTAAAGGGATAGTTCACCCGAAAATGAAAATTAGATCATGATATCCCTCAAGTCATAAGTGTATATGACATTCTTCTTTCAGACAAATACAATCGGAGTTCAATCAAAATATGACATATTAAAAAATGTCCTGGCTCTTCCAAGCTTTATAATGGCTGCTTCTGTTTTGAAGTCCATAAAAGTTCATCTATCCATCATAAAAGTGCTCCACATGGCTTCAGGGGTTAATAAAGGCCTTCTGAAGCGAAGCGATGCGTTTGTGCAAGAAAAATGTCCACATTTAAAACTTAACAAACTGTAATCTCTAACTTATTCTCAGAAGTTTTTCTTACACAAATGCATTGCTTTTGTGTAGAAGGTCTTTATTAACCTCTTGGAGCCGTGTGGAGCACTTTTATGATGAATAGATGCACTTTTATGGACTTCAAAACAGAAACAGCCAGTCACTGCCATTATAAAGCTTGGAAGAGCCAGGACATTTATTAATATAACTCTAATTGTATTCGTCTGAAAGAAGAATGTCATATACTCATAGGATGACTTGAGGGTGAGTAAATCATGGGTTCATTTTCATTTTTGGGCAAACTATCCCTTTAACAATCATGTCACCGGCATCCCTTCAATCTTCATAATATTTATTACATACAGTTAATTTACATAAACATCACATTCAGATCTTCATAGTTAAATGTTAGATAGCATATAACACATGCTATTATCACTATCAAAGAGACTGTCATATTGCGTGTATATTAATGGTCTTAAAGGTTTTGCAGCCCATCCTTAACCTAACCACAGGCTTTACTCTTCACCAAAACTAATCCTACAAAACGACTCGGTTATTTAACATAACCTCGGTTCCCTGAGAGAAGGGAAATTAGTATTGAGTAGCACTACGCTAGGGGAAACTCCTTTCCTCGAGAATATGAAGCAGAAATTATTATATTTAATAATTGTATCTATGTAAAACGCAGTGCGGATGCACAGCAGAGCCTACAGAGTGCATACGCGCGCTGATTGGCTGTGCTGCAGCAACTGCAGGGAACCTATGGTGAGGCGGCTGAGCGGGAGGCCCACTGAGGTGACTACCTGAGCTCCCGCCTAAAAGCCTACCTGAATTTGCATATCGAATCTATAAAGGACCCTGTCACGCCATAGGTACTCAGGTTTAAAATCGACTGAAGCAGCACCCTGAGCCAAGCACAAGCACGGCATGCTATGCAATACTCATTTCCCTTCTCTCAGGGAACCGAGGTTATGTTAAATAATGAGTCGTTCCCTTTCGAGAGAATTACTCGTATTGCGTAGCAGTACGCTAGGGGAACCCATGTAAAACGCAGTGCGTGCTAGATCTCCCGCACCCGGACTGTATAAGCTACAGCCCTTAGAAAAAGAGAATGAGCCTCTGGAGCCGACCGTGGTGGGCCCCAAGAGGGTAATGAGGGCACCCCAAGTAGGCCGGATATAATCGGGCCTTGTAGGATATGAAGTATAGCCGGACGAGGTCGGGCTTTATATACAGAATGAAGCAATGCTTGTGTTCACATAGGTGTTTACGCACACTCATATGGAGAGAATACCTGCTTGTAAGGCAGGAACATCCAAATTATAGAATCTGATAAAAGTGGACGGTGAGGCCCAGCCTGCCGCCGCACAGATATCTTCTATTGGTATGCCACTAGACCAGGCCCATGACGAGGCCATGCCTCTCGTGGAGTGAGCCTTGACGCCTATAGGGCAGGTGAGGCCTTTGGACTGATAGGCTAGTGAGATGGCATCTACTATCCATCATGACTGCCTCTGCCTTGTGACCGGACTTCCTTTAGTGCGGCCCCTCGAAGCAGACAAAGAGCTGTTCCGACTGCCTAGAGGCAGCGGAGCGTTCTACGTATGCCCTCAGAGCTCTGACTGGGCATAGCAGATTTGCATCTTCCTCGCCCTCCGAAGAGGGCAGAGCTGAAAGCGAGATGACCTGTGCTTTGAATGGGGTGGACAGCACTTTAGGCACGTACCCGTGTCTAGGTTTGAGGACGACCCTGGAGTCGCTAGGTCCAAACTCTAAACAGGATGCATTCACAGCCCACCCGTTTGACTGATGCTAAAGCCAGCAAGAAAGCAACTTTAAGTGAAAGGTGCTTAAAGCTCACTGACTGTAATGGATCAAACGGTGCTCTTTTCATAGCCTGTAAGACTATGGAAAGGTCCCATATCGGAACTGAGGGGGGACGAGGCGGGTTGAGCCTCCTGGCCTCTTTAAGGAATCGTGATATCAGGTCACATTTTCCCAGGGGCTTTTCAGCCTCTTGTGTATGGTGCACATAAACTTTGAGCGTGGAGGGGGAACGACCCGCATCCATTAGCTCTTGGAGAAAATTAAGCACGTCTGTCACCTCACATTACTGCGGGTTCAGATTACGTGCCTTACACCAGTTTAAGAAGACTGTCCATTTCATAGCATAGATCCGCCTGGTCGTGGGGGCTCTAGACTCAGAAATAGTGTTTTTCACCTATTCGGGAAGGTCCCTTAGTACCCATTGATGGGCCATGCATGCATATTGGTTGGATGCATCCGTGGAAACTACTTTCCATCTCGTGATTGTGCCCATGTTCACACTCGCTTGATACCATAAGGTCGCTTTCCAAGGGGCCAGAGCTCTGACACAGCTGTGGTTCACCTTGATGCATAACCAACCCGAGTACCACGCCCGGGCTGGGACACGGTATTTCAACCAGCGTTGGAGGGGGCGCATGCGCAGTAGACCCAGATCGAGCACTGCTGATGCTGAGGCCATGTGACCCAGCATCCTCTGAAACTCTTTGAGAGGATTGTAAGTGCCCGCTTTGAATGAAGCCGCCCGGTCCTGGACGGCTCTAGCGTAAGCTGCGCGTTCATTCGTATGGAGTCTATGCATACTCCCAGAAAGGAAATATTCTGGATGGGAGATAGATTGCTCTTCTCCATATTGATCCTGAGACCCAAACATTCTAGATGGTTGAGGAGCCAGGATTTGTGAGTCATCAACTGTGTCTCTGATTGGGGCTATAACCAGCCAATCGTCGAGGTAGTTGAGAATGCGCACACCCTTCTGTCTCAGGGGTGCTAGTGCAGTGTCCATACATTTTGTAAAAATGCGGGGCACCAGAGATAGTCCGAATGGTAGGAATGTGTATTGATAAGCCTGCCCCTCGAAGGCGAATCTCAAGAATGGCCTGTGATGGGGCGCTATCTGAATGTGAAAGTATGCGTCTTTCAAATCCAGTGTGAAAAACCAATCCTCTGGGCGAATTTGCGAGAGGATTTGTTTCATAGTCAGCATTCTGAACAAGTGCTTCATAAAGGCTTTGTTCAGGTGTCTGAGATCTAGGATGGGCCTGAGGCCACCATCCTTTTTCGGAATGAGGAAGTAGCAGCTGTAGAAGCCTGATTCGCTGTGTGGCGGATGTACGGCTTCTATCACTCCCTTCTCTAACAGTTTCATAACCTCGGCACGAAGCACGAGACTCACGCTGCTTCGCACCAAAGTCTCGACCACAGCGCGAAAGCGCAGGGGTCTGAGAGCGAACTGCAATGAGTAGCCTCGTTTTATAGTGTTCATAAGCCATAATAATGTCGATATGCCTGGGATGGCCTGCCACGCCTGGGCTGGTATCGCTAGGGGCTTGATACAGTTTTGGGGTGGGCCGCTTTGTGAAAGGGGCTCGGTAACCCGGCTGTTTTGTGTTTGTGACACTGTGATGGGAGTGTTTAGCGGTGTGCACTGAGTGGTTGGCGTGCGCTTTACATTCATTCATTCATTACAGCTTTCTGTGCCTCCGTGAAGTTCTCCGCAAATCCTCCAACTGCGGGACCAAACAAGCTGGCGGTCATGATGGGAGCGTCAAGAAAGGAGGCTTTATCTGACTCTTTCATCTCGGTGAGATTCAGCCACAGATGGCGGCCGAGCACTGTCAGGCTGGCCATGGATTTCCTGATCGCCTGGGCGGTGGCATTGGTGGCTCCCAGGGCCAAGTCAGTGGCGCTGCGGAGATCCTTGAGTGCTTCAGGGTCAGGGATAGACTTGTCCAGTGAGCGGAGAAGTTTAGCCTGAAACACCTGGAGTACCGCCATGACAGGGTCCTTTATAGACTCGATATGCAAATTCAGGTTGGCTTCTAGGTGGGAGCTCAGGTAGTCACCTCATTGGGCCTCCCGCTCAGCCGTCTCGCCATAGGTTCGCTGCAGTTGCTGCAGCACAGCCAATCAGCATGCGTATGCGCTCTGTAGGCTCTGTTGTGCAGCCGCACTGCGTTTTACATAATAATTTCTGCTTCATGTTCTCGAGGGCTGCTGTCACTTTTTTTTTGCTGTCACTTTAAGAACATGACGCGGATCTGACGTGCTGTCACGCGCATCTAATTTTCTCAATTTAAGTTAAGTTAATTTAAGACGTTATTTAACTAGTTTAAGACTCCTAATATGAGAATACTCTACAAAACTGGGATTTTGACAAAATTGTCTGTGTTGTTGATATTGTTTGTTCAGGAGCGAAAGAGAAATTGATGTGTGCACGAGACTGGCGAGTGTGTGTCTCAAATTTACTCTGCAGCGCTGCAACCAACCAGAGCAACGAAGAAGGTGAAGCGGAGCTAGTTGGTAGATTAAACTTTCACCGTATCTGGTCGGCAAAACTCCGAACACATCTTCCTTTCTTAAGAATGACTTCAGTGCTGTTCTTTGTTCCTTTCTCAAAGAAAAGCTTAACTCCAAGGCCCCAATCAGACAGAACACATTTTTGCAGTGAGAGGCACCTTTTTTAAATATGAATGGAGAGGCGGGCCTTCCGTTGTGGTGACAGTTATCTTGATTAGACTGACAGCACAGCTGACTCGGGGGTTGCCTAGAAACATAAAAAAAAACCTGCAGCGCACTGCTATTTTCTAAATAAAAAAATATCAACCAAAAAAAGGCAGTGCGGTGCACCTCGCGTTTTCAAACCTTAAAAACGGGTTCTGTCTGATTCGGGCCCAAGCCTTCCAGAGGCGCGGCCACAGCCGATTTGAAAGACCGCTGTTCGCCAGCTTCTTTGTTTCTCTGTCATGCATTGGCTTTCCCCAAATAATCTTCAGTAGAAAAGGGAAGGAAATAGTTTCTAAATTTGTCTCATCCTGCTAAAAAATGACTTAAAGCACACAACATTAAGAGCTGTGATCATAATGTGACGGCATGAACTATAATAACAGATGAATGAATCTGCAACCCAATAGGTGTTCCTTTTTTTGTTTTTTTTTAGGACAAGCAATATTGTTTTGTGTCTTGTGTTAAAATGTATGCAAATTGAGAGCATGGACTTCAGACATTTACTGATCCTACTGCTGCACTTTCCAGGTAAGATTCTTATTGTGAGCAATCAGATTTGTTTTGTTGTTTGCCAAATTAATTCAACTGTATGAAGGTTTTTCTACACATTTCCATGGAAGAGAATTACTTCATGCTTGTACAGTGTCATTGGACTGCAGCCATAAATATGCTGTAAAAGGGCGTAAGCCCATTGTATGAAATGCTTGAATGTGGACACACTTGTGTATTACTGTCTGAACAGGAAGGTTTCAGGTAAAAATTTTACAATGTTAAATAATTAAAATGAATGCATGGGCATCTTCCCTGCTGCCGTAGCAGTTTCAAATGATATAAAACTGTGTTTGTATAGTGTTTTTCTTAAAATATAAAACATTTTGCCCTATGTGACGTTTGTTTTTATATTGTTTCTTTATATTTGTCAATAGACATGTTTGTCTTAATTTTTATATACTATATGGTATATTTTATTATTTTCTCTTGTTTGTACACCTGAATTATCCTTAAAGGAACACGCCGACTTTTTGGGATTTTAGCTTATTCACCATATCCACCAGAGTTAGATAAGTCCATACATACCATTCTCATCTCCGTGTGTGCCATAACTCTGTGTGACGCACCCACCGGTAGCCTAGCTTAGCACAAAGACTGGAGGTAAACAACTACAGCTAGCCTATTGCTCAAAAAGTAACAAAATAACGCCAACATTTTTCTATTTACATGTTGTGATGATGTGTATTGTTACATCATGTACTAAGACCGACGGAAAATGAAAAGTTATGGGACGCACAGAGATGAAAATTTATCTAACTCTGGGGGATATGGTGAATAAGCTAAAGTCCCAAAAAGTCGGCGTGTTCCTTAAATTATCAGTAGTAGTTATCAGTGTATGACAAGTTGTGGTAATAAAGTAAAATATTTCCTTGCGGCTCAATACATATTAAAGGCACAATATGTACGATTTTTGGATTAAAATATACAAAACCCACTAGAACAATGTTATATATTTTGTTGACTTGTGTACTATATTATACCAAAGGTTTAAAAGAATGTTTAAAGGAAGTGGACTTCCTTTAAATCCAGAGAAAGCAATTTTAACCAGGACATGGACCGTGTCCGTGCGTCATCTATCAATGACGTCATACCCGTGTTACCCTCGATTTTGTTTTATTTTATAATAACCATGGAAACACCAAAGATTTAATATATGATGTGTTTTATTAGACAGGTGAGCAAATGTTTGGATACATTCATTGACAGAAAACAAATCATTGTTATGTAGCTCAACACAGTTTAAATCTAATTTTCTTGATTTACCACGAGTAGCATGTTTTACCATGCCTAGTATAGATCTAGCAGTGAGCAACAAGTGTCTCATAGTAGCCTCCGAGTGAACACACAGAGTAGCATTCAACACAACTTTCAACACTCTCAAATGTATCGAATATGATAAAAACAGCGCTGCGTTACCCCACATGCACATGAGTGGTAGAAGCGGAAGTGGTTGTCTGTGGCATAATAAAAACTCTGCTGCTCTCGAGCCGTGTTACGTAAGTGAAGTAAAGTCAACTTTATTTATATAGCGCTTTTAACAATGCAGATTGTTTCAAAGCAGCTTTACAGTGTTAAACAGGAAAATAATGCAGCATCATTTTATTCAGCCGTTTCTCCATTCTGGAGAAAACGGTGATGTCATCAGTTCATTTCAATTATCATACAGTGACAGTGTGGGCTTTAGATCAGTAATTAGATCAGTAATTTAGTTTATATGGTTAATTTAGTTTAATAATTAGATTTATTTCGATATTTAGTTGAAAAATATTGAAAAATTGAGTGTCCCCAACTGAGCACGCCAAGCCAGAGGCAACAGTGACAAGGAAACCAAAACAGCATCAGGTGACCTAATGGAGAAAAATAAACCTTGGGAGAAACCAGGCTCAGTCGGGGTGCCAGTTCTCCTCTGGCCAATTAACAAACAGCGTATGAATATTATTTTGGAAACTTTACAGCTCAGAGGTCATAATAGATCGGAATATTCGAAGGATCGGAGGCAACACGCCGGAGACGGGTTTATTGAGGATGACATATCGATTTAAGTATTTTTAAATTGTAATATTCGAACAATTGGAGTCATCATGCTGGAGGCGGGTTTATTGAGGATGCCGTGTCAATGAGGCAGTTTCAGGGGGAGTCTAATTGACACGGTCTCTGCAGACACTTCAGGGTCATGAGTTGGTCTTGTCTGAGCGCAGGTCCACCATCTGATCTGGATACGGCCCGGATCCGGCTGACTGCAGTAAACCTCGGGATAAAACAGAGAGACTATCATTAGCGTAGATGCCATTCTTCTGATGATGTAACGAGTACATCAGGTGTTATTGGAAGTGTTCCCGGTTCCGGCTGACCTAGTTAATGCAGCCTAACAATCATTTAATTGAAAAGTGTTTTATGTGTATGCCATAGTAAAGAGATGTGTTTTTAGTCTAGATTTAAACGTACAATGTAAGGAAGACTGTTCCAGAGTTTAGGTGCTAAATAGGAAAAGGATCGACCACCTGCAGTTGATTTGGATATTCTCGGTATTATCAACTGGCCAGAATTTTGAGACCGCAGTTGACGTGATGGGGTATAATATGTTAAGAGCTCACTCAAGTATTGGGGAGCTAAACCATTTAGTGCTTTGTAAGTAATAAGCAAGATTTTAAAATGTATGCGATGTTTAATAGGCAGCCAGTGCAGTGTTGACAGAACTGGGCTAATATGGTCATACTTCCTGGTTCTAGTAAGAAGTCGAGCTGCTGCGTTTTGGACCAGCTGGAGTTTATTTATTAAGCGAGCAGGGCAACCACCCAGTAGAGCATTACAATAATCTAGCCTTGAGGTCATGAACGCATGAACTAACTGTTCAGTATTTTGCATTGAGAGCATGTGCCGTAATTTAGATATATTTATAAGATGGTAGAATGCAGTTTTACAGATGCTAGAAACGTGGCTTTCAACCGAAAGATTGGCATCAAAGAGCACACCCAGGTTCCTCACTGACGACGAGGACTTGACAGAGCAGCCATCAAGTGTTAGACAGTATTCTAGGTTACTACTTGTGGAGCTTTTTTGTCCAATAATTAAAATTTCCTTTAATCTTGTGAATTGGTAAGTTTCTTCAGGGCGTGAAGAATTATAGAGCTGAGTATCGTCAGCATAACAATGAAAACTAATGCCATGCTTCCTAAAGATATCTTCCAGTGGTAGCATGTACAGGGTGAAGAGCAGTGGTGCTAGCACTGAGCCCTGCGGTACTCCATACTGAACTTGTGATCGGTGTGACATCTCTTCATTTACTGCAACAAACTGATAACGGTCACATAGGTATGATTTAAACCATGACAAAGCAATTCCACTAATACCTACATCATTTTCGAGCTATTCAAAAGAATGTTGTGGTCGATAGTATCAAATGCAGTGCTAAGATCGAGTAACACTAATAGAGAGATACAGCCACGATCGGATGATAAGAGTAAATCATTTGTAACTCTGATGAGAGCAGTCTCAGTACTATGATACGGTCTAAATCCTGACTGAAAATCCTCACAGAAACCATTTCTTTCTAAAAAGGAGCATAATTGTGACGACACTGCCTTTTCAAGTATTTTTGACAGAAAGGGTAGATTTGAGATTGGTCTATAATTGACTAATTCCGTAGGATCAAGTTGCGCTTTTTTAATAAGTGGTTTAATAATAGCCAACTTAAAAGTTTTCGGTACATATCCTAATGACAAAGATGAATTAATGATATTAAGAAGAGGATCTATGACCTCTGGTAGCATCTCTTTTAATAGCCTAGGCGGTATAGGGTCGAGCATACATGTTGTTGATTTTGATGATTTAACGAGTTTAGCCAATTCTTCTTCTCCTATAGCAGTGAATGAGTGTAATTTTTCCTCAGTGACACTACAATGCTAATGTGATACTGTAGTAGACGGCTGCATGGTTAAAATTTTCTTCCTAATATTATCAATCTTACATGTAAAGAAGTTCATAAAGTCATTACTGCTGTGCTGTTTACAAACATCAGAAGTTGAAGTTTTATTTTTGGTTAATTTAGCCAGTGTATCGAATAAATACCTAGGGTTGTGTTTGTTTTCTTCCAAGAGAGTCGAGAAATAAGCAGATCTAGCAGTTTTTACGGCCTTTCTGTATGCGATCATGTGCTCTTTCCACGAATTACGAAAGATCTCTAGTTTTGTTTTCTTCCAGCTGCGCTCCATTTTTCTGGCTGCTGTTTTAAGGGCCAGAGTGTGCTCGTTGTACCGGGGCCTTGGACTTTTTTCTTTAATCTTCTTTAAGCGCAGGGGAGCAACTGTGTCTAAAGTACTGGATAAGAGAGAGTCAATAGTTTCTGTTGCAACATTGAGTTCTTCTAAGCTATCTGGGATGCTGAGGAGATGATACTGATGAGGAAGTTTATTTAAAAAGCAATCTTTAGTGGTGGCAGTGATTGTCCTGCCATTTTTGAAGCGAGGGGACGGCTTTGGAGCCTTAGCTAAATTAAGTATAAATGATACTAGGTAATGATCTGAGATGTCATCGCTCTGCTGCAGAATTTCAACGGTATCAACATTTATTCCATGTGACAATATTAGGTCTAAAAAAACCAAGATGGCGGCGCGAGTAGATCGCGAGGCTCAGGTTCTCTCCAGATTCTGCAATTTTGCGGTATTTTTCTTGTTCATCTCGGGTCTGTTCGTACAGAACAGTTGTGCCTTTACAACGTACACCTGCTGTGAGCTTTTGGATATTGGTTTGCGAATTTCCGACAGTTTTATGGACAATCTTCGACTCCTCCCTGAGATCGCTAGGACACCCGAGGCGATGCGCTCTGCCCGGCCGGGCGGAAGTGCTAGAAGGCGGCGCTGTGATCGTAAACAAAGGCGGGGTAAGCGTGGAGGACTAAGAGCTAAGCTAAGGCTAACTCCTTACCGGCTCTCTTTACCCAGAATTTTCCTTGCCAATGTACGATCGCTAGTGAACAAAATGGAGGAGATTCGACTCAGCATCACACACAGTAAGAAACTTTTAAACTGTCACGTCATAATCTTCACGGAAACCTGGTTAAACAGCGGAATACCGGACACCGCTATTGAGCTAGCGGGACGCCACACACTCCGGGCGGATAGAACACTAGATGGCTCCGGTAAAACCAGAGGCGGTGGATTGTGCATTTACATTAACAAAGCTTGATGCACAAACTCTGCTATTGTTGGGAGTCATTGTTCAGCTAACCTTGAGTTTCTCATGGTTAAATGTAGACCGTTTTATCTACCGCGGGAGTTCACTTCCACCATTATCACTGCAGCCTATATTCCCCCGGATGCTGATGCCAAGCTTGCTATGAAAGAACTTCACGCAGCCATCAGTAAACAACAGACTGATCACCCGGAAGCTGCGTTTATTGTTGCAGGTGACTTTAATCACACAAACTTAAAGTCAGTGCTACCCAAGTTTCACCAGCATGTTTCCTGCCACACCAGAGGAAACAAAACCTTAGATCATGTTTACACAAACATTGCTGGAGCTTACGTTGCGACACCCCTCCCCACCTGGGACAGTCAGACCACCTCTCTTTGTTCCTCAGCCCCAAATATTCACCCCTCATCAACCGTGTGAAGCCATCAGTAAAGACCATCAAGGTGTGGCCTGCGGGGGCAGATTCCACACTCCAGGAAAGGTTTCTAAACACAGACTGGAGTATGTTTGCTTCTCAAGCCACCAGTGGCGCTCACACGGACATTGACTCATACACTTCTTCTGTATTGGATCATATCAATACCACCATTGACAGTGTTACAACCCAGAAACAGATCACCACATTCCCAAATCAGAAGCCTTGGATGAACAGGGAAGTTCGACTCCTGCTGAAGTCACGCAATACTGCCTTCAGATCAGGAGATGCACAAGCCTACAGTACATCCAGAGCAAACCTGAAGAGGGGCATCAAAAAGGCCAAGCACTGCTACAAGCTAAAGATAGAGGGACACTTTTCCAACTCTGACCCTCGACGCATGTGGCAGGGCATTCAGGCCATCAGTGACTACAAACCCACCCACTCCACCCCCGCAGCCACTGATGTCAACTTCCTGAACGAGCTAAATTACTTTTATGCTCGTTTTGAAAGAGACAACAGAGAAACTGCCACCAAGCTCAAACCCTCAGCTGACCACCCACCAATCACACTCTCCTCCACAGATGTCTGCAAGGCACTGAGCCGGATCAGCGCACACAAGGCTGCTGGACCAGACAACATCCCTGGACGTGTTCTCAGGGCATGTGCGGAGCAGCTCGCTGGGGTTTTTACGGACATTTTCAACCTGTCTCTAGCCCAAGCAGCTGTACCAACATGCTTCAAACGCACTTCCATTGTGCCAGTGCCGAAACACTCTAGCCCGAGGTGCCCTAATGACTACCGCCCTGTAGCACTCACACCCATCGTTATGAAGTGCTTTGACCGGCTGGTCCTAGAACACCTAAAATATTCTCTACTATCCACATTTGACTCACACCAGTTTGCCTACCGCAGCAATAGGAGCACAGAGGATGCAGTTTCCATGGCACTGCACTCTGTGCTCACCCATCTGGACCATAAGAACACTTATGCACGCATGCTGTTTGTTGACTTCAGCTCAGCATTCAACACGGTCATCCCAACCAAGTTAATAGCCAAACTTGGAGACCTGGGCATCAACACTTCAATGTGTAACTGGATTTTGGACTTCCTAACTGACAGACCCCAGAATGTTCGATCAGGATCCACCTGCTCCATATCCATCACACTCAACACTGGCGTACCACAGGGCTGTGTGCTAAGCCCGTTTCTCTACTCCCTCTTCACCGCCGACTGCAAGCCTGTGTATGGATCTAATTCTATCGTCAAGTTTGCGGACGACACTACGGTGATTGGGCTCATCAGCAACAACGATGAGACTGCCTACAGGGAGGAGATCCAGCACCTGGCCACATGGTGCACCGAAAATAACCTGCTCCTCAACACCACCAAAACGAAGGAGCTCATCGTGGACTTCAGGAAGGAGTCAAGAGGCACACACGACACCATCCACATCAATGGAATGGCTGTTGAGCGTGTCTCCAGTTTCAAGTTCCTGGGGATCCACATCTCGGCGGACATGTCGTGGACGACCAACACCTCCAGCCTGGTCAAGAAGGCTCACCAGCGCCTCTTCTTCCTGAGGACACTGAGGAAGAATCAGCTCTCCTCGGCTATCCTGGTGAACTTCTACCGCTGCGCAATAGAAAGCATCCTGACCAACTGTGTGGCAGTATGGTATGGGAGCTGCTCTGTTGCGGAGCGCAAGGCACTGCAGCGGGTGGTGAAAACTGCCCAGCGCATCACAGGAACTCCACTGCCTGCCATCGAGCACATCCAGAGGAAACGCTGCCTGCATCGAGCTCGCAGCATCCTCAAGGACTCCTCTCACCCAGCCCACCGACTGTTTTCTCTCCTGCCCTCCGGCAGGCGTTTCAGGATCCACCGGACCAGAACCAGTAGACTAAAGAACAGTTTTTTCCCCAGAGCTGTCTCTTTACTGAACTCAAACCCCCGTTGATCCACTTCCCTCATAAACTGCTAACTCTCCTACCTCACATCTGCCTTCACTTTGTTATTTGCACTACCAACTCTTTATTACAGTAACAACTGTTTACTTATGCATTCTGCACTACCATATCTTAACTGGATTATGCTCATTTGCACTGCCGACTGTATTTATAGTACCAATGTTTACATTTGCATTTTGCACCGTACTTCTAACTGTAATATGCAACCACTTTCCACTGCACTTTTACACTTTTTTTCTGATAGCTCTGTCCATAATTTATTGCACTACCTTAATCCACTGCTATATTCCTCATCTTGCCAAACATATTATTGTATACCTCTAACTGTAAAAATTCTGTTTAAAGTACTAGCCATCTGTATATTATATTCATAGTACATATTCACCTGTAAATTCTGTTTATAGTAATAGCCATCTGTATACTAATTCACTGTACATACCTGTAAATTCAGTTCTGTTTATAGTAATAACCATCTCTCTATTTATACATATTTATATATATTCAGTATATTTCCATGTCCTGCACTTATGCAACCATTGTATATCCTGCACTTGCTGCTATTGCACTTCTGGTTAGACCTAAACTGCATTTCGTTGCCTTGTACTTGTACTTGTGTAATGACAATAAAGTTGAATCTAATCTAATCTAATCTAAAATATGATTATGGCGATGAGTGGGTCCTGACAAGTGTTGCCTACCTCCAATAGAGTTTAGAATGTCTTTAAATGCTAATCCCAATGCATCTTTTTCGTTGTCTACATGGATATTAAAATCACCAACAATTAGTACTTTATCTATGGCCAGCACTAACTCTGATAGAAAATCAGCAAATTCTTTGATAAAGTCTGTATTATGCCCTGGTGGCCTGTATACAGTAGCTAATACAAATGTTAAACGGGTTTTATCATGTACACTACATAACGTTACATAAAGCACCAAAACTTCGAAGGAATTATATTTGAAACTAGACTTCTGAATAATACTGAAGATATTATTATAAATTACAGCAACCCCTCCCCCTTTACCTTTCAGACGTGGCTCATGTTCATAACAATAATCTTGGGGGGTGGACTCATTTAAAGTAATGTAGTCGTCAGGTTTTAGCCAGGTTTCTGTCAAACGCAGCACATCTAAATTATTATCTGGTATGATATCATTAACAATAAGCTCTTTTGGGGAAAGGGATCGAATATTCAGCAACCCAAGCTTTATCAATTGTTCATCTGTATTATATATGTTGTTTATTTGTTGGACATCAATTACATTTTTACTGTTGAATGGTTTTGATGTTTTTTTGTATTTACTAATTCGGGGAACAGACATATCTAGGTGAAAGAGTTTCTATGTGCTGGGATTTATCTGACTCCGGTGACGTGAGACAGCTAGCAGACGGTCGGTTTAGCCAGTTTGTCTGCTTCCTGACCTGGGCCCTAGTGAGTCAAGGTTTAGCTCTAAGACTATGTGCCAAATTACTAGAGAAGAGCGGAACCACCCCAGGAGGGATGGATGCCATCCTTCTTCAACAGGTCAGGTCTGCCCCAAAAACTTTTCCAATTGTCAATGAACCCTATGTTATTTTGCGGACACCACTTAGACAACCAGCCATTGAGTGATGATAGTCTGCTAACTATCTCATCACTCCTTTTTACAGGGAGCGGTCCAGAACAATAAACAGCCTCTGACATCGTACTAGCGAGCTCACACACCTCTTTAATGTTAATTTTGGTGATCTCCGACTGGCGAAGTCGAACATCATTAGTGCCGACGTGAATAATAATCTTAGAGAATTTACGATTAGCTTTAGCCAGCACTTTTAAATTTGCTTTGATGTCAGGCGCTCTGGCTCCTGGTAAACATGTTACTATGGTGGCTGGTGACTCTATTTTCACGTTCCGTGTAATAGAATCGTCAATGACTAGGGCACTTTCAACAGGATACTCAGTGGGTGCTTCACTGAGAGGGGAGAACCTGTTTGATGATCTAACCGGAACAGAAAAGTGATTTTTTGATCTGCGACTATGCCGTCTCATTGTCACCTAGTTTCCCTGCTGCGGGGGCCCTGCAGCCGGAACCGAAGAATGTACAGAGTTCACTAAGCTATTCGCATCCAAATCAGTATCTAAAGCTGTTACATTCCCCCTACTCTCAGATAAAGTATGGATGCGTGTTTCTAATTCTGAAATCTTCTCCATCAGCCTAACTATCTCCTTACATTTATCACATGTGAAGCCCTGTTCGCCAGCGGAGAAGCCTACACTGAACATGCAGCATGCCGTGCAAGTGACAATGACAGGAGATGACATGACTTACTGTGTTTTAGGGCTGTCAAAATTGCTCAAAAATGACGTTCAAATATTCCCTCTAAAAAAATATGCATGAATATTCGAACTATTCAAACATCTGGTTGCGCATTTTATCAATGACGCGCATTATGTCAATAACAGGACAAATGAATACAAAGAGACATAACTACTTATATAGGTAGTCTATTTAAGTTTAAACATATTTGACAACGTATTACCTACCCAAAAACAAGTAAATCAACTAATGGCTAAAGACCGCAGACCTCACTCTCTCTCGCCCTCACGCTCTCTGCGCATAACGGTTTAAATGAACAAACACATTTTGAGAGCTGATCAAGAGTTTTGTGCAAGCAATTTAAGGTCGCGACTCTTGTCCCAAATATAGCAGGCTTCATTCAGTGATTGAAACAAATCTTAATATAAGTTTTACAGCATATTATTGAACGCTCCGAGCGAGCTTGAAACGGTAAATAATCAAACCAGTGTAAGCGGTGCATTTATCCTTTATTCATGCAATATCTATTCAGTCAGTACCTCGGTTCCATTGCTTGACAGAACTCCAGCCTGCCCCATCCACGACACTGATCGCTCTCATGTCCTTACAAATGAACAAAATTAATTTCTCCATTATGGCCTCTTGTCGTGTTGCAGACAGAGAGCTTGTGGCGGGTGATGCAAAGTAAGGGTGGTCCAGTTTGCACATACAAATTAGTTGCTTATATTTACAAAACGAGCCTACAAAAGCATAAAAAAGCCCGTTTAATAAAGAAAAGTTCACGAAACTAAGTGAAAACTCACTAAAGTGTTTAGTGAAATTAGGAAACATTTAGATATCATAAATTGAGTTGTATAAGTTAACATTACATTTCTACATACATTTTGTTCTCATGTCACAAGTAATATCAAGGTTTATTTTGATCTGTTTTACATGATTATTTTGTAGTGTTGTTTTCGGTGAAGTGTACTAAAATAAATATCGTCACCTGTGTACATTAGCCCACTTCTTCTCGACGCTTTTTCCTGATAGTTTATAGAACAATTACTCTGAGTCGCCATCTGTCGTTTCAAAGAAAAGCACAACGGCGAGCACGTCAAGTATAAACACCTCGTCCGTTTGGGGAGGAGCGTGCGCTGTCAGCGGAGGCTCGCGCTGCGGAGACAGGCCAAAGTACACAAGGCTTCAGGCGCGCTAGCCCCCACTCGCAAAGCAGACAGCCACGCCTCTACTACCGCGGGCGTTTTTTTCCCCACATTTTTTTATTTATTCGAATATTAATTTTCACCTTCGAAATTCGTTTTTTAAAAACTATTCGAATATATATTCGAATTTAGAATATTCGTTGACAGCCCTACCGTGTTTGTTGATTAAACCAACTAACCACAATTGTTTGCTGGACACTATTTACTAATCCAACTAATGAACTCAGAAAACAGGAGACCCGGGTGCAGAGATGACAAGCTAACAGGCTAGCGAAATGCTAACGTGTGATGGTGATTTAGATTAAAAGCTAGCGATGTCAAATTTAACGTGATAGGCAATATTTAAACAATATATGGTGATGAGTTAAGTTATATATAGCAGTAGAACAAAGAAGGCAAGCAAGGCTGTACAGAGCTACAGGCAAGCAAGGCTGTACAGAGCTACAGACCGGCAGGAGGCAAACAGGAGACAGCAGCAATCGATCGGACAGGACGTAATACTGTTCTATAACAAAAGTTCAGTAAGAGCTAGTTCCTCTAATCCTGTCAATCATTATGCAATAGTATAAAACCACTGCTTGCCTCACTACTATGACAGCTCACTGAGGTTGTGGTGTCTGCCACTGCATTTCCAGTTTTTGTTCCCAGAAGAGATACTCTCTCTATAGCTCGGATAAGCAATCCAAATCTGTTTATCTGCAATTATCTCATTTTCAAATTAAGTGTACTGAAATACATCTCAATGTACTGTTTTCTTGTTCAGGCTCTCTGGCACTGGACCTCCTGCCTGTGATTTGTAGTCAAGAGAGTATTTGTGCTGTGAAGGGGTATCAGGTGACACTGAAGTGCTCTTACTCCTACATCAACTTCAAAACTGTGTTCTGGTTCAATCAGAAACAGAGTTCAAACTGGAGAAAGAAAGATGAACCTGAAGATTTGTCTTTAGACTTGGACTACTCAGGACGGGTGAAGCAGGAGGTCGTAAACAACCATTCAACACTCATGATTTCAGACCTGAGAGAGAGAGACTCTGGAGAATATCAGCTCATGTTCATCATGGAGGATGGAGTTGAACGTCTCAGCTCAGACGCCGTCAGTCTAACAGTCACAGGTGAAACTGAGTCTAGATTCCGGTCACTTACTTGTGTCAATCAGCACAGATGCTGGCAGCTATTCCTGTTCTCTTGATAGTACCCTTAAACATCTTTCCTTTTCTGTGTGTGAGTGTCAAATGATACACACAATGGGGTACTGTTTTCTCATCCGTGTGTATATTTAAACATGTATTTAAGTAAGTGCGACATGTTAATCTGTGACTCTTTCAGGCATTTCTAATGGTAACTGCTGGGATGTGACTTACACCTCTAGAAGAGTCTGTGCTGTGATGGGCTCAACAGTAAAAATTTCCTGCACATACTCACATCCCTCTCGTTATACTGTAAGTAAAACATTCTGGCATTACGCACCATTTGGTAACTTCAAGGATCTGCGTGAGGAGCATCAGTTTGCTGGCCGTGTGGAGTACGTGGGGAACACACTGAGAATCAAAGAGCTCAAGAGCAGCGACTCTGGAGAATATAAATTCAGGATCATCACTGACAGAACAGAAGGAAAATACTCTGGATCACCTGGAGCCGTTCTTACTGTCACAGGTACTGTAACTGATCAGATGTATTTGATAAGATTTTAATGAGAAGATTCAGACAATTTTCTGACATCAAGACTACTACTCCTTTTTATAAAGTTTTTGTTTTCCCTGTCAGGCAAAATCAATGTAAGGCCCAGCTTGAAATGCTTTAATTCTGTTTTTCAGATACACAGGTGATAAGCAGCCCAAACATTATATCAGAGCGACAGGAAGTGATATTAAGCTGCTCAACTAAATGCACTCTGAACGACAAACATACTTACATCTGGTACAAGAATGGACGGCAGGTAATGGATGGATTCACTAAAGACAACAAGCTGTACCTGGACTCAGTCAGCAATGAAGAGCTTCAAGAGTATTCCTGTCTTGTAGGAGGTAACACATCTCTCACGATACGTGTGCCTCAGTGTCAAATGATTGTTTATCTGATAGTCATGATTCACTTCTTTGTGTTTTGAAGATCCAGTGGACAGCGCAGCGTTCAGCCATTATACAGTCATTCTGCTGGTGTTTTTACCTCAGTTTCTCATAATAGTGGCTCTGTGGATGTGGTGAGTAAAACATCCAGTGAAATTCACAATTGCATGACGTACAGTGAATATAATAAAATTAATTCATATTATAAGAATGTGAATAATGATTCAACAGGTTTTTCATCAGAATGCATCTAATCTCAAAACCAAATTAAAAACTAAAGTAAAGGTAAGGAATTATGAATAGAGAATCTACTGTAAGAGATGCAATGCAAATACATTGATGTAAATGTATTTAATTACTTTTTATTTGTCTGTCTCAGAATCTGATGTTCCACATCTGTTCCGGCGGAGTGATGTCATTTTGAGATCACCTAACATAAGTCTTCATAATCAAACAAAATTAGAACAAAACAACAGTTCATGCAGGTTTATGTCAACCATTTCATTCCTCCTCCTGCTAAATGTAAGAAATGTAAGAAGAAGTGCTTTCATTAAAAAACATTTATTCTATAAAGATTGTATTTTGATCCGTCCTAAAGATGGGGCATAGCCTTTGTGTTCTGTTTATCTTTATTTTGATTACTTTATTCTTGTATTAGCGTGCACTTTCATATTTTATTTTACAATAAAAGAACTGCAACCACAGTAATTATGCCTGTTATTGTGGAAAATAATTAAATAAGTATTCGAAAACTGTTGATGAGATTTAAGGACAATGCAGCTTATTTACTACATTGCCTCTATGATCTGTGCTTAACTGTGTAGACAGTGCCACCTTCTGGTAAGAAATGATATATATACAGTATATATATATATATATATATATTCTCCGAAGGTTATGTGTTGAAACCTTACTACTGAACACAATTAAAATCGTACCCTGTTGATTTTTGAGTCTTTGCATTGTGCCACTAATATATTAGCTATTCTTAGCATCTTCCCATTATCCCGTACCTTCAGTAGAGTTCAGAAGATTGTGGGAATTAAGTCTTCTGGTGCAGTTGAAGGAACTTTTTTCATTTCTCTTAACTTCATTCCTTTTTACCATAGTTAATGAAAGACAAATGAGCACCCAAACTTGCTGGCCCCTTCTGTGCTTTATTTTGGCTAAAGACGATAACTGACTTCACTTTTCAAAAGTTTATTTTAGAGAAGAGGAAGGAAATAACATCAGCAATGTCAAAATGTCTTTTAAATATAGATAGTAGAAATGACACCCAATGGGAGGGTTTCACTTTCCTGCATAGTTTAGCTCCAACTCTTACACTCTAAAAAATGCTCGGTTAAAAACAACCCAAGTTAGGTTGAAAATGGACAAACCCAGTGATTGGATTGTTTTAAGCAAACATTTAAGCCAACCGCTGGGTTAAAACAACCTATTCATTGGGCTAAAACAACCCAATTGCTGGGTTTGTCCATTTTCAACCAAAATTGGGTTGTTTTTAACCCTGCAAGTGTATCAAACACACATGAACAAACTAATCAATCTTCAGGATTGCTAGAAATGTATGTTCACACCATGTCTTAATGATTGTAATAACACGATTCCAACCTGTAAAAAGCATTCACGTTTCTTTTAGAACTCATAATTACAACTTGCAAACTCTTGTACCATGTGACCTCTGTAACACGTGACCACTGCAGATTCATTTAGGCTTTGACAGTGTTGCCAAATGCATAGCTCTGAGTAGAATGTCACGTGTTGTTATCTCGAAATGATGGTAATTACGACATGGTGTGAAAAATATTGCAGGCATGTGAGTTTATAAGGGTTGGAGCTAAACTCTGCAGGAAAGTGGACTCGTGGACTAAACCGACACGCGCACACAGCAGCCACAAAACCGCAAGTGCACATGAAGAGTGATATTTGGGACAAGGCCAGAGCAGCGTGCACTATAAAGTCATAAAGTCCGATGGTTTTTGTCTGCCAATGTTCTCTATATTCATCAAATGAAAAAAGTAATCACATCCATTTTTCTCCAAGTCATTGTCGTTATAATTGTGGTGTGGACTCCTCTATTCTCTTGAAATTATGTTTAAACCCTTATATTGGTAATATTATGGTTATCGTTATTGGTGTAAAAGGGCTTTTAGTGTGGGAAAAAGCTAAATCAATAAAATTGGTAATAAGCAAGAAGTCTTCTTTTTTGTTCTAATATTTCAAGACCAAGCAATGGAAAGAAAAGTCTTGTTTAAACAGCTTGCTAGACGTCATTGCTTCTGTGATTTGTGCTAACCTGTGTACATACTGTAGTATCACCTACTAGCCAGGGAAATAAAGGTATTATCATGGTATTATTACCATGTCCTGAGAGTATCCTAGCAGTTTGGAGACGGCAAAATCTTTTATATAGCCTAAATATATACACACAAGTACAATGTACTTGATTTTTCTTTTGCATTTTTTTTCACTCAGATTTTTAAAGTAAATTTCACATGTATGTAATTTAAAGTTATGTAAAATTAACAAAGATAATAAGTAAATTACTTATGAGATTTTGTTGAGTAATTTCTACTTACTCATTTGAACTTTACTTTGCAATACTCAGTTTCAAGTACATTTAACTCACTCTTTGTTTGAAATTTTACTCAAACAATGCAGCGCTGAATTAAATGTGTTGGTTATGAACATAACCTTGGTTCCCTGAGAGGAAACGAGATGCTACATCATGTTGACGCTTTGAGACCGGTCCCAGTCGTGACCGGTGTATGAAGCATATGTGGAAACACGGAAATTGATTGGCAGATGGTAACCCTATAGCGTCACATGGAGTGCACGAGAGTAAAAGGGTGCCTGCCTTAGACGTCATCAACTTATTGTCTGAAGGAGATGCGTAGGCATGCCTGAACCATGGCAACGAGATTTAGCGTTGAGTTCCCTCTCAGAGAACCAGGGTTATATTCATAACCTAGACGTTCCCTTTTCGAGGGAATTCAGCGATATGTAATGTTGACGCTTTTTGAACGTCAATACCCACTTCGCCATGCTGAACAAGTGCCTGCTTCACTAAGATGTGAAGATATGCACAATCATATTGAGCTAACACTGATCTCTCAAGGGACTTGCACCGGAATTAAATATGTTGGGGATCTGAAATAATGCCTGAACTTTTTCTATGTTCCATGTTGTAACCTCCAGGGACTGGCTTTGAGTCACAAAGTTCAAGAAACACCAGTTCTATGTGATGTTGCTATGCTTGGCTACAGGACAATGATTGTCAAGTACTGCAGTGATGCTCTTGAATACCCATTGGAGCTTTTGAAGGTAAAGATGATTATAAATCAGGGATTTATAATCCTCGTTCCTGGAGGTTTACTGTCCTGCAGAGTTTAGCTGCAATCCTAATCAAACATACAATACCTTAACAAGCTTATCAATGTCTTCAGGATTACTAGAAAGCTACAGGCAGGTGAGTTTTTATCAGGGTTGTAGATAAACTCTGCAGGACAGTGGCCCTCCAGGAATGAAGTTGCGCATCCCAGTTTTAAATTATTTGATTGACCGTATGTGTGGATATATGGACAACTTGGTCTTTTTTCTAGCCCATCCATTTTCTAGATTGTAACTGAGTCGAATGCAAAGGCTGACAAGTTTTTACTAGTATTTGGGACCCAAATACTTCAATTTCCTGTGATACTTCAAGTGTGTGCCATTTTGACTCTGAGGGGTGTTGCCAAAAAGGAACCAAAACTGGTTAGTCAGTTTTGAGTCTTGTTTTGTCATGCTGATCAAATGGGTTACTAAAGTGTTTCTCAACTGACAAACTCTGTGTTAATATCAATGTTGGGTGAGTTACTTGGGTAAGATGGATAAATTACATCAACAGAGTAATTCGATTACTGTACTAATTAATCTTTCTAA
The DNA here is from genome assembly GCF_949357685.1 of Gobio gobio. NCBI lineage: Eukaryota > Metazoa > Chordata > Actinopteri > Cypriniformes > Gobionidae > Gobio > Gobio gobio. The sequence goes on from NC_137120.1 coordinate 27,775,236, forward strand.
AAAGTACACTCTAAAAAAAAGGTTCTATATGGCACCAAAAATGGTTCTTGGCTCGAAATCATAGGGGGGAACCTTTTTTAGTGCTATATAGCACCAATTCTGGTGCTTCAGTGGTTCTTCAGCGGTTCTTCAGAGGTTCTTCACCAGTTCTTTGACTAAGGTGCTATTTAGCACATCTGAAGAACCACTGAAGCACCAAAATTGGTGCTATATAGCACTAAAAAAGGTTCCCCTATGATTACGAGCCAAGAACCATTTTTGGTGCCATATAGAACCTTTTTTTTTTTTAGAGTGTATTGAAAAAAGTATTGTCGCTAAAGACCAAGGCTGTGTCCGAAATCGCCCCCTATACCCTTAAATAGGGCACCATTTGAGGGGACTGCCATTTGTAGTGGTGTCCGAAACCATAGTGGACGTTATTGAGTGCAATCCTACAATGCACCGCAACATCAGGCGTACTAACGATGGTTTGAGGACCACTGCTCTATTGGACTGATATCTGGTGACTGTGGAGGACATTTGAGTTTAGTGAACTCAATGTCATGTTCAAGAATCTAGTTTGAGATGATTTGAGCTTTGTGACACAGTGCGTTATCCTGCTGGAAGAAGCCAACAGAAGATAGTCCACTGTGTTCATAAGGGGATGGACATGGTCAGCAACAATATTCAGCCATAATAAGACCGAAAGTGTGCCAAGAAAATATCCCCCAGACCATTACACCACCAGCAGCCTGAACCGTTGATACAAGGCAGTCTGGATCCAAGCTTTCATGTTGTTAATCCCAAATTCTGACGTTTTTCCAATCTTCTATTGTCCAATTTAATTATAGTTAATTAATTAAAATGATAATGTCCAAATTATAGCCTCAGTTTTCTGTTCTCAGTCGACAGGAGAGGCACTCGGTGTGTCTTCTGCTGCTGTATCCCATCTGCTGCATTTCGATGTGTTGAGCATTCAGAGATGCTCTTCTGCAGACCTTGGTTGTAACGAGTGGTTATTTGAGTAACTGTTGCCTTTCTATCAGCTAGAACCACTGGCCATTCTCCTTTGACCTCTGGCATTTTCGCCCACAGAAATGCCACATATTTTCTCTTTTTCGAACCATTCTCTGTGGTTGTGTATGAAAATCCCAGTAGATCAACCCTCTTGTTGTTCCAAAACTGTAAGAGTTTCTTTCTTTTGTTGAACACAAAAGAAGATATTTTAAAGAATATGGGTAACCAAACAGGTCATGGTCCCCATTGACCTCCTTAGTATATATTTTTTTTGTTCATACTATGAATGTCAATGGGGACCAGTAACTGTCTGGTTACCAACATTCTTTAAGCTATCTTCTTTTGTGTCCAACAGAAGATAGAAACAGGTTTGAACAACATGGGGGTGAGTAAGTGATGACAAAATTTTCATTTTTGGGTGAACTATCCCTTTAAATTGGTATCTCTGTTTACCTTTGAGTTTTTGTGCTGCTAAAACATTCTTATCAACGTTTAGCTTTTTATATTTAATGTAGGTCAGAGAAAAACATCATCACGTAACTTTCTGTCTTCTAAGATTCATGCTGTTGGTTATTGAATGCAGCATAAATGTACATTCACTGTGTTTGATTTCCCATAATCCTGTGGCTATAAAAAATAAACAAAAGGGCATCTGACGATGAAATGTAAATACATTTATAAATGTGTTAAGCTTTCCGAAATTATTTCAGGAAAAATGATCAAATAATATATGCAAATCTGGACTATTTAAAAATATTTTTAGTCAATTCTGATTTTTATTAAATATAACTTAAAAATAGAAAGTAACACAACTCAAGGTTTAATTAATTTAAACTGATTAATTTAAACAGCTTATGTAACATAATGGCTAATACTGACTTCCTGAGTTTGACAGTAAACATTTTCTGAAGTGTAAGCATCTCCGTTCTTTTCATTTTTGATATGTGTGTGTTAGTAAGAAAAGGGAAGGAAATATGCCAAAAGATCGTCTGAACAGATTCTAAACCAGACAGTAGAAACTACAACTAAAACCAGAGAACAGCAACATGTAAGGTAAATATAATCATACTTGCATTTAAATAGTACATGTAATTTAAGCACATTTTACGACTTTCTGAAGTGTGTTACTGTGTTCATGATTCTGACTCTATGTGTTCAAGTGTGTCTCAGTCAAACTCAACGAGTGTTTTTTTTACTCAGGACGTGCAGCTCTGAGTCTTTCATTGAATCTGAATTTACAGAAAGTGAAGAACATGAACTTCAGACTCTTACCTCTGATCCTGATCCTGCTGTACATTACAGGTTTGAGCATTATTGTGTCTTATTCTCGCGTTTTAATTTAAATGTGATCTTTAAAATGATCCAAAAGGGTTTTTCTTTTATCATTATTGCTCATATTTTCAAATGGTTGAAATCATTTAAGATCAGTTTAACTTAATGTCCAGTAGGTCTGAATGTTGGTATAGTTTAACTTTCCTCCCTGTTCTCCAACGTCAGTGTAGTTACATTTAAACAAATATTTTTTTGACAACTTTTAATTTTGAACTAAGTTGATCATCATGGTTGGGTGGGTGAGCAGCAGATTGGTGAGCCTGGATTGTAACAATTGATGATCTCTCCTCTGTTTGTATGTAAACTTAATCTCTTTAATGAAATGTTTTCTTGTTCAGGCTCTCTGACATTGGACCGCCTGCATGTGTCCTGTCAAGAGAGTATTTGTGCTGTGAAGGGGTCTCAGGTGACACTGAGGTGCTCTTACTCCTACATCAACTTCAAAACTGCGTTCTGGTTCAGTCAGAAACAGAGTTCAAACTGGAGAAAAAATAACGAACCTGAAGATTTGACTTTAGACTCGGACTACTCAGGACGGGTGAAGCAGGAGGTCGTATACGACCATTCAACACTCACAATTTCAGACCTGAGAGAGAGAGACTCTGGAGAATATCAGCTCATGTTCATCATGAAGGATGGAGCTAAACGCTCAGTCGCTGTCAATCTAACAGTCACAGGTGAAACTGAGTCTAGATTCTGGTCAGGTCAGCTTTTTTTATTCGGCATGTGATGTTTTTCTTAATTTTTACTCTAATTCAGTCCTGCAAGTGAGAATGAATCCTGCATCTGCAGACCTGAGAGATCAGACAGTAAAACTGACCTGTGACTCTTCCTGCACCTCTGGAGTTTGGTATTGGATGAGGAATGGATGGTATTACAGATATACATGGTCTCGCGACATATTTGTGTCATCCAGCACAGATGCTGGCAGCTATTCCTGTTATACTGATAGAAACGTTAAACAACTTTCCTCTTCTGTGTGTGAGTGTCAAATAATACACAATGTGGTACTGTTTGTTCATTCGTGTGTATATTTAAACATGTATTAAAGTAACTGTCAGTTTTACATGTTAATCTGTGACTCTTTCAGGCATTTCTAAGAGTGGCTGTTGGGATGTGACTTACACCTCTAGAAGAGTCTGTGCTGTGATGGGCTCAACAGTAGACATTTCCTGCACATACTCACATCCCTCTGGTTATACTGTAAATAAAACATTCTGGCATTACTATCGAAATGGTAACTTCAAGGATCTGCGTGAGGAGGATCAGTTTGCTGGTCGTGTGGAGTATGTGGGGAACACACTGAGAATCAAAGAGCTCAAGAGCAGCGACTCTGGAGAATATAAATTCAGGATCATCACTGACAGAACAGAAGGAAAATACTCTGGATCACCTGGAGTCATTCTTACTGTCACAGGTACTGTAACTGATAAGATGCATTTGATAAGATTTTAATGAGAAGATTTGCAAACAATTTCCTGTTATCAAGACTACTACTCCATTTTATGATTTTTTTTCTTTTTCCATTTCAGTCAAAATCAATGTTAGGCCCAGCTTGAAGTGCTTTATTCTGCTTGATTTGATTCTGTTTTTCAGATACACAGATTATAAGTAGACGAAACATTATATCAGAGGGACAGGAAGAGATATTAAGCTGCTCAACTGAATGCACTCTGAACGACAAACATACTTACATCTGGTACAAGAACGGACGGCAGGTAACGGATGGATTCACTAAAGACAACAAGCTGTACCTGGACTCAGTCAGCAATGAAGAGCTTCAAGAGTATTCCTGTGTTATAGGAGGTAACACGTCTCTCATGATACATGTGCTTTTGTGTCAAATTATTGCTGCATTCTGAGTGCTACAGAACTATTAATTTATGACACAATACATTTCTGTGTACAGGCCGAGAGGAGAGCACAGCACTACGAAACACTGCAGTCGGACTATGTGTGTTTTTGACTCTTGTACTCATAGGAGTCCTGTGGTATAGGTCAGTACATTTTTGTAGGATTTTGAAAAACCTAAAACAGACAATTATGAGCTAAGCAAACAGAAATATTTAAGATTCTGCACCATTTCATCCCAAATAAAATGAAATCTGTTAATGACTCAAATTGTGAAATAATTGACTGCAATTTGATAATATATCAATGTAATCTGTTAACATAAGTTGTATTAAATGTGGATCCCACTGTAAACTATATAAATTGTTGTGCTTCTTTAAGGAGGAGAAGGTGTACCCTGTCTAAAACCAACAGCAGGGTTGAAAAGGAGGAGGTGCTGGTGAGAATGGCTGACACTAAATGTAAATTTACACACATTTATTTAAAAAGTTAACTTCTCTTATTTACTTATTGCGTTTCCCCCACCAGTATGACTCTGTGCACGATAACACTGCATCCTCTGACCTCACGCGGAAAGCAGATGCAGACAATGAAGACATTCAATATTCCAGCATTAGTTTTAAAACAAAAGATGCATCTTCAGTCCCTACAGAATTATGTGAAACAGACACCACTGAAACAGAGGATGTCCACTATTCCACTGTCAAGTTCAATTAACACACTGTTGCCCTCTAGTGAGCTAATCATATTATTACATTTGGGAAATATAAATTGCATAATTCACTGTTGTCTCCACCCCAGCGACTGATTTCCTACACTTTGTATTCTCATGTATCACTCCGCATTCAGTCTCTTATCGCATAATAAAATAATTACAGCTCAAATCAATATATTTAATGTCTTATTTTTTGGTAAGTAGCTTTTTAATATGTGGGATAAAATACAGTCAGCTCTGCTTCATGTAAGATTTTTTTTTTGTGACAGTTTGACTGTACATGATAGATATTATGCCTTACTTAACTACATTATTGCTCTAAGCTTTCACATAATTCCAGCACACACATCGACGCCCGTCCACTGTCCCGAGTCCAGAGAGGACTTCCGTCTCCTGTCCAGAGTCCAGAAATGAATTTGTCTCCCCGTCCAGTGATGACTACAGCCCATGAATCCGCTCCAGATTCCGCTCCAGCCCAAAAGCCCACTCCAGTTCACAACCCCATAGCTCCTCCCAAGAATATTTTGGTGGGGTGCTATACGGCCTCGGCCATAGTGGGCGAGCCGAGTTAAGACCTGGTCCCCTGAGCTGCCGATGCCACCATGGTCTCCTGAACTAATGGCACCGCCCTGGAGGCTTCCTGGTCCACTTAGTCAGCCTCAAGGATGTCCACTCTTCCACCCCAATTGATGTATTACAATGCGAGGACGCGCCTTTCGGGAGGGCGGGGTACTGCCACGTTTTGAGTTAGTTTTTGTGTTCTGTTCATGTTTGCCTGTTACACCCAGTCTTCCCATGTGTCATTGGTTAACATCCCTGTCACCTGTGTCTGTTAATTAGTTCAGTTCTCCTCCGTTCAGTTCCGTGCACCTCATGGTGATGCTACCCAGATGGAAACTAGGCAAGACATTAGTTTATGCACTATCATTCTGATTTAATTATAGCTGTGTTATTTTTTTGTGTATGCGTGTTAACCCAGTTTTATTTTCACAATTTCAGACAAACCTTGGACATCTCCCATAATTCCAATCAGTACTGAATATTTTGCCTGTGGATCTTTAAATTATGAATTTAGTACTGAGACTCTCTGTAGTCCGATTCAGCTCATGAGAATCTGTAATCCACAGGCTCAAGTGAGAACATATTTCATATTATTGTTATTTTTCATTTAATATTTTTTAACATTCTCAGTTTTAATAATAGTAGTATTTCAACTCTCTCTTTTTTGTTTTACTGGTATTTATTAAGATAGTAGATGCTCTGAATCATCTGGCTACCAAAAAGCTGGAAGAAGTCCATGAAGATCTGAAATATGAAAATATCCTCTGAAATATATTCAGCTCATTCAGATTATGCGCTTTGCGAGTGTGAATGCTGTTGAGGGAATCTGGTCTCAGTTCAAAACCAGACCAAATTTAAAGGATTAGTTTAAACTTTTAAAATGAAAGTTATCCCATGATTTACTCACCCTCTAGATGTCCTCTGTGTATAAGACTTTCTTCTTTCTGGTGAATACAATCAGAGAACAGGGTCAACGAGATTGAAGCTCAAAAAAGCACATCCATCCATCATAACAGTAATCCACAAGGCTCCGGGGGGTTAATAAAGGCCTTCTGAAGCAAATCGATGTGTTTTTGTAAGAAAAATATACATATTTAAAACTTTATAAAGTAAAATACCTAGCTTCCGCCAGACCGCCTTCCATATTCAACTTATGAAAAAAGCGTGACTGGTGCGACGTATGACATAAGTGTTTTGAACTGCAAGAGGCGTTACACTTTCTTCGTAAATTGAATATGGAAGGCGGTCTGGCTATGGATATGGTATGGATATTTTTCTTACAAAAACCTATAGATTCACTTCAGAAGTCCTTTATTAACCCTCTGGAGCCGTGTTGAGTACGTTTATGATGGATGAATGCACTTTTTTGAGCTTCAAACTCCCATTCACTACCATTATACTGTAAAGCTTGGAAGCGTCAGGATATGAATTAACATAACTCTGATTGTTTTCGTCTGAAAAAAAAAGTCATATACACTTAGGATGTCTTAAGGGTGGTTAAATCTTGTTGTCATTTTCATTTTAAAGTGAACTAATCCTTTGAGGTAAATCAAAGTAAATTTAACAGTCACTCATCTTTACTCCTCTAAGGAAATGGATCTTAGATTATGTTCCTGCTGTTCCTAGCTGCTTTAAAATTAATCAAGAAGATGTTTTTGGCAGATGAACTTTGTTCACTCAGGTCCTTCTGGCCACTGTGCACATGGTCACCACTAAATTGGACACCAGATGTACCCTGTGAATACATTCATATCTGACGATTGACTGAAAACTTAAACTTAAATGTGAACGCTGCCATCCGAAACCCAAAAATAATTAAAGCCAACCAGTCAAGTTGTGAACATATCCCTGTTTCTTTAGGTTCAGTATCTTTAGTTTCTGTGTTAAAATGTGAAAGATTATGTGTATTTTCAGTCATCTTTAAACAGATGCATTTACATTGTGACTGTGCCTCAGAATGCAATCAACTCTATCTGTGTCTGTAAAGGTGTGAATCATAGCCCATGCAGACGTATGGTCCATACAAACTGATGGGTGTGCATGACAAAGATCGAAACAACATTTCTCCAAGAAGGTTAAGTCAATCTCCTGTGGGAGGTCCTTACTATTGTTTGTAGCCCATTTGTCTTTATGTATAAATTTCTGTCTCACAGACAGTTGAAGTCTGATGCGCTAACATCGCTGATGAAGAACTGCAACACTACACCTTCAAAAGATTCCTCTGGACTCTGGTCAAACATACTTATTTATGTATTAGAGAAATTGAATACATTGGCGAGCCACCCAAACCACCGCTTGGCCAAACAAACCAAGCAAACCGAACTACAAGTGTGAACGAGTCTACTCAAAGTTACAGAGGAAAGCCTTACAGAGGAAAGCGTTCCAACATGTAGCGCAATTGCGCTTCGGACGACCAAACTTTGAGTTCTGGCTTGCGGACCTTTCCCAATCCCACCCCCTTCTCTCCCCCATTTCACTTCCTGTCTACTAGATAGTATCCTATCACAATAAAGGCAAAAACATTCAATCAGACAAATAATGTGTGTATGTACAATATGTAATGTGCCTCAGGATAAATTAATTTAAAAATGTGTTAGGGTATAACAGGATTGACAGTTTTACAGTTTAATTTGATATTACAGACATTGCATTCAAGGATTAGTTCAGTCCATTTAAAAGGACAAATATGATGGTAACAGGGTTTAATAGACAGTTTAATTTTTTTTAATATAATACACAATGTCAACAAAAATATAAATATCATTCAAATAAATTCTTGCACCAGACAGATGGTTATTACCATCCATTTCCTTGATTTTGCAGATTTATGTTGCGGACTGGATGAAGAGACAGACCTGTGGACCTGTGGAAAGACAGGAGTATCGCTCACCCAGTGGATATCTGACCAAGAGCTCATTCAGCTTTGCTCACTCATGGGTGCTGAGAGCTCTCATGATGCTGAACATAAGTGTTTTACTGCTTATTCTGTGACAACAATGTAATCCAATAAAACGCTTTTATTTTATACCATCTTCCCCAGAGTGTCACATGAAACTTAAACAGTGGAACTGGAGAAACAGAGGTCAGATTCAGGCAAGAATCCAAATGCTACTCTGTTGAGCCTGTGTTGTGTTGCCTGCCTGGCTGTCTGCCAATTAGGACTTGTCATATCACTGATACTACTGCCTGTCTTCTAGTAAGACCTTCATCCACCAAATTATCATATAATATTTCACTGATTTGTTTCAGTATAGCTACTGTTTAATTTGATGCTTTTGTTTCAGACCTAAAATCCAACCTTTCTGTAAATCTGAGCAGCATCTATAAGAAGACTGAAAATCGGAGAGAAACTTCAGAAGCCCACATGGCCTGTTATTGTACAGATGAGTGTGTTTAACTGCTTTAGCAAAATTGCAAGGTTTTTTTCCCCCAATAAAAAACAAAAATGAACTCAATATGGGTAAAATATTGTTTGAACAAAAACACATATTTGAAATATATCTCAATTGCTTGTTTGACAGGTAAAAATATACATTTCCCCCCTAATTTTAATAAACATGGTGTTTAGTAACAATTGTGATAATTCTTTTGATGTAACAATATCAGACACAAGTCTATGGATCGTCATACATATAGTGTGTACGTTAACATTAGTTGATGCATTATGAACTAACAATGAAGAATAATTTACATCAACCAAGATGAATAAATGATGTGAAGAATATTGTTGATTGTTAATTCCAATATCTAAAGCATTAACTAATGTTATAATGAGCTCAATTGTAAAGTGTTACCTTTGTAACTAAATATTGCTCTGCAATAAATAAAAAACACTGCCAAAACACCACAAATATGTGACATTACATTGTTTTGTTTTTTCTCTCTCTGAAAGCAAATCTATAAAACTGTACATATCATCTTGTTTCAATGTACTCAACATGTGCACTAACCACTGCATCATGGCTCCCACAACTGTTTTAATACTTTTGCCCATTGCTTTAAAGTAGCCTTCATCTTAATTCGTTAATTCGCCATTAATCATCTTGACCCAAGGAATCAAAGGAAAAAATTATTTTGTTTCTAGCCCTTAGAGTTCCAAAAGTTATGAGCACAAACATGTCAAACTCTGGACAGGTGGTGGCGCTAGAGGGATTGAGTTAGAGCTTTTGCTATGGTGACAGGTCAGACTGTCCTCTATGAGTGTGCCAAATTTCACAACTTTTTAACATACGGTTCTATGGGCTGCCAAAGACTCAAGAGTGATAATAATTAAATCATGTCTACAGAAGTTCCAAATGCTTTTGATGTTTTGTGCATTCTTATTATATATTGCCATATGCATAAATATTAGATGACAACAATATGTGATTGTTTATCAATATTAGAAACAATGACCATGATTTCTTGATCTTGCATGTTACATGCATGAGTGCAAGCATCATGTCCAAAAGATAATTTATCTACCTTACAAATATAACTATTGCCTATCGTATTTTATTCATCCGCAAAATTGTTGTATCTACAATAAGATAAAATGAAAATATTTGAATTGGGCATTGTTATATTTAAGTAAAAGTATTCTACATTTCTACAGTATTCTATAGTTTTTTACAGAAATATTCTACAGTTTTTACAGAAAAATTTGAAGTATTCTAAATAATCTTTCATTAAATGGAATAATTAAATATATTTCAGAGTTTCACTGCGAACTTTGGCCTATGGATGACATGATGAGAGGCCAGGGTAACCTAAACTCTAATTGATATCTACTTATCAGTCATCTAACCAGCCAAAGCATTTGTTAATCATTATTTTAGAATTAATATTTGGTTAGCAAAAATAAAAACTATAAAAGGCTGTTCTTGTCTTGAATTCTTCACAGACCACCAGCCATGAGAGCGGTTGTGCTTGCCTTGACTCTAGCCTTTGTGGGTAAGAAAACTCATTGTCAAATTTTACAAGATGCAAAAACTTTATTTTTAGAGTTTTGTCTTATTGTCTTTTATTGTTTCTTTTAGCGAGTCAACAGATTAACCTTGGTAAGTGTTATGATTTAATTTTCTTTTAAGCAACAAATAAATTCTACAACAGACTAAAATATATATAAATTTATGTTTCAGTTCCTGAGTTTGCCCTTGACAAGACCTATGTGTACAAGTATGAGGCTCTGCTCTTGGGTGGTCTTCCTCAAGAAGGTCTGGCTAGAGCAGGTATTAAAATCAGCAGCAAGGTTCACCTCAGTGCCGTGACAGAAAACACCTTCCTGATGAAGGTAATGACCATTAAGAACTGTATACATTGTAGATGAGAGAAAAATGTGTGAGCAAGCACAGGCTGGTGAAAGCAACAATTCCCTCATTTAAAATTAAAATGTTCCCTTACAGCTCATGGATCCTCTACTCCACGAGTATGCTGGCATTTGGCCAAAGGATCCATTTGTTCCTGCGACTAGGCTCACCTCAGCTCTGGCTGCTCAGCTTCAGATTCCCATCAAGTTTGAGTATGCTAATGGTGTGGTTGGAAAGGTATTCGCCCCTGCAGGAGTCTCCCCTACTGTACTGAACCTGCACAGAGGAATCCTCAACATCCTTCAGCTCAACCTCAAGAAGAACCAGAACATCTATGAACTGCAAGAGGTGAAAAAAGTGATCATAGTAAAAAATGTTTTATCTATTTTGAGTTCTGAGATATAAATTTTTGTTTTGACTTGTTCTTCAAGGCTGGAGCTCAAGGGGTCTGCAAGACCCACTATGTCATCAATGAGGATACAAAGGCCAACCATGTTATTGTCACAAAGTCTAAGGATCTGAGCAACTGCCAGGACAGAATCATAAGGAACGTCGGCTTGGCATACACTGAGAAGTGTGCTGAATGCACAAAGGTAATGAAAAAGACAGCATAGAATTGACAAATTTACCTATTATGTTGTTAGCTATTTCTAATGCTAAATTGTTTGGTTTTAGTCCATATCTGTTGGCTTTGAGGCAATCTATATGCTAGTGTACTACCTAAATATGTACAAAATTAACTTTAAGCTTAAAGATGTAAAGTCTTTCTCTTCAGAGAAAATGGAACAAAAATGTTGACAACTTATCTTGCACTCATGAGTGTATAAATAAAACAATCTCTAGAGCGAAAAAAACCCCCACCTACCTGTCTCTCAACAGAGGGTCAAAAGTCTGACTGAAACTGCAACTTACAACTACATCATGAAACCAGCTGCCACCGGTATATTGATCGCTGAAGCAACAGTTGAGGAAGTGCATCAGTTTTCACCCTTCAATGAGATCCATGGGGCTGCCCAGATGGAAGTCAAGTATGTTTGATCATCTGTGAGATTTATAGTAAAGGGGTGATGAACTGAGAAATCAACTTTCACTTGAGCCTTTGATACATAAAAGTTCATCGTGATATAAGAATATCCTGTAAGTTTCAGAGCTGAAAACTTCCTTGTTAGTCAAAGAAAAGCTTTTATTGACACCAGGCCCAGAAAATGAGAGCTCTCAGAATATGTTGACCACTGACGTAATAGGATGCAGAAACGCCGCCTCTACAGATAAATATGTACGCCTGCTTCTGTAGCCCCGCCCACCGACTCGTGGAGCTAAACGGATCGCGCTACCAAGCTATAAACATGGCGAAGAGAGTAATACATTGCGCTGTGCCTGGTTGTGGAAGAACACAGTCCATGCGTAAGCTTCCTTTGGATTATAATATTAGGAATGAGTGGTTAAACTTTTATTTTTAAAGTTCCAGCTCACGTGGGGAAGACATTGCACGTATGTTCATTTCACCGGATTCGTTTGTAAATAAGAGACTGGATTTGCAGACAGGATGATATTACATGAATGCATGAAGCTAATAACTAATGTGAGTAAAAATGTTTTATATGTGATAGTATTGCATTGTTACAGATCAAATACAATGTTACATTGTGTACATGTCTAACTAAACATAACTTACCACTGTCACAGGGCAGCCCAACTATGTGTTTTCCAGATGGGCTACCAATACATATAATCATAAATAGTGAAATAACATTCCTTTCTTGATGAGCGTTCACTCTCTTGACTTGATGTTTGAAGGAAAAATACAATTGCGGAAGTTTTGATCAAGCTTTCTGCAACGTTGGCGCATGCGTATATCCACCGATGGGGCAGGCCAAGTAATATAAAATAACATTCATAATAATTGCGGGTGGATGAGAGATAAATCATTGTGTTTGTTCCAGTGTTCAGGTTGCCATTTGTCACACACTTTCAAAACAATGCCTCACGCGTACTCATGTGGGAGCCGAAGCTCATTAAATATGCAAAGCTTATCCATTCCTAGCCGTGGCGTTTACTTCCAAGTCTTCAGTGCGGCACGCCCATCAAAACCAACCGTGCCTTGAGAGAGCCTCAAAACCACGGTAGAAAATAGCCTATTACTTATTCATTATGATGTTTTTGAATGTAAAAACCACGCAAACGTCACAAGTAGACCTCAGAAAACAGCATATATATATATATATAAAAAATAAATAAAGCCAGTTCATGACACCTTTAAAATATGAAGTAACATATTTCATTCTTTTCATTCAACATATTTTGTTTTTGTTACAGACAAACCTTGGCATTTGAAGAGATCCAGAAGACCCCTGTTGTTCCAATCAAAGCTGATTACTTGGCCCGAGGATCTCTACAGTATGAGTTTACAACTGAGATTCTTCAGACCCCCATTCAACTCTTGAAGATCAGTGATGCACAAGCCCAGGTATAATTCATTACCAAAAATCAACAACCTCTAAGTCAAAACCCTTGTTCCATGATGATGTTAACTGAGCATTGCCTTTACTCTTTCTAGATTATTGAGGTCCTAGAGCACGTGGTTGCAAACAATGTGGCCGTGGTTCATGATGATGCTCCACTTAAGTTTGTTCAGCTCGTCCAGCTCCTGCGTGCTGCCACCTTGGAGAATATTGAGGCTATCTGGGCTCAGTTCAAGAACAAACCAGTTTACAGGTACAATTTTGTAAAAGTGTAAGCAGCAATATAGTTAAACATTAAAAATGTTAATACAATGAATATGTTAGGCGCTGGCTTCTGGATTCTCTTCCTGCTGTTGGCACACCAGTCATTGTAAAATTCATCAAGGAGAAGTTCCTGTCTGGTGAACTTACCATTCCTGAGTTCATTGAGGCTCTTTTGGTTGCTCTGCAAATGGTCCCTGCTGATTTGGACACCATCCAGATGACATCTGTGGGTAGATCTTACTATACTCAAAGTGCTGTTCTTCAAAATTTACCTAAATCAAATTAATAATTTAATCTGTTTTATGAAATGATCTGTATTTTGCTGAACAGAGTTTGGCTATGCACGAGAAAATTGCCACAATCCCAGCTCTGCGTGAAGTCGTCATGCTTGGATATGGTTCCATGATTGCCAAATACTGTGTTGCAGTTCCCACTTGCCCTGCCGAGCTCCTCAGGGTAAACACCTCAAGCCCTCCAAAACTTCTGTCAGGGACTTAATCTTTAATATTTGTCTAATTGTACATGCCTCAAACTCCTCAGCCCATCCATGACATTGCTGCAACAGCCATATCCAAGAATGACATTCCTGAAATCACTTTGGCTCTGAAAGTTCTGGGCAATGCTGGTCACCCTTCTAGTCTTAAACCCATCATGAAGCTCCTTCCTCTACTAAAAACTGCAGCTACTTCTCTGCCTCTAAGAGTCCAGGTTGATGCCATCTTAGCCCTGAGGAACATTGCTAAGAAAGAGCCCAAACTGGTAAGTGTCAGACATTGTAGGAATGTACTATAAAAGATGATTATGCATATTTTCTTCCAATAATATACTAATCTCGTTCCCTGTCTTAGGTTCAGCCAGTGGCTCTGCAGCTTGTATTGGACAGGGCTCTCCACCCTGAAGTGCGTATGGTTTCTTGTATTGTGTTGTTTGAGGCCAAGCCCTCAGTGGCCCTTGTCTCCAGTCTTGCTGGTGCTTTGAAGACTGAGACTAACATGCAGGTTGCAAGCTTTGCCTATTCCCACATCAAGTCCTTGACCAGAATCACTGCACCTGACATGGCATCTGTGTAAGAAAAACAAATAATTTTTCATATATTTTACCTTATAACATAATTTGAGCACAAGCCAGAGGTAAACCTGGTTGTCCATTTCAGTGCGGGTGCAGCTAATGTTGCCATCAAGCTCATGAGCCGCAAGCTGGACAGGCTTAACTTCCATTTCAGCAGAGCCCTTCAGCTGGATTTCTATCATTGTAAGTATTGCAAACTAATACTACTTGCTGAAGCTTTTCATAAAATACAATTTTACCCATTAAATGTATTCTTACCTCTGTCCCTGTGAAGCTCCCCTTATGATTGGAGCTGCTGGTAGTGCCTACATCATCAATGATGCTGCCACCATCCTGCCCAGAGCTGTTGTAGCAAAAACACGTGCTTACCTGGCTGGAGCTGCTGCTGATGTTCTTGAGGTGGGCCAATCAAGACTCCTATATTTTAAATTGATTCATGGTTAAAATATTGAAATATTTTCAGTTTTCATTCAATTGATCCTTTCAAACAGATCGGTGTGAGAACTGAAGGAATCCAGGAGGCTCTTCTAAAATCTCCTGCTGCAGATGAAAGTGTTGACCGAATCACAAAGATTAAGCGCACACTGAGAGCAGTAAGTTAGTTGAATATTATTGTATGCTATTCAACTTTAGATGTGACATTAAAAAAACATAATTTCTGTTATTTACAATTTCAGCTCATAAACTGGAAGGCTCTGCCAACCAATCAGCCATTGGCTTCAGCCTATATAAAACTGTTTGGACAGGAATTGGCTTTCGCCAGAATTGACAGTACCATTATTGAACAAGCAATACAGGTAGTTCATGGATCCCATTTTTTTTTTTTTTTACTTTTCTTATCTTCATATATTTCAGCAATACATATTCGATTTATTTTGTCTTTTCATAAACATCCCCAGCTTGCCTCTGGACCCAAACCACGTGAACTGTTGAAAGGGGCTCTTAAAGCTTTGCAGGAAGGAATTGTCTGGCAGCGTGCCAAACCTCTGCTTGTAGCTGAAGTGCGTCGTATCTTGCCAACAGCAGTTGGTTTGCCTATGGAGCTCAGTTTGTACTCCACTGTTGTTGGTACTGCAAGTGTCAATGGTAAAACATTTTCTTTCTTCTAATTTTTAGTGTTCTTTCCTTGGAAATGAGAGAGTCACTTATAGAGAGTTTTATATTCCTTTGTTCATCCTTCTAGTTAAAGCCACGATTACACCTCCTCTCCCTGAGGCGATTGAAACTATGACTCTTGAGCAGCTCAAGAAGACTGATGTTCAACTCCAAGCTGAAGCTAGACCAAGGTACACCTTTAAAAATGCATTAAGCTAAGAAGTACCATATACAACAATGTCTTTAAAAATATAACCTCCCTTATTCTTGTTTCAGTATTGCTATGCAGAATTTTGCTGTGATGGGAGTGAACACTGCTTTGTTCCAAGCTGCTGTTATGGCAAAACAAGAAATGCGTATAATTGCCCCTGGAAAAGTGTCTGCAAGAGTAGACATACTCAAGGGCAATTACAAGGTGGAGGTTCTGCCTGTTCAGCTTCCTGAACACATTGCTGATTTGAGGTAATGAAATCTTAGTCTTTTCAGTGTAGCAAAAATGTTTATTGAATTTCCCCAGAAATGTTTCTTCCAAAATGTTCTTGTTCCAACAGCTTTGAGACTATTGCTGTAGTCAGAAACATTGAAGATCCCACTGCTGAGAGAATTGTTCCGTTGGTACCCGAGTTGTCCCTGCAAAACCCCCAGACATCGGTAAGCCACACATGAATACGTGGAAGTATGCTTCAAAGTCAAAGTGGCAAGACTTGTTGCAGTACTTGTTCATTTTCTGTTTCAGTCTTCTGAGATCCTTGATCCTGACATGCCAGCTGAGGTTCCTGTAAAAGCTACTGCTCCATTTCACAAGACTCTCTGTCTTGCTGTCCCATACATTGAAATCAAGGGGTGCATTGAGGTGCACTCTCACAATGCTGCTTTTATCAGAAATACTCCTCTCTTCAACATTATTGGACAGCACTCAGCCCGTGCTGCACTGACAAGAGGTATTTTTAAAAACAAAATACTTGAGTTAGCATGATGTATTTTCACATACAATTGTAATTAGTTTTGTCATTTTGGCTGTAGCTGAAGGTCCTACGGTTGAAAGACTGGAGCTTGAAGTCCAAGTTGGTCCTAGAGCTGCTGAGAGGCTCCTTAAGCAAATCAGCCTCATTGATGAGGAGACTCCAGAAGGAAAGGCCTTCCTGTTGAAACTAAGGGAAATCCTGGAGACTGAAGATAAAAATGTGAGTGTCTCTTCTGAAAGCAGCAGCAGCAGAAGCAGCCGAAGCAGCAGAAGCAGCAGCAGCAGCAGCAGTTCAAGCTCCTCCATGTCCAGCTCTCGTGTAACTGAGGTGAGGACGTGGGATCTTGTTTGATGGCTTACATATAACATTTATATAATCAATTTCTCATTTTTTATTAATTCTCATTTCTTTCGTATGGGTTTTCAGACTGCCAATCACACTGAGCCCTTCAAGAAATTCCACAAAAACCAGGTAATTACTAAGGAATACTTTTTACTCATTACTTTCCAAAGGTTTATTACATAATTGTATATCTCTATTTGGATAGATTGAGTTCCCTCCAGTACAGTTAGTACTAAACAAAAACTTTGCTTGCAGTTCATGGCACACCATGGAGCCTCAAAGGCAAAAAGCAGTGGAAGCGCCGCATCTAGCTTTGAGCGTATCCAGAAACAGGTGAACCAAGTTCTGTGATTTGATTTGTCTACAACAAAACCTACGAAGGAATTTCATACGTCTTGAATGAATTGGTTACATGCTTGTTCATTCTTTCAGGCTAAATATCTTGGGAATGCTGTTCCACCTGTTTTTGCTGCCATTGCCCGTATTGTTAGAGTTCACCACAAGTTATTGGGCTACCAGCTTGCTGCTTTCTTTGACAAGCCAACCTCAAGAGTGCAGCTCATTGTTTCTTCAATTGCTGAGAATGACAACTGGAAGTTGTGTGCAGATGGTGTCCTGCTGAGCAAGCACAAAGCCACTGTAAGATCAGAGCTGAAGCTGAAATTCCCCAAAATCTCACAATTTTTCCAAGTCAGTCCTTGATGTTCTGATGGTCTGAATTGCACATGTTCTTCACCAGACCAAGGTTGCTTGGGGTGCAGAGTGTCAACAATATGCAGTTATTACTAAAGCTGAGGCTGGAATCCTTGGAGAATTCCCTGCTGTCCGTCTAGAGTGGGAATTTGAAAGGCTTCCAGTTATTGCCATCACCTATGCCAAAAAGTAAATACAATGATCATTAACTGTTTTGTGGTAATTGTTGAAATGTTATGTTTTGAATACTTTTCCTTATCTATCACTTTTCAAATAGGCTGTCTAAGCACATCCCTATGGCAGCTTTGCAAGCGGGATTCAGGTTTGAAAGAGCCACGAACAGTGAGAAAGAGATTGACCTTACTGTGGCCTTGCCAACTAAGAGGACCCTGAATGTCATTGCTAGGGCTCCAGAGGTGAGTGGCCAGAAATATTTAAACTATGACTCAAGTAGCACAGTAGCAACTACTGTAACTATTTTCTGCTGCTCTAGATGACACTGTCAAGGATGGCAATTCGTCTCCCCGTCACTGTTCCTATCAATCCAGATGGAACTCTTTCTATTCAAATTGATCAGGACATTCTGTTCAGAGCCCAGAACTACATCTATGATCACACCACAGGTACAAATCAGTGGCATGACATACAGGAATTACCGTGTCAAAATAAATTAGCATGAAATATAATCAGAAACCACGCAGTTGCTAAATTTTGATTTGATTTTTTTTTTAGCTCAGTGCAGCATGATGCAGGACACAATCACCACCTTTAACAACAGGAGGTACAAGAACGAAATGCCCATTTCCTGCTACCAAGTCTTGGCCCAGGACTGCACACCTGAGCTGAAATTTGTTGTTCTGTTCAAGAAGGATGAACAGTCTGAAGAAAACCGCCTGAATGTTAAACTTGCTGACATGTAAGTTCACTCTGTTGTGAACTATCCATTTAATCTGCAGGTTTATTAACTTTGATTATAACTTTACTACTACTGCACTGAGTTGATCACCTGTCTTTAACAGCGATGTAGACTTGTATTCTTTGGGCACCGATGCAAAAGTTAAAGTTAATGAAATGGAAGTTCCCATCAGCAGTCTTCCCTATCAGCATCCCTCAGGTAGGTTATAAGGTCCACCTTTGACTTAATTCACATAACATGTTTGGCTAATTTAAATTAAAATGCACTTCTGGTTTAGGCTCCATCCAGATCAGGAAGAAGGCTGATGGTTTGTCACTTTATGCTCCTAGTCACGGGCTTCAGGAAGTCTATTTTGCCAAAGGTCATTGGAAGGTGACTGCAAGTTAATGAGTATTTATCCATTACTGTATTTCTGCAACAAAAACACATCATCCAGAATTTGATTAACTCCTTACATAAATTTTCATTTATAGATTCAAGTTACGGACTGGATGAAGGGACAGACGTGTGGACTCTGTGGAAAGGCTGATGGAGAGATCAGACAGGAGTTCACTACACCCAGTGGATACCTGACCAAGAGCTCAGTCAGCTTTGCTCACTCATGGGTGCTTCCTGCAGAGAGCTGCCGTGATACCAGCCGTAAGATTTGTCTGACGCTGTGTATTACAACAGTATCATATGTTTTAAAGATGTTTTTTTTTAAACAAATATTTTTCATCTATTAGAATGCCGTATGAAACTTGAGTCTGTGAAGTTGGAGAAGCAAGCTATTTTGAATGGACAGGAATCTAAATGCTACTCTGTTGAGCCTGTGCTGCGCTGTCTGCCAGGCTGTGCACCAATCAGAACCATCCCTGTCACTGTAGGATACCACTGCCTGTCCACTGGTAAGTGATTTCATTACTTGTTTGAAGATTGATATGACTCAATCCAGGAATTCTCATATGGTTTTGCTTGAGAAAGCAGATTGTACATCTTAAAATCAAACACTGACATTTAATATGAACATGAACTACAATTTGCCAAACAAGTGATTAACATAACATTGTCTGAATGGGAAAATATACCATTTTGGTGTACTAAGTGTCACTTATTTTTATATCCTGTGTTACAGACTCCAACCTCAACATGTTTGACGGAATCTATGAGAAGACTGTAGATTTGAGAGAGACTACAGATGCTCATGTGGCCTGTCGCTGCACTGAGCAGTGTGCTTAAACCCAATTCTTGCCTCAATAGAACCTAATAAATGCCTTAATTTCAATAAATCTGAATGAGCATTCTCAAAATTTGTCTGCTGACTAGTTTTTCTTTATTAGATTTTTTTGTGTTTTTGATGTATGTTATATATTTTTATTATTATGGATTTTATTTAATTTTGAATTAGACTCCTACAGGATATGATATAAAATGTTTAAAATGAAATAAGGATATGATATAAAATGTTTAAAATGAAATAAGAGTGTTCAAAAAAATTATTTTGACAAGTAAATTTGATTACCACAATAAATTAATGTGCAATGTTTCAATTGCCTATGTTTTCAGCTGATGTTCAACAGTCAGTAGTGGGGTTGAGAAGGTTTGAGACAAATAGACTTGATGTTGAATACCCGTATAAATACATATAAAAAAACTTAATATCACAGATACATTTACTACATTAATTTTATACCCATTTCTAAATGGCATGAATTAAAAATCTGTTATATACACATTTACCCCTGTAGGCCTACATCTCTCCTGAAACTTTAAAGTCATTATGAAATGTAAGTAGTGATAGATATTTTTTTACACAAGTCAAGTCACCTTTATTTATATAGCACTTTTTACAATGCCAATTGTTTCAAAGCAGCTTCACTGTGTTAAACAGGAAAATAATGCAACAGAATTTGATTCGGCTGTACAGCCACTCTGGAGAAAACAGTGATGTCATCCAGCTCAGTTCAATTATCATATAGTGTCAATGCGGGCAGATCAGTAATATAGTTGAATATTTAGTGTCCCCACAATTACAGTAAAATGACTGCAGTGGCGGATCTAGAAAATTTTACATGGGGCGGGGGGGGGGGGGGGGGGGGGGGGGCAAAGGGGTGGCAAGAGGTCTTGGCAGGGTGGCAGGGGTAGACGGTACATGGAAATCCCTATATGTTAATTGCTTTAACAAAACAAACACAAAACCACTTTTAAACTACAGTACTTATTGTTTAATCATGCCCTTACACACTACAAAGGTTTTTAATTCACAACAGGAATAAGCCCAGTGTTCAAACAAAACAAAACAGTATACTACTGTATACTTCAGCTACTTTCTTCAACTACTCTTGCCTGCAAAAGTCAATATGTGACAACCTCTGGTTATCCTTGTATTACATTAAACTGTAGGGCCATGTAGCTAATAAGTAGCGTATATAACAAATATAAAATCAGAAAGATTTATCACATGCACACACCAGTTATGTTTAGACTACTTAATCCTATTGTATTTGTTATTTCCCCAGTTGTAACCTGGTTTCATTGCTGTGATATCTGAGAGGAATTGGATTTAATAGGACTGCTTAGCTAAATCAAATGTAAAAAAATAAATAATTGCATCACAATAAGTGTATTGTGATTGTCACCAACATTTTTGTAACAACTGAATTGTATTAGGTTTAGTGACAACATGTTACAGTGTTTACATGGTACAATTCCTGGTAAGCTACGCTTTTTTGTTATTGCAATTCAATTAAATGATTGTGATTTGATTTCATATTGACTCATTTGGATAAATATTAGGCACACAAGATGTACCTAATCTCAAGAAAAATGCTGTAAACATACAGAGAGCCCTATCAGCTGGCAGTGTAATTTAAGGTTAAAAATAACTCAAATTACATATAATGCGTTTTTTTTATTATAATAACAACTTTATTTAATGATATAAATAAAAATATAATAAATATGTAATATGGTACACTACACATATTTAGCAAAATACTCTCTATAGCTCTTTTTTTCTAGTCAACTAATGTGCTATAGCCAATGGCTTTCCTGAGGTAAATGTTATGTGACATAATTGTTCTCCAGTTGTTTTATTGACCCCTTTGTTAGATTGATTGGTCGATATTATGTATGAGGAATATACATTTAGGTAAGTTGTAGGCTACTGTTTCTTTCAACATTGTACACTCGTGTTTATTTACTATTAGCTAGTAGAGATGATCGGTCCACGTGCAGCTAGGGATCTGTCACGTAACATTTACAAGCGCCTAAACGGCATTTATTGTTTGAATTTCGTAATAAAAGTGACAGAATCTGAGAGCTAAGATTTTTTTTATATCATAAGTAACCTGCTCTGTCTAGTCTGTCGGTCTCCGTGTCCTCTTTGCCTAGCGATTTTTCTGTGCGTGAGAAAATGTATGTGTGGCGTGAGAGCGTGAAAAGTGTCAATTGCGTGTGTCTCACGGTGAATGCGTGAGAGTTGGCAGTTATGGATACAATATTTTTATACTTGCCCCCCTGTAGATCTGCCCGTGAATGACAGTATATTACTGGTTAATAATTGCATTACTTTCACAGTAATTTCACATTAGGACTTATCTTCGCTTGTATCTAACTGGTATCTAACAACAATCTCAGAAATGTCTTGTAAGTCTACAGTTGATACGAACTGCTCAGAGACTTAAAGGTTGAGGATCCAAATGCAGCTTTAGGGACAATCCAGATACGTAATCCAAAGTACAGGCAACAGGTCAAAACTAGTGTTGGCAATTTCAAAACACTGCTTTATGAAGCTTGAAGCTTTACGAATCTTTTGTTTTGAATCGATTGGTTCGGCGCATGTATCAAACTGCCAAAGTCACATGATTTCAAAAACACGTGGTTTTGTGTTTCGAAACACTTCGAAATGTCAATGGTTCATCGCTAGGGGGGCGATGCTCTCTGTGAACCCATGAATCATGAGGAGTCACTGAGAACCATTGAACTATAGTGTCTGTGGGTTTTACCTGATCTCTGATCAGTTTTATACATGTATACATTTTAATTAGACATTAGTATAATTAAAAGGGATAATAGTAGTTAATAGTCTCGTATTGGCCTGTTTATCTGAGCCATTCATGGAACAAACAAAACCAGCCCTTACAATTGAGAAAATAACATATACACTTAATATTTAATTTTATTAGATGATTAGTTAATTAAAATTTGAAAGATTTTACTTTCAATAAAACATTTGCAATAGGTGTTTTATGCATGTTTGGCCTGGGTTTTTGTTGCACTTACACTGTTTTGACCAACAGGGGTGGCCGTGGAGACGGGTGTCAGATTGTTTCGAATAGGGGTGTAACGATTCATCTACTACATCGATGTATCGATTTATTTTCCTACGATCTAACTACATCGATCTGTGCTCGGCAAGTTGGCCTTCCGGACGACATATATCGATCTAACATCGTTTTAAAAGGTAATCAATCGATTGTATCGATCATAGGAAATAACGCATTGGATTTAAGCACGTCAGACTTTAAATGGATGTTTTTTCTTAGCACTTTTAATGATAAAGGCGTTAAACGTTACTCGATTCAGTCTGCCTATCTGTGACATCATCGCAACGCACGCACCAGCAGCAGCGCTAAGAAAACAAAACATAGCGGATGGCAGAGGAGAAGCCAACGAGCGAGAAATGATCAAGCCACCAAGAGAAAGAGCTAAGTTAGTAACGTGTTACCTGTACTTTCAACCCTTGCTAAATGTTACCTGTTCATTCCTGGGACCAGTGTCGCCAGCAGAGCGAGTTTTTAGTACTGCTGGCAACATAGTGAACGCACAGAGAAGTGTTCTGCGGTCAGATCATGTTGATATTTTTGAAAAAGATATATGTAGAGTCATTGAAGAGTAGTTGGTTACATTTTATCTTTTGTTAAATATTGTTTGTTTATTAAACTGAGAGTAGTAGCAGGTTCAGCCAGTTTATTCAAACTGAAGAAATGTTGGTTGCACTTTATTTTTGATATTAATATTGTATTTGTATTATTTTAATGTTGAAAAACAACAGCAAAAGTAACAGGTACACCTACTATTAATTAAACCTGAAGAGAAGTTAGTTGCACTTTATTTTTGATATTAATATTGTAATATTAATATGTTGGATAACAAAAGCAGAAGTAGCAGGTTAACCTACTGTTGAAATTTTGGTTGCACTTACTGTGCTTTTATTGAAAATGTATTGAATATTGAAAATGAGAGCAGAAAAGGTTAACTTCTTGTTAATTCAACCTAAACTGTTGGTTGCACTTTATTCAAATAAAATTTGAATGCATTTGCCATTAATTGTTGTTTACTTGTTTGTTTATATCCATAATATATGGATATGGATACCTGATTCCCTTACAAGAAACAACAGGAATCTAGGAAACTTCACCTGCACTGACCAGTATCCAGATATTTATTTCAGTCACACAATTTTTGGCTAAAAAGTTACTGAATCGATTTCAAGTCACTGAATCGTTTCGGATCGTATCGTTCTAAATGAACCAAAATCGTCCTTGAATCGTATCGACAACCTCAAATCGTGATACGAATCGAATCGTTGTTAAAACGAATCGTTACACCCCTAGTTTCGAAGCTTCAACAATACGGCACATTTGCTTCAACTGTCTTAACGAGTTTTAACGAAGCCCATTACTGGTAAAAACACAAGCAATCAGTCCAAACAAACAAACAAACAAACAAACAAACAAACAAACAAACAAACAAACAAACAAACAAACAAACAAACACACAAGGCTGGGAACAAAGGCAAACGGGAAATCCAAAGACAGGCAAGAAATCCAAAAACCAAAAAAGACATAAAAAGAAAATGCTCAGAGATGCAGTGTAACAACATACAAGACTTTGCAGTGAATGACAGGGTGAACAGGCTAGATATAGGCAGAAGTAATGTGGTAGTTGAGACACAGGTGTAAATAATGAGTGCTGAGGTCACTTTAACCAAGTTTTTACAATTGTACTGTTAAAAAAAAACTTGGTTTACTGTGAGTTCACTGTATTGGAAAACACAAAAATGACTAAACAAACTGTAACAGTGGCTGTGTAAATCGCACAACTAAACAAAGGAGTATCCAAAATAAAGTTTTTATTAACCCCTTCTCCCACACTAATATGGAGGTATATAATCTCAAAAATAAAATATTTACAATATATATTTTAAATGTATAAAAAAATTATGAGGCTGAAGTTTAGAAACCAACACAATGAAGCTGAAGCTACAAGTGTGGTCATGCTTTATGTCAAATCTGAGGATGATCTCTAAAAATATGATAATATAATAATATAATATTTTCTAAGACCATGTCCGGTGTGTTTTTAGAGGAGGCTTCCGTCTTCAGTCAGGACTGCGAAGTAGTGAGTGATATCTGGCGTTACCATCTACCACCCGGCTCCGAAGCAAAAGGTTGATTTGATGCAATCACCTGTGTCTCATTTATACCTGCACGGCGTGGCATGAGCACCTGGTGCAATCATTGCATGCCAATGTGCATTGACTCGTTTAGTTACACTCGAAGTAGATTGGCTCTCGCGAGCGAGATTCCTATTCGTCGGTACTCCGACGTGGCGTCGAGAGTGACCGACTGAATGGGAACTTGAGTTACGTAATAATATTACTTTTTCCAAGTAACTAGTAAAGTAACGCATTACTTCAAATTTACAACAAAATATCAGAGTTACTTTTTAAAAAAAGTAACGCAAGTTACTTTTTCACATTAATTTGACTGACAGCTCTCCTGCCCCCATGTTGAGAAAAATAAGTGCAGAGGCGTTGTGTGTAAACATAATGGTTATTGTAGTTCCAGACTAAATGGCCCTCATTTATCAATCTTGCGTAGAAACGGACGTATATGTTGGCGTAAGATTATGCTTACACTCCTCTCACCGCCTGATTTATGAAGCTGTGCGCACCTCTGAAATCCAGGTGTACGCAATACCTGCCCTTGATAAATGCCTCTGCCTCCCCCACGCCCTCATTTTACGCCATGGACACACGGAAGGCGGCAAAGACGCGAAACTTCTCCGACGTGGAGATCGAGACCATCACCAGGGAAGTGGAAAAAAACAAAATTGTTTTATTTGGGAGTTTAAAGAGTGGGATTAAAGGCGCCCACAAAAACAAAATATGGACCCAAATTACGAGTACTGTTAATAGTGTGGGGGTTGAGAAGCGCACTCCAGCAGAGATAATAATGTTTTATTGCTTAATATAGACCAATGGTGATCAAGTTAAGTATGAGTTTTCTTGTTTATTGTAGGTGAAAAAAAAGTGGTCAAATATAAAGATCGCCACAAAGAGGCGCGTCTCGGCACTGAGGAGGAGCCAGAGTCAGCCATCATTGACAATTGGTGTACGGTGGAAATCCAGTTTAAATAGCTGTTTGGATGAGAAATTGCCTATCACAATGCATTATTTTACAGCACGTGTTTTGAAACAATTAGCATTTAATTTCGTGTCACGTCACATGTATTGGGGTGTACAATAGTGATGATGATGATGTGATGTGGTACCATTCATTCAACCATTCATACCAACATAGTTCAACCAGTCGGTATTTCGAACGAACGTTCACAAACAGCGTCGCAAACTTGTGTGGTTGCAACGACAGCTCTCGACCTGTGGTTAGAAGCATAGTTTCTTGTTTGCATGACATGTGGACTTAATAAATCCTTATCTTGAGCAAAATAAGCAAGCTGACATTCAGTAAAACCTATATCTTTTATTTAGAATACACACAAATGTCATTAATGTCTTTTAGTGTGTCAAGAGATTTAAAGCACTGTTTTTGAAGAGTGTGCATGTGCGGACGTGCTCTCTAGTACGTAAAAAGAGCCTATTTGAATCTGGAAATAAAGCAAAATTACAGAGAAAAATTTGAATTATTCCTCAGGTGCCATGTCCATAATTTATAGCAGAAAATCTAGCATGAATTCGATCTCAAAATAATTAATTAAAAGCATGTATTACTCCACCACCTGCGTGACATCATTAACCAACGTGGTTGAACGACAGATTTGCGACAATACGGTTTCGGGAAACAGTCGTGACAAGCTAGTTGATTTCTTCAATGATGCATGGTACTATGGTAGTTAAGCAGTGAGTTACGTCGTTGTACGGGAATCGCACCCCAGAATGGCAGCAGAGCTGCGCCCTCTACTGTTCATGCGTGAATCTGCATTTTTACCTCAGCCTGGGGCTTTTTATTTCAATTTTGGTATGAAGAGGTCTTTACAAAAATATAACTTTTTTGTTATAAAAAGACAAACAAAAACAAGCCCAGCCCAGGTGAGAAAAAGTAACGCAAAAGTAACGTAACGCATTACTTTTCTTAAAAAGTAACTAAGTAACTCAATTAGTTACTTTTTAAGGGAGTAACGCAATATTGTAATGCATTACTTTTCAAAGTAACTTTCCCCAACACTGGTTGCGACCACAGAGGTTGTACCTGATCTTCCTGTCTGTCTCAACACGACCGCAGAGGTCATCCATGAACTTTCTGTCAGCTCTGAACTGACCACCGAGGCCAACCGGATACACCTTGCCAGTCCCGTTGTGTCCATGGAGGACACACTCCAGCTCCCTGCCAGTTCTGACACGGTCCCTGAGACCAATGTTAACCTCTCTGTGCCCTATGTTTCAGTTTCACCTGATCCTCCATGGTGGTCTCTAGTCTTACCAGATCTGCTGTGGTGGTCGTCTGCTCCACCGCGGAGGTCTTCAAGCCTATCTGGCTGGCCACCTGCACAGTCTGCGCACAGCCTGCGCCCCCCTGGCCCCCTGCACTGCACTATATATATATATATATATATATATATTGTATTTGTGCAAATAAACTAAACTAAGGACAAAAAAGTAATCTAAGTGTGAACAGAAGGCCAAAACGTAGAAAAAAGATCAAATGAAAAAGTATGAGTGGACAAGGCCTAAGTAGGTCAAGTTCAGAGTGTCTAACACCTGCTTCTTTAGTAATTGTAATTGCCGGGAGAGACAGGAAATAAGCTGCTTGAGGATTGGAAACAGTATGAGACCACGGTGAATTCAAGGCTGTTTTGGGGAAAAAATGTTGTTACTGTGATGTTAGCGTCATTCTGCTGTTTATTCACAGTCAATTGTACACATAAATAAATAAATATAAATTGGCAGCATGATTTCACAGTAACTTTCTGACTCAATAAAAATAATTTTAATTTCATGCTGAATTTTATGAGGGGAACAGGCTCTCTTGTGAGAGAACAGATAAGAACTTCATGTAAACTGAACAGCTGCAGTGCTACTGTTAAAGCTACACTATGTAACTTTTCCGTCCACCAGAGGTTGCCTGTTCAAAACAAAGGCGTAGTTTGATGACGCCACGTTTGAGCGCAGAATCTTGGGACATGTGGCACTTCATTGGCACAAAAGAGTCAGGCTAGGACTCGGGCAGAAATCATGTTCATGGATGCGATTATTAACATTACTGTAGTATGGAGCAGAGCAGGACCGAGTGTTGTGGAGCTGAGCAAGGCCGCAGGAGCGATTGAAGAGCGGGACTTTTATTATGACACGGTCGCCGGCGCCACTTCCTCTTTTCCAGTCATGAGTATGAGGTAACGCAACTCTGTTTATCGTATTAGATATATCTGAGTGTGTTGAAAAGGAAGTTATGACATTCGCTCGGCGGCTGCTATGACACTTGTTCACACTGCAGTGAGAGTACAGCGTTTCTGCCAAATAAAACGAGAAACCGAGGGTAACGCAGATATGACGCAATCGACAGGCGACTCCCTCAAACGCATAGCTCACACGTCCCGATTCCTTGGTTAAAATAGCAATTTCTCACGATTTACAAATAGTTGGAAACATTTGGGATATTCTAAGTACTCAACTGAACAAAATATATAACACTGGCCTAGTGGTTTTTGGATATTTTACTGCAAAAATCTTACATAGTTCACCTTTAATGCACAAAGGTCAAAAGTTATAAAAGATATTTGAATTATACCCCACCTTTTAACTTGCATTGTTATTACATTGTTACACTCGACTTCTGATGGAGACTGAGACATCATATTCACAGCCCTTTTCACAAACAGCAGGGTTGTTTGTTTTTTTGCGCCATTAACATGTAATTGGTTTATGTAATGGGCAAGTTCAATGAAGTTCAGCAACCATGCTCAAAATTCATTTATCAGCTGATTTTGATTAGTGGTCAATTAATCAGAGCATCCCTAGCTGGCACAGGACCCCCTGAAAAATCTGCCATCTTTGCTCAACTGGTTCATTGTTATTTAACTATAACAGCTCTAGAGCCACAGAACACGTACCATAAGTCAATCATATCATGACAATGCTGATTGGCTGATAGAGTCACAAAAAGCTACTGAAAATGACTTGTATTAAGAGTAATACATTTTAAAATGATCAATTATAAAATATTTCAAGTGAAACTGTGACATGGTCTTCAAACTAATATTGACTTTAGCAAGTTTTGATTACATGAGCCAGGTTGACATAACCTAAAACTGATAGTCTTATGCCAAATCTGTCTGTATTGTGTACTTTGAGAGCAAAAAAGCTACAAAAAAAAAATATTATCCAATAGAACTGAACACAGCGCAACCAACAGAACAGTGGATCCCTTTACCTTGAGTGGCCCTACAAAAACAAAGCGACTTTGTCTCTTCTAATAAATGAATCCACTCTGCATTATCACTGTAGATGGCTTGATTAGGTTGAGGGACTCAAATGTATAAAAGTTAGGCATTTATATGCATTAGGCCAATTTAAAAAAACAATGTAGTTCACAGGGTATACAGCTGCATTCAAAAATGAATAATGAATTATTAAGTAATTAAAAACATACATACATTTAGAAAATCATATATTTTTGCCCTTACCA
This sequence comes from Gobio gobio, assembly GCF_949357685.1. Lineage (NCBI taxonomy): Eukaryota > Metazoa > Chordata > Actinopteri > Cypriniformes > Gobionidae > Gobio > Gobio gobio. The sequence goes on from NC_137120.1 coordinate 27,804,691, forward strand.
TATTTTACAGTGTTAATTTAACAGTCATACAGGGGCTGTTAAGTTTTGCCATTTTTTTTAAGGTAATTGTATTCTTTGCATCACAATCATGTCAATATCAACCATTTTTTGGGTTGGATTTTAAATAATAAACATATTACAAAGTATTAATAGTATATATTAAAGCTACACTGTGTGATATTTTGCCCCATCTAGCGGTGAAAAGGTATATGACCATCCAGTGAATTTTAGTTTCTGTTCCTCTCAATTCCGATTTCATTTTAACTCCTAAGATTTAGTCCAAGATTAACATGGCTTCCAGTTCGACCTCGTCCACATTCGACACGGTGCCTGTGGGATATTCTGTGCGCAGTGGGATGGTTGGAACTCAACTGGCCTAATTATTCGGCTAGAAAGAACTGCAGCTAATCCAGAGTGAACTTTGATGATAGTAATGTTTATTCAGTCATCCAATTGCAAGGCATAAACAGGTTTGCATGGATATGTACATAAATTTGGTTTCTGTGAGAGAACAAATAAGGATGGTAAATATACATGATAATGACATGACAGAAGATACAAAGTTAAGAACTGTATAACTATACTTATAAGTTACATTTGTATAATGTAACCGTAAACCAGAGCTTATTGTACCATATAAAGGCGCTAAATGCAGCTGCATTAAAAGGAGTGGAACTGCCGCTGCTGCTGCTAACAAACGTGTCGGATTACAAAAGTGTGTGCGCAGCTTTAGCACTGCAGTGCGCTCTGTATAACAATTGTTAATATGCCGATCAGACCTGATACATATTTCCATCAACATACATTACAAGCAAATATTTTCTATAAACGAATAAACATTGTTGATAACAAAATAACTGAATGATTATTCAAATAGGTGAGCATTACAATATTGTATGTTGACACAAAAATACTTTTGAGGTGACATCAACTGAATTATGCGATGACACACTCTGGGCCCTATCTTGCACCCAGCGCAATTGACTTTGTACACCGACGCATGTGTCATTCCTATTTTGCACCCGCGCAAAGCGCACTTTTCCCTCCACAGAATCACGTCGCTAAACTAGTGAATGAACTTGCGCTACCTGGGCGGTTCAGCGCAAAAAAGGAGGCGTGTTCCAGCGCAAACAATCCCTGGTGCTATTTTGCTGTTCCATTAAACAATTGCGCCACTGACCAGAAAAAACCTAGTCTAAAGTCAGTGGCACGTTGCGCGTTGTTCATTATGCTATTTTAAGGGCGCATGCTTGACCATAATGTATAGCGTGCACAACGCGCATACACTTTGCTCATGTAACCTACACAGATGCAACAGTTATTTTTGCAAATCATAAATTGTTACACTAAAAAAATATTAACACATGAGATGACGGAAATCATTGTGGTGTGCCACGAAGATGTGAAAAAATAGGCATAAATCTAGCTTACAAATGATTCAGGCTAATTGTAATAATTAAGGATAAGACCTGTTTGCCCAATAGTGGCAAGACATATATGTATATAAGGACATCTGACAAATTGGTTTGTCCGTCAAGAACCAGGAAAAAAAATCGACTGAAAAACTGAAAAAACTGAAAGACTGAAAAAAAAAAAGACTGTGAAATCACCTTTACCATAAATTACAACATTACAACTTCACTTCTCTGTCTTTCACTGCTCTTACAAGCACATCAGTCTCCTCGGCTGTGAACCGCTCCTGGCGTGCGCCTGGTAAATACGCCATAATAATAGCAATCCATAATGGAACTTGCGCACCTGCTTTTAAAGGGAATGTTGGATGACGCTCGGATTGGTTTATTCACGTTACGCCCAAACCACACCTATGAATAATGAAGCTACTTCAGACCAACCCATTTTAGATTTGCGCCGGGCGCAAGAGCCATTTATCCCGCAAGGAAAATAGCAACAGCGCCGAGACCCGCCCACAAAGTTACTTGCGCTTCGCGCGTTGACACTTGCGTTTCAGATCGTTAAAATAGGGCCCTCTGAAACACATCTACAATGACAATAACTATTATTACTTACAGAGTTATTAACGCACAGAAATACCACACAAGGAAAAACAGACTTTTGAGGAATAAACAAACCAGAAAAACTCTGTATAACTCTGTTACTGGATGCTGCTGAAATGAAAACTCTCTGCGCATGCACCAGACAAGTCTGAACAAGTTGACGCGCACATGCACGAGGCAGGGAATTTTGTACAGTGCCATCGAGTGTTAAAACGCGAAAGGCGAAGCTTGAATTTACGGGTGTGTCCCTCTTTGGCTAATGTACTTTCAAGATGGAGGGGCAACATGGCGACCTGCATTCGAACCCCTACCCGTTTGTATTTTAAATGGCATATTATAAAGTTACGAGAATACTTATTACTTGAAAGAAGTAAATATACATTAATGAGCACATGTATTTTTGAAAGAACTAAGTGTTTTTAGCTAAGAATAAACTAAAAAAGTTACACAGTGTAGCTTTAATAATCTCAAGTATTGGTAGTTTTTTTTATTTTCTACAAATATATACCCAAGTATAGGGCTACAGCAAAAATTGCAAAACCAGCAAATTTTTTTATATTTAATGAAGTGATTTTCAAAGTTTATTGTCTCGTTTGTTTCTTTCAGCAAGTCAACAGATCAACCTTGGTAAGTAACTATATTATAATTTGATAAATTACAAATATTGCATATTTGCTTGAACTCAACCAAAGAAATAATCTACCATTTTCAGTTCCTGAGTTTGCTCTTGATAAGACCTATGTGTACAAGTATGAGGCTCTGCTCTTGGGTGGTCTTCCTCAAGAAGGTCTGGCCAGAGCAGGTATAAAAATCAGCAGCAAGGTTCACCTCAGTGCTGTGACAGAAAACACCTTCCTGATGAAGGTAATGACCATTAAGAACTGTATACATTGTAGATGTTCAACACTGAGAGAAAAAATGTGTGAGCAAGCACAGGCTGTTGAAAGCAACAATTCCTCCATTAAAGTTAAAATGTTCCCTTACAGCTCATGGATCCTCTACTCCACGAGTATGCTGGCATTTGGCCAAAGGATCCATTTGTTCCTGCCACTAAGCTCACCTCAGCTCTGGCTGCTCAGCTTCAGATTCCCATCAAGTTTGAGTATGCTAATGGTGTGGTTGGAAAGGTATTCGCCCCTGCAGGAGTCTCCCCTACTGTACTGAACCTGCACAGAGGAATCCTCAACATCCTTCAGCTCAACCTCAAGAAGACCCAGAACATCTATGAACTGCAAGAGGTGAAAAAGTGATCCTAGTATGTTTTTGATCTATTTTGAATTCTGCAATCACATTTTTTAATAATTAATTATTAATTAATTTTCCTTCAAGGCTGGAGCTCAGGGAGTGTGTAGGACACACTATGTCATCAGTGAGGATCCAAAGGCCAACCACATTATTGTCACCAAGTCTAAGGATCTGAGCCACTGCCAGGAGAGAATCTTAAAGGACATCGGCTTAGCATACACTGAGAAGTGTGCTGAATGCACAGAGGTAATGAAGAAGACTGGGAAGAATGTAGATATTTTCAATATAATGAAAATGCAAAGAGTCAAATAGGCCTTATAATGAAAATGGCAAGAGTCATAGACCTTTCTCTCAACAGAGGGTCAAGAGTCTGATTGAAACCGCATCTTACAACTACATCATGAAACCAGCTGCTGCCGGTGTATTGATCGCTGAAGCAACAGTTGAGGAAGTGTATCAGTTTTCACCCTTCAATGAGATTCATGGTGCTGCCCAGATGGAAGCAAAGTATGAGTGATCCTCTCTGATATTTCTCTTAAAATATGAACTAACAAAATTACTAATATTACTATTACTTTCAGACAAACCTTGGCTTTTGTTGAGATTGAGAAGACACCCGTTGTTCCAATCAAAGCTGATTACTTGGCCCATGGATCCCTGCAGTATGAGTTTGCAACTGAGATTCTTCAGACCCCCATTCAACTCTTGAAGATCAGTGATGCACCAGCCCAGGTATAATTCATTGCTTCAAATTTTTAACATTCTCCAAGTCAAAGCCTTTGATCTATTAAGATGTCATCTGAGTGTTGCCCTTACTCTCTCTAGATAATCGAGGTCCTAAAGCACTTGGTTGCAAACAATGTGGCCATGGTCCATGATGATGCTCCACTTAAGTTTATTCAGCTCATCCAGCTCCTGCGTGTTGCCACCTTGGAGAATATTGAGGCTATCTGGAACCAGTTCAAAGACAAACCAGTTTACAGGCACAATTTGTGACCAATAAGCTAATCGGAATATAGTTAAAGGGAAACTTTTTTTATGAATATATTTTAACCAATTAATTTGTTAGACGCTGGCTTCTGGATGCTCTTCCTGCTGTTGGCACACCAGTCATTGTAAAATTCCTCAAGGAGAAGTTCCTGGCTGGTGAATTTACCATTCCCGAGTTCATTCAGGCTCTTGTGGTTGCTCTGCAAATGGTCACTGCTGATTTGGACACCATCCAGATGACAGCTGTGGGTACATCTTACTATACTCAAAGTGCTGTTCTTTAATTATTACCTAAATTACATTAATAATTTTATCTGTATTATGAACTCTGTATCTGTATTTTGTTGAATAGAGTTTGGCTATGCATGAGAAAATTGCCACAATCCCAGCTCTGCGTGAAGTCGTCATGCTTGGATATGGTTCCATGATTGCCAAACACTGTGTTGCAGTTCCCACTTGCCCTGCCGAGCTCCTCAGGGTAAACACCTCGAGCCCTCCAAAACTTCTGTCAGGGACTTAATCTTTAATATTTGTCTAACTGTACATGTCTCAAACTCCTCAGCCCATCCATGACATTGCTGCAGAAGCCATTTCCAAGAATGACATTCCTCAAATCACTTTGGCGCTGAAAGTTCTGGGCAATGCTGGTCACCCTGCAAGTCTTAAACCCATCATGAAGCTCCTACCTGGACTGAGAACTGCAGCTACTTCTCTGCCTCTTAGAGTCCAGGTTGATGCCATCTTGGCCCTGAGGAACATTGCCAAAAAAGAGCCCAAACTAGTAAGTGTCAGACATTGTAGGAATGTACTGTAAAAGATAATTATGCATATTTTATTCCAATAAAATACTAATCTTGTTCCCTTAGGTTCAGCCAGTGGCTCTGCAGCTTGTATTGGACAGGGCTCTCCACCCTGAAGTGCGTATGGTTGCTTGTATTGTGTTGTTTGAGGCCAAGCCCTCAGTGGCCCTTGTCTCCAGTCTTGCTGGTGCTTTGAAGACTGAGACTAACATGCATGTTGCAAGCTTTGCCTACTCCCACATCAAGTCCTTGACCAGAGTTACTGCTCCTGATATGGCATCTGTGTAAGAAAAACAAAATATTTTTTTTCATTTATTTGTATTTATCACATTATTTGAGCACAAGCCAGAAGTGAACCTGGTTGTCTATTTCAGTGCGGGTGCTGCTAATGTTGCCATCAAGCTCATGAGCCGCAAGCTGGACAGGCTTAGCTTCCGTTTCAGCAGAGCCCATCAGTTAGACATCTATCATAGTGAGTCTTGCAATTTTTATAAGAAGGCTAAAAAAAATGGTGTCTTGGGTGTTTCTCAAAATGTGCTCAAAATTGTCCTGACATAACAGATTGCAATAATTGTATTCTTACCTCCGTCCCTGTGAAGCTCCTCTTATGATTGGAGCTGCTGGTAGTGCCTACATGATCAACGATGCCGCCACCATCCTGCCCAGAGCTGTTGTAGCTAAAGCACGTGCTTACCTGGCTGGAGCTGCTGCTGATGTTCTTGAGGTGGGCCAGCCAATACTTAAAAAAAAATCTATTTAAATGTTTTAAAATGTTTTCAGTCTTCATTCAGTTGACTCTCTCAAACAGATCGGTGTGAGAACTGAAGGAATCCAGGAGGCTCTTCTGAAATCTCCTGCTGCAGATGAAAGTGTAGACCGTATCACAAAGATCAAGCGCACACTGAGAGCAGTACGTTTTCATGTCCAGTGTATTGTTTTATTTTTTACGTAATATATTAAACGACACACAAAATGTATATTACTGATCTATTTTAACCCTTTAAGCTCACAAACTGGAAGGCCTTGCCAACCAATCAGCCATTGGCTTCAGCCTATGTTAAATTACTTGGACAAGAAGTGGCTTATTTCAACATTGACAAGACCATCATTGAAGAAGCAATACCGGTAATGTGTTGTAATTTATGTGTCCTCTTTCATTACCATATTTTTTGAGATCTGTCTCACAAATAATTCTCACAATTAGAATTAAGTTTCTCATAAACTCTATTCCCAGATCGTCACTGGACCCAAACCACGTGCAATGTTGAAGGCTGCCCTTAAAGCTTTGCAGGAAGGAATTGCCATTCAGTATGCCAAACCCCTGCTTGCATCTGAAGTGCGTCGTATCTTGCCAACAGCAGTTGGTGTGCCTATGGAGCTCAGTTTGTACACTGCTGCTGTCGCTGTTGCAAGTCTCAATGGTATGTTTTTTCTTAGAATTTTTCATCCTTTCTTGGATATGAGGGTGTCACTTTGAATGTTTGATGTTGTTCTGTTCATCCTTCTAGTTAAGGCCACCATTACACCTCCTCTCCCAGAGGCAATTGAGACTATGACTCTTGAGCAGCTCAAGAAGACTGATGTTCAACTCCAAGCTGAAGCTAGACCAAGGTACACTTTTGCAGCTACATTCATAAAGATGAGATTTAAAGTATGCAACAACAGTTTTACAAACAATCTCAACAATAACAATTACAATTAAAAACCTTATTCTTATTTCAGTGTTGCTCTCCAGACCTTTGCTGTGATGGGAGTGAACACTGCCTTCATCCAAGCTGCTGTTATGGCAAGAGGAAACATCCGTACAATTGCCCCAGGAAAAGTGGCTGCAAGAGCAGATATTCTCAAGGGCAACTACAAGGTGGAGGCTCTGCCTGTTGAGCTCCCTGAACACATTGCTGCTGTGAGGTAATGGAATCTTAGTCAGGCCAGTGTAGCAAACATTTTAAATAGATTAATAAACAATTCAAATGGTTTCTGAAAGTGAAATGTGACCCACCTTTGTCTTGTTCCAACAGCTTTGAGACGGTTGCTGTGGTCAGAAACATTGAAGAGCCCACCGCTGAGAGGATTGTGCCCTTAGTACCTGAGGTGGCCATGCAAAGTGCCCAGATTCCTTCTGATTATTTGGTAAATGTTGAACACACATGATGGAAATGTGTTAGTGTGCTGAGCATTAATTTGCTTCAAGTTTTAAAATAGCAAGGCTTGTTATAATATCTAATTATTTTTTTCAGTCCTCTGAAATACCAGATGAGACTCCTGTGAGATCTGCTGCTCCATTTCACAAGACTCTCTGTCTTGCTGTCCCATACATTGAAATCAAGGGGTGCATCGAGGTGCACTCTCACAATGCTGCTTTTATCAGAAATACTCCTCTCTTCAACATTATTGGACAGCACTCAGCCAGTGTTGCACTAACAAGAGGTATTATTTCAGAGAAGATTACATTGATTAAACTCAAATATTTTCAGACAAAATAATAATTGTCCTTTTGGCTGTAGCTGAAGGTCCTGCAGTTGAAAGACTTGAGCTTGAAGTCCAAGTTGGTCCTAGAGCTGCTGAGAGGCTCCTTAAGCAAATCAGCCTCATTGATGAGGAGACTCCAGAAGGAAAGGCTTTCCTGTTGAAACTGAGGGAAATCCTGGAGACTGAAGATAAAAATAGACGCGTCTCTTCTGAAAGCAGCAGCAGCAGCAGCAGCCGCAGCCGCAGCAGCCGCATCATCAGCAGTTCAAGCTCCTCCAGCTCTCGTGTGACTGAGGTGAGGATATGTTGAATGTACCGTGTTGGTTAGGTAGCCAATATTTGTCATAAATATTAATTTACACTTAGTCGTTTTATATGGATTTTCAGACTGCCACCATCATGGAGCCTTTCAGGAAGTTCCACAAAGATCGGGTAACCATACAAAAAAATAATTTTGTTAAAATCTTTAGAGTTTATTTAGATCATCAATTATCATGTCTATAATGTTTTTTACTTGCAGTACTTGGCAGCCCATGTCGCCTCAAAGGCAGTAAGCAGTGGAAGTGCTGCCTCTAGCTTTGAGGCTATCCAGAAACAGGTGAATCAATTAGTGTCATTTGTTTGTTCATAATAACATAAAATCCAAATGTGAAATTTGGCACAAATATCTGTTTGAATTGATTATGATTTATGCTTTCAGGCTAAGTTCCTCGGAAATGCTAGTCCACCTGTTTTTGCTGTCATTACCCGTGCTGTGAGAGTTGACCACAAGCTGCTGGGCTACCAACTTGCTGCTTACTTTGACAAGCCAACTGCAAGAGTGCAGCTCGTCGTTTCCTCCATCGCTGAAAATGACAACCTGAAGATCTGTGCTGATGGTGCCCTGTTGAGCAAGCACAAAGTCACTGTAAGACTGAAATTTAATTAATTTAATTAAAAGACTCAAAATTAATTTCTCAAGTGAAATAATTGACATCAATACCATCCTTTGAACCCAAATGTCCTTTTTCAGGCCAAGGTTGCTTGGGGTCAAGAATGCCAACAGTATGCAGTCATTGCTAAAGCTGAAGCCGGTGTCCTGGGCGAATTCCCTGCTGCACGTCTAGAGCTGGAATGGGAGAGGCTGCCAGTTATTGTCACCACCTACGCCAAAAAGTAATGTTCAGCAACACTGAATGACAAATGTATAGAGTAGAAAATGACATTTGTTTAACCTGCTCTTCTTTGTGCATCCCTTCACAAATAGGTTGTCTAAGCACATCCCTATGGCGGCTCTCCAGACGGGCTTTAGACTTGAAAGAGCAACGAACAGTGAAAAAGAGATTGATCTGACTGCATCCTTGCCAAATCAGAGATCCTTGAATGTCATTGCTAGGATTCCAGAGGTGAAATAATTTTCCATTAAATTATGACTCACACAGAGATATAATAAGGAAATACAAAAAATATATTTTTGTTCCTGCTTCTCTAGATGACACTGTCTAGGATGGATATTCCTCTTCCTGTCGCTGTTCCCATCAATCCAGACGGAACTCTTTCCATTCATATTGACGAGGACATTCTCTCCTGGATCCAGAAACATATCAAGGAAGAATAAGAATAAATTCCATTTTACATTTTCAAAAGATAATGTGAGCTGTATTTATGTAGAATGTATTGTTCTTTGACATATTTAATTGAATATGTTACCAATGTTGTGATGTATGTATAATGCAATCTAATGCGAATAAATACCCTGCAAGTGACAGAATTGTGTGAACTTCTTTAATTTTACAATAACAATCAGTAAATGTTTTTGTACACTTCAGAATAAGTTTAACAAATACCTACAATAAAAAAATTATGAAAGATATTCACAATGAAGGGGGACCCAAGTTCAAATTTCGCTTGTGGTCTTTTCTTATCGCATCACCTATTTGCTTCCTTGGCACTTTCTATATAGTGCAATATACTCAACTGTGGTGGTCTTCTGCTCCACCATATTATCTGCCAAGCTGTTTAAAAAAATGCAGATATTTTTTATTATCATACCATTTTGTATCTTATAATATTATATATTTTTTTATTTTTTACTATATAAATGTACTGTTATACACAGATGATCTTGTCCAAAAAGTCTAAATTGTCCAACACATTGTCTGATTGATTGATACTGATTGTCTCAATACAGTAAAGTGAAAGAATAGTCACACATCGCTGTCTACAGACATTTGCAAAGTAATAGAGCGCCCCATTGCATCCACAGTAACATCTTAGTACTCATCTGTTTACAAATCTATGAAAAGACAGAAACAAGACAGAAAGTCAGACTTCAAATAAAAAAAAAGGTTGAGAGCCACAAGGGGCTTGTTACTAACAATAGTTTGTAAATAACACTGCACTTAATTTGGTTGCGTAGTTCAGCTTAATTTTAGAGAGCCACTATGAATTCAAGTGTCAACAAATATCAACGTCATCAGATATGTCTAAAGGACCAAAGTCTATCATGCAAATCATGAGCTCATCAATGAAGTCCAATTGACCTCTCGCAAAGATCCACCCTCCTTAGTTACTGTCGTTACGTCCGACAAGCCATGGCAGTCCCACGCCACACATCATGTTCTCACGCAGTGGAAAATGCATCGTAGAGCAAAGAGGACCAGTGGCGTGCACAGACCTCCTCAGGGGCAGGGGCAGAAGGAGCAAAAAGGGCACTAAAAAAATAACAAGAATCAAATGTATTTTTTTCATAATTTAAATTCATTTATTTATGACATAAATCCCCTGTATTTAAAGCAGTATGCATCTGTCTGTTGCGTTTTTAAATATTTTAACAAAAAAAAAAGGGGGGGGGGGGTCAATTTTGTTCCCCACTGGCTTTCAATATATGGTTAAAACATTTCTTAAAAATATTCCATATTTCCTTGGCATTCTATGTAAAAGACATTGATACAAATATAATGCATGACACATCAAACAAAAACAGGGAAATTATGATAATATAAAAAAAAAAAAAAAAAAAAAAAAAAATATATATATATATATATATATATATATATATACATATATATATATATATATATATATATATATATATATATATATATATATATATATATATATATATATATATATATATAATTATTTACTTTTACTTTGCTAAACAGTGAGAATCAAGCAGGTAATTATGAGGAATTCATGTTCAGTTTTGTTGATGTTGTAAACCTGTATTATAAGTATGAAAGTATTAGCTATCATGAAATAGGTAACATTTTACAATAAGATTTCATTAGTTAACTACATTTGTTAACATTAACTAATAATAAACTGCCCTTCTACAGCATTTATTAATCTTAGTTGATACTAATTTCAGCATTTACACTAATACATTATTAAAATCAAAAGTTGTATATGTTATATTAGTTAATGCACTGTGTCAAGTAACATGAACAAACAATGAACAGCTGTATTTTTATTAACTAACATTGACAAAGATTAAAATATTAATATACAATAACAAATGTATTGCTCATGATTATTTCATGTTGGTTAATACATTAACTTTACAAATGAAACCTTCATGCAAGTGTTACCATGATATCAAATATATAAATTCCATACAATTTAGAGTTTGACATGGACTTTTTCATTTAATTTCACTAGATGTATTTCCCCGAGCTAATAACACGAGGATGTGCTATGGTCTTGGATAAAAACAAATTGAATGACATTGTCAGACTCAGAATGCTGCTGCTGAACTCAAGACTCGAGTTATGCTTTTATTATAATTAAGCATAACTTGCACGCTCCCGCAACCTTTACAGTAGCGTGGTGGTAGGATAAATATACATTTTCTGTAGGCTATTAGCTTACCTGCTGATCGTGCAGTTTGAAAACTCGCGCGGCTAATCACTGTGCTGTGTTCAGGCTGCGTGTATAGCGCTGAAAAGTAAACTCCGCCTACCGATCCTCCGCCAAAAAAATTATAATAAAAAAATACTTTTTGTAATATTGTTAGTGGTAAAATGGTAAATAAGCGTATTGTAAATATTTATAATAATAGTAATAAATATTATTTACTATTACCAGGGAGGGGCACATTACATTTTGAGACAAAAGGGGCAGGGGCTTGAGCCCCCCCGGCCCCCCCCTTGTGCACGCCACTGAAGAGGACACTGACAACGCACTGACAGACAGGACAGAACAGGTTACTTTTGATATAAACAAAGTCTCCCCTTTCAAGTTGTAATTTTTTAAGAAATTCAAACAATACATACTGTTTTGTGACTTTATTGTGTGGTTACATATCGCTGTAACCCCTCAGCCCAAGTGGCTCGTGAACCGGTCATCTCTTCATAGTTAATTTATAGCACCAAATAAACAAGAATAAACATAGGAACGATAGTTGTTTCAACCGCTAAAATACATCAATACACACAGTTTTTCAAGTTCAAGTCCACCATTGTTAATCTACTAACTCTCCTGTCTGCTTTGTCAGACAAAATGGCAGATTCGGCATTATGATTGGTCAGATTACCAGTAAATAAAACTTCCAGTAAAGTGTGAATAGGTCTTCCATTTTTTTCCCACCATTATGTCTGTCGGTGGCATCAATACATATTTTGTTTAAATATGAAGTTAGTAAGTTTAGTGACAAAAGCTCAAATATTTACTTACAGTGTAACTGGTGTTCCCTTTCGAGGGAACTCACACTGCATCGGAATGACGAATTTGGGGACACTCCCTAAAAAACAGCGTATCTGAAGTCTGAATGAAATCAAGCCAATCCTGATTGGTGTTGCGTCATGACGTAACTATGACGGCATACCCGGAAGATACATAAAGGGGAGCCTGTGCATAGTAATGGCAGTTATCGCTCTTCAGCATAGCGCTCTGTGTGAAATCTGTCTGTCTATTTATTGTTGTACGTCAGTGAAAAAGTGAGAAAAAGTGTGTGTGAGTTTGGCGACCGAGGAAAGAGAGTTTAAGCAGTGTGTGCATCCGTGTCCCCGTTATATGTCGGGCTCGGACACACACTCGCTTTGTGTGTAGTGTTTGGGTGTGGAGCATGCTCGGGCGGCTCTCGAAGGAGCTCACACTCAGACTCTTGCGCTCTCGGCTGGCCGTGTTCGATGAGTCCGCCATCCTTGTGAGCCCTCTGGTTCTGGACCCGCAGTCGCCGAGGCGGCTCGGCGTCGCAGATCCTGGGGCTCACAGCGGGATTTATCAGACAGGTTTGGGACTGCTGAGGCACCTTCCCACTCCTCGTCTGATGATTCCGAGATTCTCCCTCCCCGTGTGGAAGCCCGCGCTGCGGCTTCTTCCCCCGGGGTGGAGAATCCGGTGTTCATTCTCTCCGGTTCCGAGGAACCGGATGAGGTGGACATCGAGGCGGGCGGTGAAACACCATCCGAGTCGCCACTTCACCCACCCGCTCAAGAGGAACTGGTCGAGGTATTGACCCGTGCGGTGGCCAAATTAAGAATTGATTGGCCACAGGAAAGTGAGGAAATCCAGCCACCAAGCAGGCTGGATGACCGCTTCCTTACACGCCGGGCTCAAGCACCTCGCCGGGTTGTTGGGCAGAGCACCAGCCTTGTTGGGCAGAGCTTATATGGCGGCTAGGCGGGCTGGTAGTTCCCTGCATACGTTATCCATCTTGCAGGCCTACCAGGCCGACCTCCTTAAAGAGTTAGACGAGGGTGAGGGTCATTCTCCGGAGAATGTGCTGGAACTCCGGAAGGCTGCTGATTTGTCTCTCCGCATCACCAAGGAGACGGCCCATGCTGTGGGCCGCTCCATGGCTTCTTTGGTGACTGTGGAGAGACATTTATGGCTGAATTTATCGGGGATGAAGGAGAAGGATAAAACCTTTCTCCTAGACTCCCCGATCTCGCCTTCTGGCCTGTTCGGTGACGCCGTAAACACCGTCATCGACAGGGTCCAGGAGGCGAGGAAGCAGTCAGCGGCCTTCCACCAGTACCTCCCGCGTCGCTCTAAAGGGAAGGCTGCCTCCAGCGGGCAGCCTCAGCCGTCCACCAGTTCCTCGCACCGGCAGGTGCAAAAGCAGAGCGTCGCCTCTCGAGCACCTCCTCCTGGAGCTTGGCAACAGAGGCGGCGCTCGCACCAGCAGGCTTCCGCACCTGTGGCCGATCTAAGAAACATCCTTCAGGCTAGGAAGGCTGCTGGGCTTCGGCTGGACTTCAAAGAGCGGTCCCCCCCGCGCGGGAACAACCGAGGTTGTTTCCTCAGCGACGCTCTCGGGAAATCGATGTGGTAATCCCGCCGTCACAGACGCTTCGGGCCACATCAATTTCCAGCAGACGTTCACTGCCCCAGCTGCCTCCGGGAGGACTTGCGGCTGGGCAGTTAACGCGTCCGCACACCGAAAAACGAGGCTCGGTTGGCACCCGAGGCCAGCCTCGAGAGGCTGGTTCCCTTAGTAGATTATCTCGGCGCGTGGAAACGCCTTCCGAGTATTTCTACGTGGGTCCTGCGTACTGTAGAAAAGGGTTACAGACTGCAGTTCGGTCATCCTCCACCGAAATTCTGTGGAGTGACGTGGACTGTAGTGGTACCAGAGCGGGTTCGGGTAATGGAGCAAGAAGTAAAATTCTTGCTGGTAAAGGAGGCCATAGAGTATGTTGATACTCATAGTTCCAAAAAAGGATGGAGGGTTGCGTCCTGTTCTAGATCTGAGGTATTTGAATCGATCTCTGAGGAGGTTCAGGTTCAAAATGCTCACCATTCCCACCATCGTGAGTCAGATCCAGTCCGAGGACTGGTTCGTCACGATAGATCTGAAGGACGCATACTTCCATATATCCATCCTTCTGTGTCACAGGAAGCTCTTGAGGTTCGCTTTCGGGGGCAAGGCGTACCAATATCGAGTGCTTCCCTTTGGTCTAGCTCTTTCCCCACGCACGTTCACAAAGTGAACTCCAATGAGACTCCAGGGCATCCGTGTGCTGAATTATATTGACGATTGGCTCATTCTGGCCCAGTCGTACGATATGGCAGTTCGGCATCGAGATGTCGTTCGAGCCCACATAAAGTGCTTGGGGCTGAGACTCAACACCAAGAAGAGTGTGTTGACGCCGTCCCAGAGAACGACGTTCCTGGGAGTCGTGTGGGATTCGACGACGATGCTGGCACAATTAGCTCCCGCGCGAGTCGAGACCACACGGGCGATGGTCTCAGGGTTAAGGCTAGGCCACAGCATCACTGTCAGGCACTTCCAAAAGGTGCTGGGTCACATGTCAGCAGCGTCCAACGTAATACCTTTTGGCCTGCTGCACATGAGATCCCTACAGTGGTGGCTGAAGACCAAGGGGTTTTCCCCCAGAGGGAACCCATTCCGTATGATCAGGGTAACGCGCGCATGCCTTCGTTCCCTAGCCATATGGAAAGAACCTTGGTTTCTGTCCCAGGGGCCAGTGTTGGGAGCGTCCTGTTGCCGGAAATTCGTTTCAAAAGACGCCTCCCTCACTGGTTGGGGCGCGGTCATGTACGGCCGCTTTGCGAGGGGCCCGTGGGAGGGCCGTCATTCCTCCTGGCACATAAACTGCCTGGAGATGATGGCGGTCTACAAGGCTCTCAGGAGCTTTTTCCCGGACCTCGGCGGTCACCATGTCCTGGTACGGACAGACAATACGTCTGTCGTAGCGTACCTCAACCGGCAGGGGGGTCTGAGGTCGCGCCCTCTATGCAGACTGGTGCATCAGATCCTCCTGTGGGCCCAAGGGAAACTGTTGTCCATCAGGGCAATGTATGTCCCAGGGGTCCAAAATCAGGGAGCAGACATCCTGTCTCAGGCAGGGGGCACAATATTTCACCCCCGGCCAGAGATATGGAACCTCTGGGTCTGGCCCCTGAGGGGGCCAGATACCTAGAGGCTGGCCTGCCGGCGGATGTGGTTGAGACCTTGCTCAGTTCCAGGGCTCTGTTTACAAGGAGACTGTACAGCCTCAAGTGGAATGTATTTTCCACTTGGTGTAGAGAGCGTGAGGTGGACCCAGTTAACTGCCCAGTGGCTTCAGTGCTGGAGTTCCTCCAAGATCGTTTCTCTGCAGGGCTTACCCCGTCCACACTCAAGGTGTACGTGGCTGCCATTGGGGCTTTCCACACACCGTTGGGTGATGGGCCTTTGGGTAGGCACCAGTTGGTTGTACGGTTCCTCCGTGGGGCTCGGAGGATGAGGCCTGCGGCTCGTTCCAGAGTCCCAACCTGGGACCTGGCGGTGGTTCTCGAGGGATTGGCTGAGGCCCCCTTCGAGCCGCTAGAGTCAGCAGATCCAAAGAGCTTGACCCTTAAGATGGCCTTTCTCTTAGCCATCACTTCTCTGAGGAGAGTGGGGGACCTTCAGGCCTTGGCGCTTACGCCGACTTGCCTGGAGTTTGCCCCTGGCGAAGTGAAGGCCATCTTACACCCTAGGGCCGGTTATGTGCCCAAGGTGCCATCAAGCGTGGTCAGGCCTTTGGTTCTTCAGGCATTTCATCCTCCGCCTCACGTGACGGCGGCAGAAGGGAGACTTCACCTGCTCTGCCCAGTCAGAGCCCTTAAAATATATGTGGAGAAGTCTGCACAGTGGAGGAAATCTGAGCAGCTATTAGTGTGTTTTGGTTCATCTAAGAAGGGGCTGCCTGCGTCAACCCAGACTATCAGTAACTGGTTTGTCCAGGCAATACCCACGGCCTATCAGGTGCGCAATCTGCCTTCACCTATGGCTGTGAGGGCGCATTTCACCAGGGGCATGGCCTCCTCGGTGGCCCTCCTTTCTGGGGTCCCTTTGCAGGACATTTGCGAGGTGGCCGGATGGGCTACTCCGCACACTTTTATTAGATTTTATAGTCTGCACCTCCCTGCGACGCCTGGTGCTAGGGTACTCCAGTCCTAGCTGTGCCCGGTCTCCGGCTTCACACTAGGACTGGTGCTACCCTCGGTGTGGCCTAGTGGGTACTCGTTACCCAAATTCGCTGTTCTGATGCAGTGAGAGTTCCCTCGAAAGGGAACGCTGTTGCTTAGGGAGTGTCCCCAAATTCGTCGTTCCGATGCAGTGCTCGTTCCCTTTCTCAGGGAACAAGGGTTATATACATAACCCGAGCCGTTCCCTTTCGAGGGAACTCACACTGCATCGGAACGACACTTTGCGGACGCTCCCTTAGTGTAGCGCATCTGAAGTATGAATTAAACTTTTCCAATCCTGATTGGTGTTGCGTCATTACGGCATACACGGAAGCTACAAAGGGACGCCGGCACATAACAGAGCTAGTTTTCGCTCTTCAGCAAGCGCTCTGTGTTGTTGTCAGTCTTATTTGGTGTTGTCTGTCAAAATACTGTTATAATATATGGCTAGTTAACAGTTTAAACGTTGTGTACAACATGATCATCTCGGTGTTACAGTCGAGACTCTGTGACCTCCGTGCTGATGCCGGAGCGAGAGTCCCATCAGCCACACCCCAATCTGCGGTCTCCACGAGAGGCGGCACTTTGGCTGGTGGCCAGGGTGACCTGAGGGTGACGGTGTGGAATCAAGCTCCGACGCTCATGCCTCGGCCCACACCCCCCTCTAATGCACCTGAACCCGCCGAGCGTTCAGGCATGTACATCGGGGCCGGCTCCTGCTGTCCCGACTGTTGCGTTTGGCACCGCGGAGGACGAAGAAATGACGATCGCCGCATCACAAGGTGGGCTGGAGGATGATGATTCGGCTGTGCTGCCACCTTCGGGTGTGCCAGTATTGCCCGAGTCGGACCCAGAATTGACAGCCATGCTATCTCGGGCAGCCGCGACGCTTGGGTTGGAGTGGAATCCAACACCCGTCCGGCCACCCCTCCAATACCATTCTTTCCCGAGGTACATGAGGAGGTTGCGTGGTCCTGGAAGAGCCCGTTGTCTTCCCATGACCGTTCGACGACCTCCTCTGCCTTCTCCGCCCTCGATGGAGCCGCGGTCAAAGGGTACACTGGGGTCCCCCCAGTCGAACGCTCTGTTGCGATGCAACTGTGTCCTCAGAGTGCTTCGACCTGGCGCGGTGACCCAAAGCACCCCTCCAAAGCCTGTAGGTTTTCGTCGTCCCTGGTGGCGAAGACCTATAGAGCTGCGGGGCAGGCCGCCGCTTCTTTGCACGCCATGGGAACCCTTCAGGCTTACCAAGCCCAGTTGCTGTGTGACCTGCACGAGGGCCGAGCTGATCCAGTACTCAGCAATGAGTTGCGTGCCGCCACCGACCTCGCTCTCCGGGCGACAAAGATGACCGCACGCTCCCTGGGTCAGGTGATGTCCACAGCTGTGGTCCAGGAGAGACACCTATGGCTCACCCTGGCTGATATGTGTGATGGCGAGCAAACCCATTTCCTCGACGCTCCCATATCCCAGGATGGGCTATTCGGCGGCGCGGCTGAGAGCTTCGCCCAACAGTTCTCAGCCGCCCAGAAGCAGACTGAGGCCATTAAACACATCCTGCCCCGGCGGTCAGCTGCTGCCTCCACCCCACCGCCCCCGCAGGTGCCTCAGTCTGCTCGCCGCCGAGGGTGCCCTCCCGCGGTTCCCTCTTCCTCTTGCGCAGAGGAAACCGCAGGAAGGCGTCCCAGTCCGCTCCAGCCCCGCAGCCCATGAAAAAACACCAGGCCAAGCGGCGCTCCTGACGTGGACAGCTCAAGGATGGGCAGTTCTTTCCAGGAGATGGCAGCAGGGCCACTCCTTCCCCCGGCGGAGGGCCGGGGGAGAATCCTTTGTTCAGCACCCTAATGTGGTTAAAGAAAGAACTGATACCCCCATCCCTGAGCACCCAGAGATCGGTGATGACAGTGTGCGCCACCCCCGGGTCCCGCCTCTCGCATTCCTCTCTGTCGCCAGCCTCCTCTCAGAGCAGACCCCAGTGGAACGCATGTCCTTCCCTGGTCTCCTCTGTCAGGACGCAGCCATTAACCGTGCCCCCACACCGGGACGCTACGCCCCCCATGTCCGGGCCGGTAACGCTGCTTCACTGCCCCACCCTGGGTACGTCTGTGGTCCGAATGACCCCGCTGGTGCAGTTCCTGGGAGCCTGGCTTCAACTTCCAGGAGTGTCCCACTGGGTCGCGAAGACTGTCAGACTCGGCTACGCGATTCAGTTAGCGCAGGCTCCTCCCTGCTTCAGGGGAGTCCGCCATACCATGGTCGGGGCCAACGCCCCCGTCATGCGTGCGGAGGTTGCCACCCTGCTGGCGAAGGGTGCGATCGAGCCTGTCCCTCCGGCCGAGATGAAGTCCGGCTTCTACAGCCCCTACTTCATTGTACCCAAGAAAACCGGTGGGTTACGGCCAATCCTGGACCTGCGCATTTTGAACCGATCCCTTCACAGGCTTCCGTTCAAAATGTTGACAGCGAAACGCCTTTTCGAATGCGTTCGTCCAGCCGATTGGTTTGCAGCGATCGACCTGAAGGACGCCTACTTCCATGTCTCCATCCTTCCTCGACACAGACCTTGCTTTCGAGGGGCGGGCATACCAGTACACGGTCCTCCCATTCGGGCTATCTCTGTCCCCTCGCGTCTTCACGAAGATTGTCGAGGCAGCCCTTGCACCACTCCCGCAGCACGGGGTTCGCATACTCAACTACTTTGACGACTGGCTCATACTGGGCCACTCTCGAGCGTTGGTGTGCGAACACAGAGATCTAGTGCTCCAACACTTAGCCCGTCTGGGCCTTCGGGTCAACTGGGAGAAGAGCAAACTCTGCCCAGTGCAGAGGATCTCTTTTCTCGGTATGGACATTGACTCGTTCGCCATGTTCGCGCAGCTTTCGAGCGCGCGCGCGCAGTCTCTGCTAACTTGCCTCCATCAAATCGAGAGCTAGAGTGCGGTTCTACTGAAACTGTTTCAGAGGCTCCTGGGGCATATGGCATCTGCATCCGCGGTAACGCCGCTCGAATTGCTTCATATGAGACCGCTTCAGCATTGGCTTTGCGACCGTGTCCCGAGATGGGCATGGCAGTCTGACACGCTCCGGGTCCAAATAACCCGGGCCTGCCTCCAGACACCCTGTGGTCGAACCTCAGCTTTCTACGGGCCGGTGTGCCCTTAGAACGAGTTTCCAGGCATGTTGTCGTATCGACGGATGCCTCTGCCATGGTTTGGGATGCCATGTGCAATGGACAACATTCAACATCCGCTTCCGGGCGTTGCTGAAGGGTCAACATGTACTGGTCAGGACAGACAACACGGCCGTTGTAGCGTACATCAACCACCAGGGCGGTCTACGCTCCCGCCGTATGTCTCAACTCACCCGCCATCTCGTTCTATGGAGTCAGAAGCACCTGAGGTCCCTTCGCGCTGTCTATATTCCGGGAGTCCTGAACCGTGCAGCCAACGAGCTCTCACGGCTTCAGCCACTTCCGGGAGAATGGAGACTCCATCCCCAGATGGTCCAGCTGATTTGGGAACAGTTCGGCGACGCACAGGTAGATCTGTTTGCCTCCCACGACTCTTCCCATTCCAGCCTGTTCTATTCCCTGACCGAGGGCACTCTCGGCACGGATGCACTGGTGCACAGCTGGCCGCGGGGCCTACGCAAGTATGCGTTCCCCCCAGTGAGCCTTCTCGCACAGCTCCTGTGCAAGATCAGGGAGGACAAGGAGCAGGTCCTTCTGGTCGCCCCGTACTGGCACGGCCAGACCTGGTTCCCCGAACTCTTACTCCTTGCGACAGCCCCTCCCTGGCCTATTACTCAAAGTTTACGTGGCCGCAATATCTGCCTACCACGACCTCTTGGAGAACAAAAAGGTAAGTCAGCACGACCCGGTCATTCAGTTCCTGAGGGGAGCTAGGAGACTAAATCCTCCTCGTTCTCCCCTCGTACCCCCTTGGGACCTCACAGTAGTCTTAGATGCTCTGCAGAGGTCCCCCTTTGAGCCTTTGCGGTCAGTCGATATTAAGTTCTTGTCTACAAAGACAGCGCTACTGATTGGCTTCCATCAAGAGGGTAGGGGACCGGCAAGAATTTTCGGTTGATGAAGCGTGCCTGGAATTCGGGCCGGCCGACTCTCACGTGAATCCTGAGACCCCCGGCTCGGATATGTGCCCAAGGTTCCCACCACTCCGTTCAGAGGTCAGGTGGTGAACCTTCAAGCGCTGCCTTTTGAGGAGGCAGACCCAGCCTTGGCACTGCTCTGTCCAGTACGCGCGCTCCGTGCTTACATAGACAGGACGCAGTGTTTCAGGACCTCAGACAAGCTCTTTGTCTGTTATGGTGGAGAGCGGAAGGGAAGAGCTCTCTCGAAACAGAGGCTGTCTCACTGGATAGTGGACACCATTGTTTTGGCTTACCAGCAGCAAGGTTGACCGTGTCCCCTTGGGGTTAGGGCCCACTGCACTCGGAGTGTGGCCTCCTCTTGGGCTCTAGCGCACGGTGCCTCACTAACAGACATCTGCAGAGCTGCGGGGCGGGCGACACCCAACACATTCGCCAGATTCTACAATCTACGAGTGGAGCCAGTGTCTGACTATGTACTCGCCTCTACTAGTGGCCGGTAATTGACCAGGCTCAGGTGTCTTCGCTTGCTAGCCATTCCACTCCACGGACTGGATACTTGTGTTTATTCTCCTCAGGTGAGCTTCCCGAAAGCCCTGAGTTCCTCAAACACTGTCTACGCCGACGCCAGTTCAGTCTGCCCTCTCTCGAGCCCAGACCCTCGTGTTCGGCCAGGTGCCCCGTGTGCATGGTTCCCCTCCGGCGACCCCCACACGTGAATTTCCACCGTAAGCCTCCTCTGTGAGCAGGTGTCTTTCCCTTGGCAAGTCCCTGCTACCCCTGGGGTTAAAAATCCACCTTCGGCTGGGACCCCAGAGTTTTCCCATATGCAGCCCTTAGCGGGTCATATGTGTACTCTCTAAGTCCTCCCTACAGGTAGGCATCTTGGCATATCTCCACTGGAATATGCTTCCCAGTGTACCTTGGTATTCCTGTGTTAAGTGGGAGTCCTTCGTCCGTACTAGTCTTACGACAGGGCACTCGCACTTACGCAGGGCACTGGAAGACAGCTGAGTGGCGTGATTGTATTGGGACCCCCATTCGTTAGTCACTAACGTTACGTCGTAGTGACTGAACGAAAGGGAACGTCTCGGTTACGGATGTAACCCTCAGGGAACGGAGACGTAACGTCCCTTTGCCACACTGTGCTTGCTGGAACGGGAGTTCAGTCTTGGCTTCTCAGCAGGTAACGTAATGCGATATTGCCACGTACTTCCTATTTATACCCACGCAGTGGGGCGGAGTTACGTATGCAAATTCCGCATGCCCATGGCATTAGCACTGCCATAGGGCGTTTTCTAAGATCTCGAAGATGATAGGTTTCTAAGCGAAACCCCCATTCGTTAGTCACTAACGTTACGTCTCCGTAACCGAGACGTTTTACATAATCTACTTCATGCCTTCTGTCCTCTGATTGATAGTTCAGCCATTTTATTCATGTGTAAATGTCAAATATGACACAACAGGCTTTTGGGGAACTTTTATTTGTCCATCTCTCAGTTATCATTCATGCATATACAGTATGAGCCATAAAAGCCTGATGTATAAATATGATACTCAACAATATATATATATATATATATATATATATATATATATATATATATATATATATATATATATATATATATATATATATATATATATTGCATGTTTTTTGTTGAGTATCATATTACACACAAACACATATATACTGTATATATATATATATATGCAAATCAATGATGATTTAGAGATGGACAACGTCTCGGTTACGACTGTAACCTTAGTTCCCTGAATAGGGAACGAGACGCTGCGTCACCGCTTTGGGAACGCCTCTGCGTGATTGCGTCGTGAAGCACGTATGTAATCAGTCCAATAGAGAGACGGGACGTCATGGGCAGGTGACGTCATAGACCCGGAACTATAAAGGCATACATACCGGCAAACACACGCCTACAGCTTCTGAAATAGGATGAAACAAGACGCTTGCGGGCATGCGGGGAGTATGGCAGGGTGACGCAGCGTCTCGTTCCCTATTCAGGGAACTAAGGTTACAGTCATAACCGAGACGTTCCCTTTCAAGGTAACTCAAGCTGCGTCATCGCTTTGGGAATGAGACTATACTAACGCCCCCATAGGAGCCGGATGCCCGCTTGTGACATAGTCAGGGCGAGCACCCGAGCCCCAGGAGTAGCACAGATGTCAAGCTCGAAGAACCTGACGAAAGTGAGCGGAGAGGAACACCCTGCCGCATCACAAACATCCTGCAGGGAACCCCCGCCAAAAATGCCCAAGAGGCAGCCATACTCCTGGAGTGGGCCCGGACAGCCGAAGGAGAAGGCTCCCCGGCCGCCACATAAGCAAGTGAGATAGCCTCGACTACCCACTTGCTCACCCTCTGCTTCAAGACTGGACCACCCCCCCCCCCCCCCCCCTCGAGGGAGGCCTGTAACAGCAGATAGTCTTCCTGGTCTGATATCAGAAACGGAGGACAAGAGGCCTGCAGTGCTAAGGGTCTCACAGGATTAGTGGGAACCTAGGAACATGAACCAGCCTAGAATATAGGAAGGCCTTAGCCAACCGGGAGCAAATTCCAAGCACAAGGGTGCAACAGAGGGCAACTTCTCAGAAACTTCCTCGAGCGGCTCAAAGGGAGCCTCGGAAAGACCTTGAAGGAGCACAGGCCAGCACCATGGTGCGTACTGCAGGTCTCAACCTCAAAGTGCCACGGAGGAAACGAGTAACCAGAGGGTGTCGCCCCAAAGAAACACCACTCAAAGGAGTGTGGTAAGCTGCTAAGGCCGCCACGTACACCTTTAATGTGGAGGGAGCTAACCCAGCGGAGAACCTCTCCTGCAGGAACTCCAGCACCTAACTCGCAGGGCAGTTAACTGGATCCCACAAGAGATCTCTACACCATAAGGTGAAGAGTCTCCACTTCAGTGCATACAGTTTCCTCCTAGAGGGAGCTCTAGAGTGTAGAATGGTCTCAACAACCTCAGTAGAGAGACCAGAACTTATGAGCTGGGCCCCCTCAGAGGCCAAGCCCACAGTTTCCACAGCTCTGGGAAAGGGTGTACGAAGACACCACCCGCCTGAGAGAGAAAGTCCCTCCTGAGTGGAATCTCCAGGGGAGAGCCGTCGAGGAGAGACACGATGTCCGAGAACCATACTCGGCCCGGCCAGAACGGGGCTACTCGCAGTAGACGGGCCCCATCCCGGCGCACTCTCTCTAGAACTCCCGGAAGCAGAACAATGAGGGGACATGCGTACAGGGGCAGCCTCGGCCACTCCTGTACCATAGCATCCAGTCCGAAAGGAGCTGGAGGTGCTACGGAGAACCACAGACGACAATGAAAATTCTTGTGAGTGGCGAACAGGTCCAATTGAGCCCTGCCAAATCTCTCCCAAAGGAGCTCCACCACCTTGGTGTGGAGTCTCCACTCCCCGGGCCTCGGCCCCCTCCTCGACAGGATGTCTGCTTCCACATTCAACCACCTAGGAATGTACATAGCCCTTGCTGAGAGCAGTTTACCCTGGGGCCAGAGGAGAATAAGGCGCGCCAACTTGTATAACTGGCGGGACCTCAGACCTCCCTGATGGTTGACGTAGGAGACCACCGATGTGCTGTCTGTGCGAACGAGCACATGATGGTCCCTGAGATATGGCAGGAAGTGCTTCAGAGCCTGAAACACTGCCCGCATTTCTAGACAATTATGTGCCACGAATGATGGTGTTCCTGCTATATGCCCTAGGCCGAGCAACCACTCATGGTCGCCCCCCAACCCGTAAGGGAGGCATCCGTGGTCAGAGATACTCGCTGACACGGTGCCCCCAGTAACGGGTCTTGGGCCAGGAACCAAGGATCCTTCCACATGACCAAGGTGCAGAGACCCCGCCGCATAGCCTTGATCACACGAAAAGGACTTCCCCTCTGGGAAACCCCGGTCCTGCCTGCCAAAAGCCCTGAGCTGCATGCCCGTAAGGGAGGCATCCGTGATCAGAGATACTCACTGACACGGTGTCCCCAGTAATGGGCCCTGGGCCAGAAACCAAGGATCCTTCCACATGACCAAGGTGCGGAGATCCCGCCGCATAGCCTTGATCATGCGAAAAGGTTTCCCCTCGGGGAAAAACCCTTGGTCTTGAGCCACCACTGTAACAGTCTCACTGCTTATAAACCGTATATATGCAGTAAATTAAGTATTATAACTGCAGAAGATGCTCTTAATGGCTTGGTAGGCAAAGTCGGGGCTTAATGGCCGATGCCGAATCCGGAGAGAGATGGCTCGCAAGCGTCTCCTCCACCCTCGGCACCGAACCATAATTATGTCTCATCAGACCCGTAATATTATTCTATACACAGATGTGGGGGCTGGAAATTTACTTAGACATGGACCGCTCCCATAATCTCGACACCTCGGTGTGGAGATTAGAGAGAGACGGCAAGCCCCGCTATGGAGGCTGTATAGTAGGCACAAAGAAAGCGCTCATTAGCCTGCTTTAACTGAGGCGCGCTCCTGATTAAAAATATATACACATAAGATATAATGAATATATACCATAATATTTAACTGCTTATTCACCACCTCCCACTCCTCTCTTGCAAGGGATTGAAGTGGCGAGTCTCCACATCCACCTGCATTGATACTGCAGATATCAACCTCCTATTTTACTGTCAGAGCTAGATAACTGCAGCATCACGGCCGCCCCCCGGGCGGGAGAAACCGCAGCGCGGGCTCCCGAACCCAGAGAGGAAGCACCGGACCTGCCAGATGAAGGCAGAGAAAGGGATGAACCCGTCTCTAACCCCTCTGACAGGACCATACGCAAGCCCCGCGACACAATCCGCTTTCGCTGCCTCTACAGCAGTAGTGCTCATGCCGCGGGAAACGCGAGCCGCGGCGCCCTCCTCGAAGAACGCCCGGCAGGATAGCACATTACTAGAGGCAGCGCCTCACAATGCTCACAACCAGCCCCCTCGAGAGCCGACTGAGCGTGTTGCTACCAAACAAACAAACAAACAACGCACATCCAGTGTGTATCCCCACTCATAAAACTTACATTATTATAGCTAGAGCAGGGAGGAACACACTTTCTGTACTGCTGTACGTACTCGCCATAGTGTCTCTCTTTTATGTGTCAGTATGTGTTGCAAACTTGTTATATGAAAACAAAAAAGTCTGAACCCAGACACAAACATAGAGTTGACAAGGACAATGTTACATAGCGAGCTTGTTGAAGACAACAGAAGCTGTAGGCGTGTGTTTGCCGGTATGCTTTATAGTTCCGGGTCTATGACGTCACCCGCCCATGACATTCCGTCTCTCTATTGGACTGATTACATACGTGCTTCACGACGCAATCACGCAGAGGCGTTCCCAAAGCGGTGACGCAGCTCAAATTCCCTTGAAAGGGAAATAAATGTTCCCCAAAAGCCTGTTGTGTCATATTTGGTATTTACATTAACATTAACATGAAAAAAGAAAATAAAAATAAAAATAGTGTTTTTAATTGTTAGCATTAAACATTTTTTTTTTATGAAAGTAGTATTAACATATAGGTTTTGTCACTTTTGAGTGATTTATGACTCTTGATGAGTGATTTATTGCCCCCCTGTCACTCATGATGTACATGTTTCAATGTGTCAAACATGTCTCATGTTCTGAGTATCATGGTATGGTATGAGTGTCAAACTGACTGGCGGGTCATCAAGGTCCTGTGACCCCTGACTGACATGACAATGTTTGTAAATCAAAAGATCAAACAGATGTTAGATTTGACTTTTGATTGGACTTAAGACAAGTTTAATGATCACACACCTCTCACCCTGTCATGTTTTGTTCCTTCCTGGTCTGCTGTGCCCTTCCTGTCTGGAGAGGTAAAAAGGTGTTATGTCTGGGACTGTGACCATGTTTCACTTGATGGTGGGAAATTAAAAGACACCCAACAAGTTTAATGTTATGTCGCCACCTCCGCAGGATCAGCAATGTTTGATCAATATGGTATATGTTAATTGAGTCAAAATATTTGAGTCAAGACAATCAGGAAGACCATTAACCCTACACCACACTGGCTATATCCATGTAAATATAATGTCCGGGCATGTTCTTCTTAGAACTACTGTGTGTGTGTGTGTGTGTGTGTGTGTGCGTGCGTGCGTGCGTGTGTGCGTGTGTGTGTGTGTGTGTGTGTGTGCAACAGTGTGTGTGTGTGTGTGTGTGTGTGTGTGTCAGCACCTCAGTAGGATCAGTAGAACCTGAACATGATCTCATGAGAATACATTTGTATCTTTACGTAAAGTGTGGTTCTATCACTCGTACATTTACTTAAGTTTTCATACACACTAAAACATACAATAGTGACGTATTGACAGCACTAAAACGTGTGAACATTTACGAATTCCCATGTATAAATATTAAAATTGTGGCATTAATGTTTTGATTCTATTGTCATATCATATATGCCATACATGTTTTCAGTCACATTTATTAAACGCAGTTTACTAATCTACTTAATATATGAAATAAAATGTTGCTCTGTTCATGACTTCTGCTGCAAACTCATTTCGGAGGATTATATAATGTTAAACAAGACTGCATATTAAAACCTTAAAATTAATAGAATTTTGTAATCATTTAAACTTTTTATAGTTTTTAGTTTGTTTGCCTTGAGACAAAAAAAAAAACGTATATGCTATGCAGCGACAAGTTGATGTACATTTAAAATGAGGAAATATCTTCATTGATTAAACTTGAAATTCTGCTTTGTACCCCATACCAAACTACTATATACCCCCAGAGAGGACTGCGACTGCAACACGTCGTCATTTGAACTACCTTTGGTACCTCTTTTGACATTTTCACAATAAATAAATTATTGTGATTACACTTGTCTGTCTGTTATGCTTTTATTTATAAAAATACGTAGTTTTAATAAATGGCACAAGTAGGTTTAGGGGTAGATTAGTTAACTGCATTTAATAAATGTTCAATATATCTTTTTCATGCTATTGTTACTAAAATTGTCATTTTCCAACACATTTCTGTTGTTTTCTGTCATTTACATTTTATTATCTTTATATTCTGTATAAAATGGGTATGTTTAGGTTTGGGGGTAGTGTTAAGGGATCTTACATTAATCTATAAAATGGTAAAAAGGAAATTATACTGATATCTTTATGATATAATTTTTTTTTCAATACAATTCGTATAAAGATTTGTGTTTGTAAAAAATTTTTTTTTTTTTATATTTTCAGTTTTTTATTTGTAAAAACGTAATAATTCTACGCTTAAATGTTACCAATACATCCATTTTCTACATTGAATATTCCAAAACACTCAATATAGTAAAGTGACAGACTAGTCACACATCGCCATCTACAGACATTTGCAAATTAATAGAGTGCCCCATTGCATCTACATCTAAGTACTCTGTTACCCCTTTTCCACCAAAGCAGAGCCAGAGCTAATTCAGAGCCAGAGCTAGTCCCAGTTCATAGTTGGTTCGACTGTGGAGCTTTCTAAGAACCGTTTGCTTTTCCACGGGCTGAGAGCCACAACAGAGCCATGTCTTACGTCACTGTATACGTCTCATCTCTCTCAGCAAAGCTAGCGAGGCAGCGGCAATGTTGCCAAGTCCGTGGTTTTGCCGCGGGCTGTTTTTTCATGTCCACGGGATGAAGCGACCCCAATTATGTGATATTTAGACCCATATTGCGAATTTTAGTAGGCAACCATGCCAAAAAACACATATTTTACCCCCAAATGTGATTTTTACTGGGGAATCCCCCCTGGAACGCGATTGGGCTTGTTTTGAGTAGCAATTGGGGCAACCCTGCCGGGAAACACACACACACACACACCAGGCTTGTTCGAGGCGCATCAGCGCTTGCCAGACCGATCCACATATGATATAAAAACGCATGAGTGAATCAAAAGCATGAGGAGTCATATGCTCTCGCAGGACTCGTTATCATACGGCGATCGGTCTCTGCACAGCACCGCTGCGAACAAGCCTTCCATCAACAATGCAAACGTTGCGTTACTATTCATCCACATGGCTTTACGATCCTACATCGGCATCAAAACACAACGCAAACACAGCGAATCCAACGCATTCATGTAGTTCGCCGTAATTTGTATAGACGGAGATTACAAACGAGCAGCAGCTGTTAGCTCCATTAGCTGCTATTTCACAATGGCGGATCTCAAGTTTGTGTTCGTCTTGTTGACCCCGCCCCCAGCGCCTGACGTAATCGGTTCTTACTTCTAGCCCTGTTCTAGCCCAGCAATGTTTTGGTGCTACTTAAGAACCACTTTTCCTGGCTCGGAGCTAGGGCTTTGGGTGTGGAAACACAAAGAACCGATTTGAAACTAGGCTCTGGCTCCGATCTAGCTCTGGCTCTGCTTTGGTGGAAAAGGGGTATGTGTACACATTAATTCTCCACTACCTCTTTGTGGGAAACAAAATGTCCCTGTCGTTCATTTGTTTTGAGATTCTTCAATAATTAGAATTTCATCAATATTTTTTACTAAATTTAAAGTTATCTCCACCTTCACTCTACCTTCATGTGATATCAGACAAATTACAAATAAAAGTTTTATTGTCCCTCTGCACCGCTGCACGTGCCGCGACCGCCAGTCACCACACTGACACAACTCTACAGGATGCGATGCTGTAATCCAGTGGTTTGTTCTAAAAGGAGCCACATCCGAATAGAAAAAAAAACACTGCACAAGGCGCAGTAATCCACATTAAGGCACCCAGTCCGTCGCTATCCTCCAGTTTGTCTACCATCTGTGATGAAGTCTTTTGGTTAAAATTGCATTTCATCTTCAGTTAGCCGGTTAAAGGGATAATTCACCCAAAAATAAAAATTCTGTCATCATTTACTCACCCTCAAGTTGTTCCAAACCTCACTGCATGAAAAGTGGGATTTTCGTCAGTATGTGGCACTGTAGATTGCCGTGGAACTTCAGGTTTACGACTGTGCACGGCAATTTGCAGGCAACACCGAAAACTGCCGGAAATTGTCGGAAATTGACGTGGGCCTTGCTTAGCAGTTGTCCCCCCATGACCCCCCCTCCCTCCCCTTAATTCTAGGGGAGGCTTTAACATGTAAATGAACATGCTGTGAGCTACACAAATGCAAATCAGAGTAGCAGCAGGGGGAGTTTTATCTAGGTTCTGAATTTTTCCTCATTCCTTGTTTAAATTTACAGTGACTGTTTTTATTAATACAAGTCTCATTTAATTGTTTTCCAGCTGCCTGTAAGACGTATTATGAATCGACACGCCGGAGCGGAAACTGCGAAGTTTAGCTCGGAGTAGATCAAGAAGAAAAAGGGTAAGATTTATTATATTAGATCCGTTTTTTGTCAATGTGAGTATTTTTCAGGTTGCTTATTGTCTTTATGGATTGTATTACAGTTGCTGGAAGCGAGACAAAGTGTGCTGGCTGAGGATGAGATGGACATTTGGAAGTGCGCAACCATTGAACTCATATCTGATGAGGAAGACGGCATTGTTGACGGGGTGTCTGGACGGATTGTGCGGCCACCGCCCTCTAGCAGCCTGGAGCTCTCTCCAAACTCTGTGCCACTTTGCAATCCAGATTAGAGGCGATACCGAAATACAGGGCAACTAACCATATACGCCTGTGTTTCCCGAATGTGTTGGGCACTTCTTTTTGACGTTTTTGGAGGACAACATAAGAGACATTACTGCTGCACTGTACATAGTTGTGTGTTTGACAATAAAGCTCTTTCTTTGAATAAACAGCTGTGTGTTTATAAATTAAGCTCTTTCTTTGAATAAACGGCACGGTCCGGGCAAATTTTCCCATATATTCCTTGATGGTATGAATAGTGTAGTTCATAGCACAATAACATTAATATAAAACAAATTATTACAACATAAATTATATATTTATTATCATTATTATTGGGGTTTACATTTATAATGAGCCAGGGTGACCAATAATGATTGGTTTGCAGTGATCTGCCAACCAATCACGAGGGATTTTTCTTGTTTAAAAGTAGTGGCTTCAGCCAATACTGAGTGAGTAAATTCATGTCTGGCCGTTGACTCTCTGGTTTCGCTGCTATTCATATGCTAATTAGAGGCGTCGCACCTCCACGGGCTCTCAGCGGGGGGCTCTCCACCTACGTCATGGTTCGTTTACAACAATTTGTGGCACAGACGAACGCGACGTTCGCTGCCTCTAAATTGTCGAAAACTGCCGAAAATTAGGGAGATTTCCGGGAGTCTACACCCAGCAAACACAGCAACGTTGTAAAAACGTTTTTTTCACGTTGTGAAAAGGTCGTGATAACATTTTTATCCTACGTATTTAATACGACAGAAACGCAGAAACGTATTTATCACGTCCAAACTGTTCTTCACTTCACACATGTAATCAAAATGTTTTTACTGTTATCTTTGAAAAATTACTTTAATATAAAACAATATTATAACTACAGTAAGAGAAATAGATTAAGTGGTATTTATAGATCTCTTTATAATTCGTCATAGGCTAGTCACAGGTTACGATATTTCTGTACATCTGAATATTCAGCTCATTACTAACACTTTTTACATTTCACCTTACCTGTAGGGCGGACCTCTGGTTGTTGCCCATTTTATAAAACTACATTAACATATGTAGTACTAATAATTTATACTATACACAAATGTAGTCACTCATTGTATTTATTCACACAATATAAGAAATATGATTAGGTCGTTCACAAAAAAAGAAAAATCTGTCATTTACTCATCCCTGCGTAAATCCAATGTAAACCTGTATGACTTTCTTTCCACTGTTGAACAAATGGAGGTGTTAATGTTAACCTTAGTCAGGAGATAAGCATAATGTTCCTTATTCACCATTCACTTTTTTTGAACCAAAGAAAGTGAATGGTGAATAAGGTCAGAAACATTAACTTTAAGGTCTAACAAAGTCACACAAGTTTGGAACAACAACAAAAGTGTTAAATTATAACACCTTTGTCATTGTTTGTAGAGATAATGTATAATTAAATTCCAGTACTTTCAAGGACCTTGAGATTTTTTTCAAAGACTACAATTAGCGCCCTCATTAATAATAACAGAAAATTCTTAACAGATAAATAAAACTACGCCAATAAAACAAAATGGTACAAATAAAGTACAGCAAATTTAAATAAGAACATTAACAAATAGAAAAATCCAAGAAATGTCAGTGCACAGATGTTATAACAGAAAAAAATGTACATTTTCTCTAACTAGTTACAAATTATTTTATTGCAATTGTTATAATAATTAAAATACAATTTATAACTTATTTATTAATATACATTACATATGTAAAGTTTATAATGGCTATTATTGTTCAATAAATAATATTTTATAATATTGGCATACTTGATTTTGAGAAACAGTCTGTGTTTTAGTTGTTTTTCAGCGCTTCCGTAGCAGGTTACATTGTTATGCCAGTAGGTGGCAGCAAGGGGCTGTCTTATGAGTGAGTTAGTAAGTAAACCATTCATTCAATGCAGATTCATTCTGTTATAGTGCTGAATTCTGTGACCCTAGTTATAAGGTTAGGATTAGGGATGGGTTTAGTTGTAACAGTCAACTAGGGTCACATAATTTGGTAGGTCAGATTTCGGCACAACACCAGAAATCGGACGCTTCATTTCATAGAGATCATTGCATTTACTAACGTTGACGCCTGTCATGTAAAATCCCCTTAACCACTGAAAGAATACTATGACAAAGATATAGATATACAGCAAATGTGGGGGGAAGTATGTTTCACACTGGTGCACTAAATTAGCCTGGGAAAACCCAGACAACTTCCGGCAAATTTAGATTTGCTCTGCAAGTAGTCTGGCAAAGACCCCATTCAAACCCATTTTTAAACCCTAGAAATCGCGGCACCAATTAGAAACGTTGGGGCGGGCTTTAGACGATGACGACAGCGCAGCGACATTGAAGCAGATTTTCCGCTGCTGTGGAGCATCACTCGTTCGAATCAGCTATCGCGTCTGTTTTAAGCGATTTAAACTTTTCCTTTTCGTTAAAACCCGAGCAAAGAACAACACTCGAAGCCTTCATATCTAAAAAATATGTTATTGCTGTCTTACTGACTGGATTCGGCAAAAGTCTGATACCAGCTTGGCCCTTTGGTGGCTAAACGAATGGGTCTTAGCGAGAGCCCTCTGGGAGTGTTAATGTTTCACAAAATATAGTTTTAAGTCCTTTTCAGGCGAGAATGTAGTTGTTTAAAGCTCAAATATGTGGTTTATCTATAAAGAGAGCGCCTTTTTTTTTATTTTATCTGCCGTTTTCGGAGTTGTGAGCGCCAGTGGTTCAGCGGCGCTCAATTGATCATTGAGCCCGCCGAGAGGCGCCTTTCCTCGGCCAGTCCTTCTGCCGTCTGCCGCTGGCTCTGATGTCTCTGTAGTGGTTAAACCGTCTCGTCTTGTGTAGATCTAACGGCTGATCTTTGCTCTCATTAATCTATAATTTGTTCCTAGACAGATCGTTTTGTCTGAGGGCAAAGTGAAGTTTCATAACTTTATATTTTTAAGATATTAAACTTTACCGTTGTAGTCTCCTAGCGCTGACTTTGACTGAATTGCTTTATTTATTGTAAAGCTTCTTATACCTTTTACTTATACTTTTATGATTGCTATGGATGATCACACATAAACTGACATTTAACAAAAAGAGACTGGGTTGTGTTTTGTGTCATATTTAATTTATTACAGTGATAATCATAGCCTATATTATGTGTGTGTGTGTGTGTGTTTTTTTTAAATGTAAACGAAAAGAGGCTGGGTTTTTTATATTTCGTTTTGTTATAAACATGCATTGAAGATAATATGCATTGCCTGCACTACATATACAAATATATACTGAGTGATACTGTCAAGAACGCTGCTTGTCCATTAGCAGACTAGGCGGACTAGTTTCCTCCCGTCCTCGGGAGTTCATTCTCCGGAGTCAAACTTGGTAGCCTAAGTCACGGAAGCAAGTCAGAAGTTTGCGTACGAAATATGTCATAAAAAACACCACTGCCTCATTTCATAAAAAAAAAATAATAATAATTAAACATAATAATAGCCACACGAATGTGGTTCAGGCAACGCATAGCTAGGCCTACATTGATTATCTTATATATTTATAATAAAACGAAGTATAAAACACCATGCCTCTTTTCGTTTACATTTTAAAAATAATATATTAAACATTAATATGTGGTTTAGGTAAAGTGACCAGATTTCTGAAATGGAAACCGGGGACATTTCCTATTTGAGAACACAAGTACAGACAAGAACGCATATTGAGAAACGGCCAGAGTCTCAGATGTTTCTCCATCGCTCTGCATACGTCATCTCCCTCATCGCTCTGATTGGTTTTAGGTCTATCCAATTGCGCCGAGAGGCATTTGAGCGACGCCCGTTGGTGACGCCCCTTTGGAAATGATTTGTCTATGAAGCTTTGCCAGACCATAACTCAGTTACTACTGAGAATGGTCTGGTTTTAACCAGGCTAGCACTAAATAGATGTATTATAGCAAACAAAGTTTAGTCATGTTCTTTAGTAATATCTGCATGCACCTAATTCTGCAGAGAACATATAATATGACAGCAGACAGCAATCCATATGAGAGAGAAATCTGGTGTGGAAGGTGGATCTGGAACCGACTTCTGTCCAGGTTGTCACAACATCTCTTGTTTATCTGTCTTCACAAACTGCCCTGAAATACAATTCAAATATCAACAAGGATTGTTATAAATATAATGTGAGGTTCTTACATTCAAGATGCTCATTTGGCCTCTGTGTTAAAGTGTGCAGAGAATTCTGCCGGACTGAAATTTAGTCTTTTAGTCATTCATGAGTCATATGATTTCCGTGATGCAAAAACATGCATGAAACCACAGAATCCAGTCACAATTTACTGTATAAAGCGGAACGCCACAGAATTTGGCAATTTTTGAATTAATAAATTAAAAGTAGGGCGGTACAATGAATCAGATACCGATACAGACTAGTGTCTGTGAATATTAAAGCTAAAAAAAACTGCTAATGAAATCTGAAGTCTTTATGTTCTCCATGTCTGTGTGAATGAGCGCTGCAGTTTCGACTACTACGCAAACTAAAGCGTGTGTGACGCTTGCAATGATTTCAGTGTCTGCTGTCTCTCTATACATTAACTTTATCTCTGCTCTCAGAGTCACTTCATGAACATTTTACCATTTAATTTACAAGAACTATCAACATTTGTTGTATCATATACACAGGAATGTTTGAGGTTTTACTTACAAGTCAGATGGTTCATAGTACCTTAGAGATGTTCTCTGCACAACCATCAGAATCTAGAAACATAAACAATTTGTCACAGAGCCAACAATATGTGGTATACAATGTCAGGTTTATTAGAAATAAATAAACTAGAGCACGTGGTTAAAATGCTGAAAAAAGTAAGAATATACAGGATATACAATATATAATATCTTTAGATATCAGAATTTATGTTTTGGGGTTTTACAGATGCATTGAGATATATACGTAATAATAATAATTGATGGAAAACCATGTAAGATAAAAGAAAAAAGGTGTTTGAAATAGTTTCAGCTCATTGTCACGCTCCATGTGAGTGACGTCACCGATTAACTTTACAGTGCAAACTTTTAGGTTGAATAATTAGATTAACGTTACTTCCATTCATCCATTGACAAATTGCCAGCAAAACGTTAACAAAACTATCAAAGCCCTCTTATCTTCACATAATATGTGATTAAAACCCCAAACTTTCATAAACAAGAGCTCAAGGCTAGTTACGTTAGCCTAAGTTAACGTTACCTCTCATAAAGTTAGCCTAACGGCTAACGTCTTGGTTACGTATGTAACCCTCGTTCCCTGAGGAGGGAACGGAGACGTACGTTAGTGACTAACGAATGGGGGTTTCGCTTAGAAGCCAATCATCTTCGAGTATTCAACAGCGCCCCATGGCAGTGCCAATGCCATGGGCATGCGGAATTTGCATGCGTAACTCCGCCCCACCTCGTGGGTATATAAGGAAGTACGCTGGCAACATCGCAGTGCCGGGTGGAGTGTGCCCTCACACCAAGGGGACATGGTCGACCTTGCTGCTGGTAAGCCAAAACAATGGTGTCCACTATCCAGTGAGACAACCTCTGCTTTGAGAGAGCACTTCCCTTCCGCTCTCCACCATAACAGACAAAGAGCTGGTCTGAGGTCCTGAAACATCGCGTACTGTCTACATAGGCGCGGAGAGCGCGTACTGGACAGAGCAATGCCAAGGCTGGGTCTGCCTCCTCCAAAGGCAGCGCTTGCAGGTTCACCACCTGATCTCGGAACGGAGTGGTGGGAACCTTGGGCACATATCCGGGCCGGGGTCTCAGGATCACGTGAGAGTTAGCCGGCCCGAACTCAAGGCACGCTTCGTCAACCGAAAATGCTTGCAGGTCCCCGACCCTCTTAAGCGAGGCCAATGCGGTCAGCATAGACAGGAACTTAATCTCAGCCGACCGCAAAGGCTCAAGGGAGGCCTCTGCAGAGCACTTAAGACTACTGAGAGGTCCCAAGAGGGAACGAGAGGAGAGCGAGGAGGATTCAGTCTCCTCGCCCCCCTCAGGAACCTGATGATCAGGTCGTGCTGCTTACTTACCTTTTTGTCTCCCAGGAGATCGTGGTAGGCAGATATTGCGGCCACATACACTTTAAGGGTGGAAGGAGACAGCCTTCGCTCCACCCCCTCCTGGAGAAACGATAGCACGGACCCGATCGGGCATTTCCAGGGGTCTTCTAGGCGGGAAGAACACCATGTGACGAAGAGGTTCCACTTCAACGCATAGAGACGTCGCGTAGACATAGCTCTAGCGGAAGTGATGGTGGCGACCACCGCAGGTGGAAGACTACTCAAACCTGCCGCGTCCCGTCCAGAAGCCACACGTGGAGCTTCCAGAACGCTGGACGCGGGTGCCAAAAGGTGCCCCGTCTCTGAGTGAGGAGGTCCGGTCTCAGAGGAATAGGCCAGGGAGGGGCTGTCGCAAGGAGTAAAAGTTCTGGGAACCAGGTCTGGCCGTGCCAAAACGGGGCGACCAACATGACCTGCTCCTTGTCCTCCCTGATCTTGCACAGAACCCGTGCAAGGAGGCTCACTGGGGGAAACGCATAATTGCGTAGCCCTGGCGGCCAGCTGTGCGCCAGTGCATCCGTGCCAAGGGTGCCCTTGGTCAGGGAATAATACAGGGAGCAATGGGAAGAGTCCTGGGAGGCAAACAGATCTACCTGTGCGTCGCCGAACCGTTCCCATATCAGCTGGACCGTCTGGGGGTGGATTCTCCACTCTCCGGGGAGAGGCTGAATCCGTGAGAGCTCGTGGCTGCACGGTTCAGGTCTCCCGGGATGTGGACAGCACGAAGGGACCTCAGGCGCTTCTGACTCCACAAAACGAGATGGCGGGCGAGTTGAGACATACGGCGGGAGCGTAGACCGCCCTGGTGGTTGATGTACGCTACTACGGCCGTGTTGTCTGTCCTGACTAGTACATGTTGACCCCTCAGCAACGCTCGGAAGCGGTGCAGGGCGAACCGTACTGCCAGCAACTCGAGGCTATTGACATGCAGAAGGCGCTGGGGTCCTATCCAGGAGCCCGCAGCTGCTTGTCCATTGCACATGGCACCCCAGCCCGTGGATGATGCATCTGTTGATACAACAAGATGCCTGGAAACTCGTTCTAAGGACACTCCGGTCCGTAGAAAACTGAGGTTCGACCACGGGGTGAGAGTCTGTAAGCAGGCCTGAGTCACTTGTACCCGGAGCGTGCCAGACCGCCATGCCCATCTCGGGACTCGATCGCGTAGCCCGTGCTGAAGCGGTCTCATATGAAGCAATCCGAGCAGCGTCACTGCGGCTGCAGATGCCATGTGCCCCAGGAGCCTCTGAATAGTTTCAGTGGAACCGCACTCTTGCCCTCGATTTGACGAAGGGAAGTCAGCAGAGACTGCGCGCGCTCGCTCGAAAGCTGCGCGCACATGGCGACCGAGTCGATATCCATACCGAGAAAAGAGATCCTCTGCGCGGGGCAAAGTTTGCTCTTCTCCCAGTTGACCCAAAGGCCCAGACGGGCTAGGTGATGGAGCACCAAATCTCTGTGTCCGCAAACCTGCTCTCGAGAGTGACCCAGTATGAGCCAGTCGTCGAGGTAGTTCAGGATGCGAACCCCGTGCTGCCGAAGGGGCGCAAGGGCTGCCTCGGCAATCTTCGTAAAGACGCGAGGGGACAGAGATAGCCCGAATGGTAGAACTGCGTACTGATATGCCCGCCCCTCGAAAGCAAACCGTAGGAACGGTCTGTGTCGAGGTAGAATGGAGACATGGAAGTAGGCGTCCTTCAGGTCGATCGCTGCCAACCAATCGTCTGGACGAACGCATTCGAAAAGGCGTTTCGCTGTCAACATCTTGAACGGAAACCGGTGAAGGTAACGGTTCAAGACGCGCAGGTCCAGGATCGGTCAAAGCCCACCGGTCTTTTGGGGTACAATGAAGTACGGGCATTAAAACCCGGAATTCATCTCGGCTGGAGGGACAGGTTCGATCGCACCCTTCGCCAGTAGGGTGGCAACCTCCGCTCGCATGACGGGGGCATTGGCCCCGATCATAGTGGAACGGAGTCCCCGGAAGCAGGGAGGAACCTGCGCAAACTGAATCGCGTAGCCGCACCTGACTGTCTTCGCGACCCAGCGGGACAGCCCTGGAATCTGAAGC
Organism: Gobio gobio; assembly: GCF_949357685.1. Lineage (NCBI taxonomy): Eukaryota > Metazoa > Chordata > Actinopteri > Cypriniformes > Gobionidae > Gobio > Gobio gobio. The sequence continues at coordinate 27,842,968 of NC_137120.1, forward strand.
CAGGCTCCCAGGAACTGCACCAGCGGGGTCAATCGGACTACAGGTGTACCCGGTGTGGGGCAGCGATGCAGCGTTACCGACCCGGACAAGGGAGGCTGTTGGGCATCCCGGTGTGGGGGTGCGGTTAACGGCTGCGTCCTGACAGAGGAGACCAGGGAAGGACGCGCGTTCCACTGGGGTCTGCTCTGCCAGGAGGCTGGCGACAGAGAGGGATGCGAGTGGCGGGACCCGTGGGTGGCGCGCACTGTCATCACCGGTCTCTGGGTCCTCAGAGACAGGGACATGAGTTCTTCCCAAGCGCTGCTAGCCCGGGGGCCAGCAGCGGAAGGATTTTTCCCCCGGCCCTCCACCGGGGGAAGGAGAGGTCCTGCTACCATCCCCTGAGAAGAACTGGAACCCATCTCTGAGTTGTCCACCTCCAGCCTGGCGTTTAACCAGGCTGGGGAGCGGACTGGGCGTCATCCTCAACCACCTCCACGGCGCGGCCCGGGTGAAGGCTGCTGCTGGGGCCGGGCGGGAGGAGGGAGGGCGCCCTCGGCGGCGAGCGGACTGAGGCGACTGAGCCGGCGGCTGGTGCAGCAGCTGGCCGCCGGGGCAGTACGTGTTACAGCCTCAGTCTGCTCTGGGGCGGCCGAGAACCGTTGGGCGCAGTTCTCAGCCGCGCCTCCGAAGAGGCCAGCCTGGGATATGGGTGAGTTGAGGAGGCGGGCCCGCTCAACGTCCTCCACATCACCAGGTAAGGCCAGGTGTTCTCCCGGACCACAGCTGTGGACATCTCCCGACCCAGGGAGCGTGTGGCCACCTTCACCGCCCGGGGGCGGGATCAGTTGCGGCACGCAGCTCAATGAAGAGCCCTGGGTCGGCTCCACCCTTGTGCATGTGCAAAGGGGCGGCGGCCTGCCCGTAGCTCTGCAGGACCACGCCACCGAAGTAGACGAGCCCACAGGCTTTGGGAGGGTGCTTAGGACAGCCACACCACGCCACGTCAAGCCCTCTGTGGACACCGTAGTGCGCAACAGAGAGTTCAACAGTGGGGGTGAGGGGGCCCCAGTGTACCCTAGGCCGCGGCCCCATCAAGGGCAGAGAAGGTGGAGGAGGCCACCAAACGATCGCGGGAAGCACGGGGACTTCCGGGACCGCGTGATCTCCTCATGCACCTCGGGAGCGAAAGGTATTGGGGGCGGGGCCCAACAGCTGTCGGGTGCCGTCCCCAAAAACCAATCGCGCAACCACGAGCACTCGCGACTGGGCGGAGTTCCACACCAGCGTGAGACTCGCGGCTGCCCGAGATAACATGGCTGTCAACTTTAGGTCGGATCAGGCAGTGCTGACACACCCGGAGGCGGAGCACAACTCCTAATCGTCATCCCCAAAGGACTCCAGCCCACCTTGGGATGCGGCGATCGACATCTCACTGCTATCTGGAGCGTGAACGAAACGAACGAAGCGTCAGAGACGGGCCGCTGTTTCAGTCCAACACTCGCGGGTTTAAGCAATGTGCGAGAGGGGGCGTGGCCCGAGGAATGATCGCCGGGGTTCTTAATACCACGGCACCGCACTCAGGTCACCCTGGCCACCAGCCAAAGTACCACCTCTCTCGGAGACGGTAGATTGGGGTGTGGCAGAGGGGACTCTCTCTCCTCACGGAGATCACGGAGTCTCGACCGCAACATCGCGATGGTCACGTTCCCGCAGTGGGAACATGACGCATCCACAAACACTGCCCGAACGTGCTGAAGCCCAAACACATCGAGCAGTGAATGTGCCCATAGACAGCAACGGAGATCGATCGCACCCGGAAATGCACGGGCGAACCGTCTTGAAAAAGACGTGCCACGCGCAAGCTCTTTTTGTGAGAGGAAAGCTCTGCAGAGTGCCGAAGCGCCCAGGGAAACACACACACAGCTGTTGCAGATCACTGCACAGATCAGCAGGCAGGCAGCATGAGATCGCTGGAACGCGCCGTAACACCAACACCCTGGAGAACCGCTGGTCTCGAAGACTGAAGAGAAGACTTCAGAATTCAGGCTTGTAGGAGTGAAGAGATCCTCTTGGCTCCAAAGCAGAAACATAATGCGATGTTGCCAGCGTACTTCCTTATATACCCACGAGGTGGGGCGGAGTTACGCATGCAAATTCCGCATGCCCATGGCATTGGCACTGCCATTGGGCGCTGTTGAATACTCGAAGATGATTGGCTTCTAAGCGAAACCCCCATTCGTTAGTCACTAACGTACGTCGTAGTGACTGAACGAAAGGGAACTGATTTTTTCCGAAGACACTAACGTTAAACCATTTCTATAAATTAAATATTCAACATAACAACGGAACAGTTGTATGTATTATATGTGTAATTTAACTTTATATGTGTAATTTTAGGGACTAAACTTACCTGAAATCAGTGAAAACAACAGTGACAGGACGCAGGCGGAGTCTTGCTGTTTCACTGTGTCGCCCCGTTTCCATGGTAACTCCCACCGCTCCAGTTTAAAAGCGACTCGAATGTTCAACACGCACGCCCATTAAACACATCATTTGTCAATTACACAGCGTTTCAAGAATTAAAACATCACATAGTCTTACTGATGGAGTAGAAAATGTCCCTAAAGTTGATAACGTTGTTTAATTGGATAGTGCAGCCTAGGCCTACATCATCACAGCCTAGGTTCGTGCGTATATAGTAATAGTTATATTTATACGCATTTTCGTGTGATCGGGCTCATTTTTACACTATGAGCTGTTTGATCCACGCGCCAGGCTCGTGATGAGCTATGAAACAACAATAATCGATTGGATTATTCTAATATAGCTTGCTATCAGTTAAATGAGCAGAGACCACTGAAAGTAAGCATTCACATATTAGGCTACCTTTAAGTCCTTTTGATATCGCATGCTCAGCTGCATAAATCAGTCTCACTCAGTCACTGAATCGCCTCAATGGTAAAATGTTACTGATATTTTTACACAAACAGAATGTAGCCTATCATTGGAGGTTTGGCATCTGGTTGTATTTTGGTACTGTCATGACGTTTTTTAAACGTCCTATTCCAACTTGCAGATTACGTTATTTTAACACCAGAATAAAACGTCTAACAAAAGTTGTAGTTTGGTAGTAGACAAACGTAATATTTAAGTTTTTTTGACTACTTAAAGAAAACGTACCAGGTTGGTATTTTTACAACGTTTTTGAAACGTTTTATTTTGGTTACATTATTTTTCTATTTAAAAAAACGTTTTTAAAACGTCTTTAAAACGTTGTACTGCAACATTACCTAATTGCAACCAAAATACAACGTTGTGAAACGTTGTAAAAACGTTTTGTGTTTGCTGGGCAGGCGTTCACGGGGTTGAAAATCCCACTTTTCATGCAGTGCCTGTATGAGTTTCTTTGTTCTGCTGAACACAAAAGAAGATAGAGTGAAGAATGTTTGTAACAAAGCAGATAGAGCAACTATTGACTACCATAGTAGGAAAAAAAATACTATGGTAGTCAATAGTTGCTCAGGTTTGGAACAACTTGAGGGTGAGTAAAGGATGACAGAATTTTCATTTTTAGGTGAACTATCCCTTTAACCTTCCAGGTACACCTGTGCCACAATCTTGATCTATCTGTAACATTCTATAACGTAAAACCACATAAAACGTCTTTTGTGAGGATTCTTGCACCATCATGGACTTGGAAAAAGGTTTTTTCATCTTTTGATGGAGATGAGAGCAATTCTGGCATCGCTGGTGCATCTTTCAGCTATCTTTGTGAGCAGTGGTGTAATTTTAATTAAAATAAATAATGCCGATTTATGTTCCAAACAAACCAAACACATTGGTGCCCCCGGTAAAAAGATAATCTGTCTCCCATCTTGATTGGAAAACACGATTTTCGTTGTCAATTTTTCTTTTCTTTTTGCTCATTTTGGCGAATGTTCACATCGTATTAGTTGCACATTTCTATTATGCATTAATTACTATGGTGATCGGCAGGAATTAACATCCTAATCTGATATGGTCCCTATCTGGCCTGCAGGCCGCCAGTTGCCCATCCCTGGATAAGATAGAACGTCAATTTTACACTCTATATGGATAAAAGATAATTGGCTTCAAAGATTCCTTTAGTCAGTTTAAGTATGTGTGTGGGGGGAGGGGGATTTAAATATTATTAAAATTTCAATCATATTGCACATATTTTGCAGGTTTCTATCACCGTTGGCCTTTAAATGTGAGGTGCCATGGTCAATGCAGTCTACTGCCATTGAATAATTTACAGTTTTCCGTTTTTGGTTGCACTAATACTTTTTCTTCAAGTGTTTAAAAAAAAATACTAGCATTAACAAAGTAGACTGTAAAACTGTCCACAGATCACTCCACATCTAGTTCATGTATTGTTATTTCACCAGTCTTTAAATAAAATAAATAAACTAATATGGACTTTAACAAGTTTTTAGATTAAGGGCCAGGGTAACCTAACCCAAAAATAATAGCTAAGATCAGTCAAGGCTGTTAACCACAGTTATTATTTGTATAAAAATGTGCAATGCTATTCAAAATGTTTGCTGTAAATTACCTTGGAAGATCTAAATATGAAATAAATTAGATTGTTGCTTTAGCGTTATTTTATATGATAGAATTAAAAAAATACCTTTTTGAATATAAAAGATAAATGATCTGCGTGATTTCACTGTGGACATTGGATGAAGAATGACATAATGACAGAGCAGGGTAACTTAACCTCTACTGATATTTATGTTCAAATAAGTTGACAGAAGTCTTGTCTTGTGTACAATTTGATACTCTCTTTAAAAAATCTGTTAATAATTAATTTACGAATTAATACTTGGTCAGCAATAAACTACTATAAAAGGTCTGTTTCTCTGAGGAGCTCTTCACAAACCATCAACCATGAGAGTTGTTGTGCTTGCCCTGGCTATAGCCCTTGTGGGTAAGTCAAAATATATTTATATATTTGTCTTCTTCTTTCTCTATTTAGCTCTTTGGAAAAACTTGTTTAGAAAGTTGGAACCTCTTGAAAACAGAATTTAAAAAAATTCACAGAAAATGTTTTCTTTTTCTTTCAGCGAGTCAACAGATCAACCTTGGTAAGTAATGTGATTTGGCAAATGAGTTTTAAGTGTTAATTTAGATTGCATTAAAGTGTTAATTTAGATTGCTCAAATCAAAAATACTGTACACTTTTCAGTTCCTGAGTTTGCCCTTGATAAGACCTATGTGTACAAGTATGAGGCTCTGCTCTTGGGTGGTCTTCCTCAAGAAGGTCTGGCTAGAGCAGGTATTAAAATCAGCAGCAAGGTTCACCTCAGTGCCGTGACAGAAAACACCTTCCTGATGAAGGTAATGACCATTAAGAACTGTATACATTGTAGATGTTCAACACTGAGAGAAAAAATGTGTGAGCAAGCACAGGCTGTTGTAAGCAACAATTCCCTCATTTAAAGTTAAAATGTTCCCTTACAGCTCATGGATCCTCTACTCCACGAGTATGCTGGCATTTGGCCCAAGGATCCATTTGTTCCTGCCACTAAGCTCACCTCAGCTCTGGCTGCTCAGCTTCAGATTCCCATCAAGTTTGAGTATGCTAATGGTGTGGTTGGAAAGGTATTCGCCCCTTCAGGAGTCTCCCCTACTGTACTGAACCTGCACAGAGGAATCCTCAACATCCTTCAGCTGAACCTCAAGAAGACCCAGAACATCTATGAACTGCAAGAGGTGAAATAGTGATCCTAGTATGTTTTTTTTTTTGTTTTATCTATTTTGAGCCCTGCAATCTAATTTTTAATTTTTCCTTCAAGGCTGGAGCTCAGGGAGTGTGTAGGACCCACTATGTCATCAGTGAGGATCCAAAGGCCAACCATATAATTGTCACAAAGTCTAAGGATCTGAGCCACTGCCAGGAGAGAATCATAAAGGACATTGGCTTGGCATACACTGAGAAATGTGCTGAATGCACAGAGGTAATGAAGAAGAATTGAGATATTTTCAAAATTATTTAATGAAAATGCCAAGAGTCAAATGGTCATATACCTTTATCTCAATAGAGGGTCAAGAGTCTGATTGAAACTGCATCTTACAACTACATCATGAAACCAGCTGCTGCCGGTGTATTGATCGCTGAAGCAACAGTTGAGGAAGTGCATCAGTTTTCACCTTTCAATGAGATTCATGGTGCTGCCCAGATGGAAGCAAAGTATGATTGATCCTCTCTGAGATTTCTTTCAAAAAATGAACTAACAAAATTTCTAAGATTTTTCATTATCTTTAAGGTTAAGTTGAAACTTCAGAAATAATTATTTCTTTCAGACAATCCTTGACTTTTGTTGAGATTGAGAAGACCCCTGTTGTTCCAATCAAAGCTGATTACTTGGCCCGTGGATCCCTGCAGTATGAGTTTTCAACTGAGATTCTTCAGACCCCCATTCAACTCTTGAAGATCAGTGATGCACCAGCCCAGGTATAATTCATTACCAAAAAATCTTTAAAGATCTCCTAGTCAAAACCCTTGATCTATGATGATGTTAACTGAGCACTACCTTTACTCTTTCTAGATTATCGAGGTCCTACAGCACTTGGTTGCAAACAATGTTGCCATGGTCCATGATGATGCTCCACTTAAGTTTGTTCAGCTCATCCAGCTCCTGCGTGTTGCCACCTTGGAGAATATTGAGGCTATCTGGAATCAGTTCAAGGACAAACCAGTTTACAGGTACAATTTGTGAGCAATAAGTTAATAGGAATATAGTTAAAGGGCAATTTTTTTATTATGAATATATTTTAAACAATGAATCTGTTAGGCGCTGGCTTCTGGATGCTCTTCCTGCTGTTGGTACACCAGTCATTGTAAAATTCATCAAGGAGAAGTTCCTGTCTGGTGAACTTACCATTCCTGAGTTCATTCAGGCTCTTGTGGTTGCTCTGCAAATGGTCACTGCTGATTTGGACACTATCCAGATGACAGCTGTGGGTAGATCTTACTATACTTAAAGTGCTGTTCTTTAATTATTACCTACATTAAATTAATAATTTAATCTGTATTATGAAATTATCTGTATTTTGCTGATCAGAGTTTGGCTATGCATGAGAAAATTGCCACAATCCCAGCTCTGCGTGAAGTCGTCATGCTTGGATATGGTTCCATGATTGCCAAACACTGTGTTGCAGTTCCCACTTGCCCTGCCGAGCTCCTCAGGGTAAACACCTCAAGCCCTCCAAAACTTCTGTCAGGGACTTAATCTTTAATATTTGTCTAACTGTATGTGACTCAAATTCCTCAGCCCATCCATGACATTGTGGCAGAAGCAATTTCCAAGAATGACATTCCTCAAATCACTTTGGCTCTGAAAGTTCTGGGCAATGCTGGTCACCCTGCTAGTCTTAAACCCATCATGAAGCTCCTACCTGGACTGAGAACTGCAGCTACTTCTCTGCCTCTTAGAGTCCAGGTGGAGGCCATCTTGGCCCTAAGGAACATTGCCAAGAAAGAGCCCAAACTGGTAAGTGTCAGACATTGTAGGAATGTAAAAAAAAATTGTTTGCACATATTCTTCCAATGATAAAATAACCTCATTTCCTTCCTCAGATTCAGCCAGTGGCTCTGCAGCTTGTATTGGACAGGGCTCTCCACCCTGAAGTGCGTATGGTTGCTTGTATTGTGTTGTTTGAGGCCAAGCCCTCAGTGGCCCTTGTCTCCAGTCTTGCTGGCGCTTTAAAGACTGAGACTAACATGCATGTTGCAAGCTTTGCCTATTCCCACATCAAGTCCTTGACCAGAATCACTGCACCTGATATGGCATCTGTGTAAGAAAAAAATATTTTTCTCATGTCGTTTATTTAATCTCGTCAAATGAGAACAAGCAAGAGGTAAACCTGATTGTCCATTTCAGTGCGGGTGCAGCTAATGTTGCCATCAAGCTCATGAGCCGCAAGCTGGACAGGCTTAGCTTCCGTTTCAGCAGAGCCCTTCAGCTGGACTTCTATCATAGTGAGTCTTGCAATTTGTATAAGAAAGCTAAAAAAATTGTAACTTGGGTGTTTCTTAATATGTGTTAACAATTCTCCTGACATAAAATATTGCATTTATTCTTACCTCTGTCCCTGTGAAGCTCCTCTTATGATTGGAGCTGCTGGTAGTGCCTACATGATCAATGATGCCGCCACCATCCTGCCCAGAGCTGTTGTAGCTAAAGCACGTGCTTACCTAGCTGGAGCTGCTGCTGATGTTCTTGAGGTGGGCCAGTCAATACTTTTAAAACCAAAATCTAATTCATGGTTTTAAAATGTTTTCAGTCTTCACTCAGTTGATTCTCTCAAACAGATCGGTGTGAGAACTGAAGGAATCCAGGAGGCTCTTCTGCAATCTCCTGCTGCAGATGAAAGTGTAGACCGTATCACAAAGATCAAGCGCACACTGAGAGCAGTAAGTTCATGTATAGAGTATTGTATAATTTTGTACTTTTACGTAATATTATAAAAATGACAGTCAAAATGTATATTACTTCTCTGTTTTAACCCTTTAAGCTCGCAAATTGGAAGACCTTGCCAACCAAACAGCCATTGGCTTCAGCCTATGTTAACCTGTTAACCTGCACCCCCGCTTTTGAAAAAATCCCAAGAAATGGCATACTCAGACTAAAACCAATACAGCTCATGAATCCTTTGCACTAAAAGCATAAGTAAGGTCTCATTTGAAAGCAGACACTTGGCAGTTTACTGTAAAGTAAAATTATAATTATTTTCATAATCAAAAATAACTATAATAAGCTTCAAAATTGTGTTAAGTTATTAGAAATGTATTTGTATGAAATATTTTTATGAAAATAAAATTGAAGTTGGACATTTAGCAATCTAGAAATGAACTTAAGTCTGACCATGTTATATTTCAAATCTGAAGATCAGTCCCGCCGCTGGCCGTTTTGATGCCCTAAGCGCAAGCACTTTATGGTGTCCGTGGTGGCGGTGTCCGCAGATTTGTAGAGCTAAACGGGGGGTGGGGGGTGGAGAGAGCATTTTCTTGTGGTGCCCCCTGAGCACCTGGTGCCCTACGCGCAGCGCATGATGCGCGTGGTGGGAGCGGCAGCACTGCTGAAGATGATAAGTCTACATTCCTGAATTTTATGAAATGTTTTACAAGATCATGTCAGGTGATTTTATTTTGATATTTCTCTAAAATATTAACTGATGTTTATTGCCATCTCTTCTGAGATTCCATTCAGTGTATTGTGCCTATTGTTTTGAGGTGCAAACTGCCCCGTTCAGTTTGTCTCCCCAGCACACATTCACACCTTTATGGCCTGGTTATGGCTCTAATTGTAATTCCTTTGTCCTCTGACGACTCTCTATTCAAACTGTTCTAATCAAACCTAAATTCTTTGATCAAACTTCTCACCTCACCTTCTCTGAAACTCTATCAAATGCCTTTCTTGAAAAAAAAAATGTCAGTAGTTTTAAATAAATAAAAAAAATGACCGGGTGACAGGTGCATCTTAGGACAAGCTAGCATGTTAGCTCAGCACACCATCAAAACACAACAATTTATGAGATTAAAATATTTGTTTTACTCCAAACTCCTGTTAACCTGCGCCAGAACATGGATGCACTGAAACTTTTTTTTGCTTAAATTAGCTAAAAATTACTGTCAGGTTAAATTAGCTCAAAATTACTAAGTAATGTACCTCAATTCGTTTCATGTCCAGTGTATTGTTTTATTTTTTACATAATATTTTAAATGACACACAAAATGTATATTACTTCTCTGTTTTAACCCTTTAAGCTCACAAACTGGAAGGCCTTGCCAACCAATCAGCCATTGGCTTCAGCCTATGTTAAATTACTTGGACAAGAAGTGGCTTATTTCAACATTGACAAGACCATCATTGAAGAAGCAATACCGGTAATGTGTTGTAGTTTATCTCTCCTCTTTCATTACCATATTTTTTGAGATCTGTCTCACAAATAATTCTTACAATTAGAATTAAGTGTCTCATATACTCTATTCCCAGATCGTCACTGGACCCAAACCACGTGAAATGTTGAAGGCTGTCCTTAAAGCTTTGCAGGAAGGAATTGCCATTCAATATGCCAAACCCCTGCTTGCATCTGAAGTGCGTCGTATCTTGCCAACAGCAGTTGGTGTGCCTATGGAGTTCAGTTTGTACACTGCTGCTGTCGCTGCTGCAAGTCTCAATGGTATGTTATTTCTTCAAATTTGTATTCCTTTCTTTCGATATGAGGGTGTCACTTCAAAGTTTGATGTTGTTCTGTTCATCATTCTAGTTCAGGCCACCATTACACCTCCTCTCCCAGAGGCCATTGAGACTATGACTCTTGAGCAGCTCAAGAAGACTGATGTTCAACTCCAAGTTGAAGCTAGACCAAGGTACACTTTTGCCGCTACATTCATGAAGATGAGATCCAATGTACATAACAACAGTTTTACAAACAATCTCAACAATCACAATTACAAACCTTATTCTTATTTCAGTGTTGCTCTCCAGACCTTTGCTGTGATGGGAGTGAACACTGCCTTCATCCAAGCTGCTGTTATGGCAAGAGGAAAGATCCGTACTATTGTCCCTGGAAAAGTGTCTGCAAGAGCAGACATTCTCAAGGGCAACTACAAGGTGGAGGCTCTGCCTGTTGAGCTTCCTGAACACGTTGCTGATGTGAGGTAATGATATCTTAGTCAGGCCAATGTAGCAAACATTTTGAATTAATTCATAAACAATTCAAAAGGTTTCTGAAAGTGAAATATGACACACCTTTTTCTTGTTCCTTACAGCTTTGAAACTGTTGCTGTTGTCAGAAACATTGAAGAGCCCACCGCTGAGAGGATTGTGCCCTTAGTACCTGAGGTGGCCATGCAAAATGCCCAGACTTATTCGGTAAATTTTGAACACACATGATGGATATGTGTTAGTATGCAGAGCATTCGTTTGGTTCAAGTTTTAAAATAGCAAGGCTTGTTATAATATCTAATTATTCTTTTCAGTCCTCTGAAATACCAGATGAGACTCCTGTGAGATCTGCTGCTCCATTTCACAAGACTCTCTGTCTTGCTGTCCCATACATTGAAATCAAGGGGTGCATTGAGGTGCACTCTCACAATGCTGCTTTTGTCAGAAATACTCCTTTCTTCAACATTATTGGACAGCACTCAGCCCGTGCGGCACTGACAAGAGGTATTATTTCAGAGAAGATTACAATGATTACTGATTAATCTCAAATATTTTCAGACAAAATAATAATTGTCCTTTTGGCTGTAGCTGAAGGTCCTGCAGTTGAAAGACTTGAGCTTGAAGTCCAAGTTGGTCCTAGAGCTGCTGAGAGGCTCCTTAAGCAAATCAGCCTCATTGATGAGGAGACTCCAGAAGGAAAGGCCTTCCTGTTGAAACTGAGGGAAATCCTGGAGACTGAAGATAAAAATAGACACGTCTCTTCTGAAAGCAGCAGCAGAAGCAGCAGCAGCAGTAGCCGCATCATCAGCAGTTCAAGCTCCTCCATGTCCAGCTCTCGTGTGACTGAGGTAAGGATATGTTGAATGTACTGTGTTGGTTAGGTAGCCAATATTATTCATAAAAATTATTTTATGCTTAGTCATTTTATCCGTATTTTCAGACTGCCACCATTATGGAGCCTTTCAGGAAGTTCCACAAAGATCGGGTAACTAGTCTAAAACACATCTATTAAAAATCTTGTTTCTTTAGATCATCAATTATCATGTCTATAATGTTTTTTGCTTGCAGTACTTGGCAGCCCATGGCACCTCAAAGGCAGTAAGCAGTGGAAGTGCTGCCTCTAGCTTTGAGGCTATCCAGAAACAGGTGAATCAATGAGTGTCATTTGTTTGTAATAACATAAAATCCAAAGGTGAAATTTAGAAATAAAATCCAGTTGAATTGATTATGGTTTATGGTTTCAGGGTAAGTTCCTCGGAAATGCTAGTCCACCTGTTTTTGCTGTCATTGCCCGTGCTGTGAGAGTTGACCACAAGCTGCTGGGCTACCAACTTGCTGCTTACTTTGACAAGCCAACTGCAAGAGTGCAGCTCGTCATTTCCTCCATCGCTGAAAATGACAACCTGAAGATCTGTGCTGATGGTGCCCTGCTGAGCAAGCACAAAGTCTCTGTAAGACTGGAACTTATGTGAATCTTTTTTTAAAATAATTTTCTAACAATTACCGAAATTAACTTTTCAAGTGAAACAATTGACATCAATACCATCCTTTGGACACAAATGTCCTTTTTCAGGCCAAGGTTGCTTGGGGTCAAGAATGCCAACAGTATGCAGTCATTGCTAAAGCTGAAGCCGGTGTCCTGGGCGAATTCCCTGCTGCACGTCTAGAGCTGGAATGGGAGAGGCTGCCAGTTATTGTCACCACCTACGCCAAAAAGTAATGTACAGCAACACTGAATGACAAATGTATAGAGTAGAAAATGACACTTGTTTAACCTGCTCTTCTTTGTGCATCCGTATCACAAATAGGTTGTCTAAGCACATCCCTATGGCGGCTCTCCAGACGGGCTTTAGACTTGAAAGAGCAACGAACAGTGAAAAAGAGATTGATCTGACTGCGGCCTTGCCAAATCAGAGATCCTTGAATGTCATTGCTAGGATTCCTGAGGTGAAATAATTTTCCTTTAAATTTTGAATCACACAGAGATATAATAAGGAAATACAAATCATTATTTTTGTTCCTGCTTCTCTAGATGACACTGTCTAGGATGGATATTCCTCTTCCTGTCACTGTTCCCATCAATCCAGACGGAACTCTTTCCATTCATATTGACGATGACATTCTCTCCTGGATCCAGAAACATATCAAGGAAGAATAAGAAATAAATTACATTTTGTCATTATGTAAAATGTATTGTTCTTTGACAGTTTAATTAAATACATTAACAATGTTGTAATGTACAGTATGTACAGTATTCCATAATGGAATCTAATGCTAATAAATACCCTGCAAGTGTCAGAATTGTGTGAACTGCTTTTATATTACAATAACACTCAGTAAATGTTTTTGTACACTTCACTATAAGTTTTACAAATACTCACAATAAACAATTTATGAAAGATAAATAATATTCACAGTGAAGGGGGGACCAAGTTCAAATTCCGGCTTGTGGTCTTTTCTGATCCCGTTGCTCTTCATCAAAGTATTTTCTTCACCCTGCTTTCATGTGATATTCAACAAGTTACAAATAAAAGATTATGATTGGGAAAATCCAACTGAATGTCATTAAAGTCTGACAAAGAAAGTCAGGATTATTTGAGGTATTGGACTTCAAGCTCAAGTCTTTCAACTGCAGGACCTTCAGCTACAGCCAAAAGGACAATTATTATTTTGTCTTAAAATATTTGAGTTTAATCAGTATAATATCAGTGTAATCTTACCTGAAATAATACCTCTCAATTAAAACACTAAAAACAACAAGAAACCCTCGTAACCCCCGTTTCCCCACAGGTTTTAAAACTCCTTAAAGGGATAGTTCACCCAAAAATGAAACTTATGTCTTATGTCATAACTTATGTCATAATTTACTCACCCTCAAGTTGAACCTGTATGAGTTTCTTTGTTCTGCTGAACACAAAAGAAGATATTTTAATGAATGTTTGTAACCGAGCAGATAGAGCAACCATTGACTGCCATAGTAGGGAAAAAAATACTATGGTAGTCAATGGTTGCTCTCAGGGGCGCAACTACCCATTGCCAGAGGGGTATGCAGCAACAATTTTGCCCGGTTCTCGATGACCAATACTAACAATGTTGCTACCAAACATTCTAGAGCGCTCTTTAGTTCATACTAAATTGTAACATGGCATGCCTTTTCACTTGCCCATTTATCTAGTATTGATGGTCATTGCAAAAACTGTCATGCAGATTGGCTCAGGATGGAAACCGATGATGGTGAATTGAAATTTTACTGTAACTGTAATCATAGCCGCGAGCGAGATAATTGACAGGACGATAGCGGAGGCACAAGGGCAAGATCACTTTTGTTAATAAAAAAATAAATTAAAAAAACACAAACCACAAACTGAGGGTTCCCCGTTTTAAAGGGGAATTTCCAAATATCTTTTATTTATTTATTCGGGTATAGCTATTTTATGTCATCCGTCTTATTTGTTTTTTAACAAAAGTTTAATATACGCAAGTTTTTTTACTGTACTATTTTATTGTTGTTGTATTTTCATAAAAAATAGGCTAATAAACAGAAAAATAAACATTAATCTGAAAGTAATTAAAGAGGAAATTATGAGTTAAGCAATGAGCAAGAGTGCTATTTTCCAGAGTAGCCTATATCAGCACGATTGCAAAATGTGATATTAATTTTATACAACATTTCAATAAACAACAAGTTGTCATTTTATAAAATGTTGCTCTATTTTCCTAACAAAAATAGATTCAAACAATGTATAGGTTTCGTTCTCGAATATTTCGCCATTTTTGAACAGGTTAGAACAAATTAGATGAATGATTCTAGAATCCATCACGCCGCCAAATATAGGCTACTGGATGTTTATAGTTTCATAGGCCTAGAATTATTTCATATTTCTATAATTAAAATATTATATTTAGAACATAAATCTAAAAATCTCATTACATTATTTAGGCAATTGTAATTACAGTGTAAGTGGATTTTGATAAATGGTAAGATGGATTTTGTTGATACTGATTTCATTTAATTCTATAACAGCCATAGTGTATTGTGGTAAATAGTGTAATTACTTAAAAAGATGGTCAACAATATGTAACGTTACTTTATAAGAGGTGTGCCCTAAAAAGTAAGCATGCAATTTTGAGAACACCAAGGAAAGAGCATGTTCTTTAGTCTGTTTAGATACTTCAAACACAAGTTTGCACAGCCTGTTTGGTTTACCTGTTTAGCCTACACATTAATAACGTGACTTTACCATAAAAGTCGACTCATGATTTACCATATAAGAGTGCGTTCTTAAAGGAAACAAATGCAAATGTATTTGGATGCTAAACCATATTTATTATTTTAGTTTTGTACTTCGTGTTCCCGTAATGGTGATGCATTGCTGCCACACATATTTTTTCCACTCAATTATGTAATCATAATGAGAACTTAAGCCGTTAAAACAATATTATTTTCTCCTAATAAGGACGTATAGTGATGTGGACAAAATATGCCTTTATCCACATTAGAGAATTTATATAGCCTATGTGCCTTTATCACACTACCATGTTAAAAAAACTAAAGCAGAAGCAAGCTCAGCGTAAATCCGCTGCCTGTGTCAGTGGCAGTGCCCATAGCACGAAATTGTTGTAATTTATTGATGTAGCCTTCAACCAAATAATGACGGACCCCGGTGCAGCCACAAATATCATAACTATCTATAGTTACTGTAATTAAGACATATATTCAAGAAATTAAAAACAGAAAGATGCTATATTTTCAGTCTTACTCAAAGGCCGTGGAAACAGACCATTGGGTTTAAGGCACGTCAATCCATTCCAAACGTTCTTGGTTTGCTTCTTATTTATTAAATATAATACAGGCAATTAGTTGATTAAACATTCATCAAAATGTAAATACAATTTATACAAAACGAAATTCACTTTAAAGAAAGACTTAATGTAGTAGTCAAAATCATGTCTGACCTCACTTCCATGTCCCCAGACATATGCGCATCTTATGATGTAGCTTACTCATGCTGCTCACTTTTCATAATCAACATATGAAATAAAAAAATAATACTATCATAGGCTAATAACCTCGGATTCAGGAGGAACAGTGTGGTTTTAGTCTCGGTCGTGGAACACTGGACCAGCTCTACACCCTTTCCAGGGTGCTGGGGGGTTCATGGGAGTTTGCCCAACCAGTCCACGTGTTTTGTGGATTTGGAGAAGGCATTCAACTGTGTTCCTCATGGCATCCTGTGGAGGGTGCTCTGGGAGTATGGGGTCGGCGGCCCCCTGTTAAGGGCTGTTCGGTCCCTGTACGACCGGAGCAGGAGCTTGGTTCGCATTGCCGGCAGTAAGTCACACCTGTTCCCCATGCATGTTGGACTCCGGCAGGGCTGCCCTTTGTCACCGGTTCTGTTCATAATTTTTATGGACAGAATTTCTAGGCACAGCCAAGGGCCGGAGAGTGTCCGGTTTGGGGACCATACGATTTCGTCGCTGCTTTTTGCAGATGATGTTGTCATGTTGGCCTCCTCAGACCAGGACCTTCAGCATGCACTGGGACGGTTTGCAGCCGAGTGTGAAGCGGCTGGGATGAAAATCAGTACCTCTAAGTCCAAGGCCATGGTTCTCAGTCGGAAAAGAGTGGATTGCCACCTTCAGGTTGGTGAAGAGTTCCTGCCTCAAGTGGAGGAGTTCAGGTATCTTGGGGTCTTGTTCACGAGTGAGGGAAGGATGGAACGGGAGATTGATAGACGGATCGGTGCAGCTTCTGCAGTAATGCAGTCGATGTACCGGTCTGTTGTGGTAAAGAAGGAGCTGAGCTGTAAGGCAAAGCTCTCGATTTACTGGTCAATCTACGTTCCTACTCTCACCTATGGTCATGAGCTGTGGGTCATGACCGAAAGGACAAGATCCCGGATACAGGCGGCTGAAATGAGCTTTCTCCGTAGGTTGGCCGGGCACTCCCTTAGAAATAGGGTGAGAAGCTCGGTCACTGGGGAGGAGCTCAGAGTAGAGCCGTTGCTCCTCCACATCGAGAGGAGCCAGCTGAGGTGGCTCGGGCATCTATTTCGGATGCCTCCTGGACGCCTTCCCAGGGAGGTGTTCCAGGCACGTCCCACCTGGAGGAGGCCCCGGGGAAGACCTAGGACACGCTGGAGGGATTATGTCTCCCGGCTGGCCTAGGAGCGCCTCGGGGTTCCCCCGGAAGAGCTGGAGGAAGTGGCTAGGGAGAGGGAAGTCTGGGCCTCTCTGTTTAGACTGTTGCCCCCGCGACCCGACCCCGGATAAGCAGAAGATGATGATGATGATGATGATGATGAGGCTAATATTAAACATAGCCTAACTATGAAACTAAATAGGCTACTTTAACCCTCTGTCCGAAGAAGTGGCGACGCATTCTGGTGGATTTTTTTCCTTTATATGACAGCAGAAACAACTTACAATACTCATTTTTAGCCATACAGATAAGTGCAATATAAACTATCTACTTTTATTTGTGTACACTCACAATAACAACAAAGGCTGTGGATTCAGGGAACAGATTATTTTGCATGCACTTCACTCCAAATGCTGTCTTAATTTAAAAAATATATATTTTGTTTATTAAACGCAAAGTTTTTAATTTCAAAAGCATTTGTAAATTCAGTTCATATTTCCAAGAAACGAAATTTAGAGCCAAAATAACGAAATGGTAAAAAATTAAAAAATAAATAACTTTGAGTTGCCACCATGCAAATTCAAACATTTCGCCCTTCTCTCCCTATGCGGTGACAGGCGAACGGTAATTAACTAAATGTTCCAAATAAATATGCACATAGCCTAATAATAATAATAATAATAATAATAATAATAATAATAATAAACAAATACACAACTTATAATAATTTAAACTAAAATATGCTAAAATATAGACAAGCTGCAATACCATAAATCATGGAGTAGGCTTGCTACTTCAAATTGAGCAGTGTAACTTTTTATACATTAAGTTGACTATTTTATTTTGACAGCGAACAGGCTGGGATGTCAAGTTAACGTTATGCGTGCGGCTTGTCCACCGCGATCACTTAAATTTTTTTAAAACAGTGGAAACAATTTAGCATACTCCATAACTTATGGTCATAAGAGTATCATTCGAATCTGTGAAGGGTAAATATTCTCTGTGCACACTCACAATAAAATCAAAACTTTGCTTGTATATAAAACTAAAACAAAACAGCTGCCGCTTTCCTTTCCAAACTTGCCTCTCAAAAATGAACCGAAACTCAGCATTTAGCCTATTACTTATCTCAGTTTATTTCATTCATTTTGTTAATTATTAAAGTGAAATAAATTTTGCGTATAGACATTTAGGCTATTTACTCCTTTTATATGATTTTATCCTGTTTTTCTCCGTTCACAGAATCGGGTGCATGATGATGATGATGAATCCTAATGTTTTTTTGTTTATGCTGCTATTTGTGCATGCTGTAGGCTAAAATTAGGCTAATCCCTGGGTATTTTAATGGGTCACAGACACTTATCCATTCTAATTTAACATAATCTTATCGGTTAATGAGAATGATCGCGTCGGTTGAAGGTAGCAGGAACCAAAAAAATCCCGAAATGAATACAGTTTATTGACAGCTCGTGCAGCCACCCTGGAGAAACTGTGACTAAGAGAAGCTGATAAAGTGGAACACACACCTTAAGTATACTCAGACCGAACTTCTAGCAGATGGGAGTTTTACTTACTCAAACATGTTCTGAGGGCAGAAAGGAAAATGATTGGTTTACAGATTCAACCAATGAAATTGAAGCAGAGGCGGGCCAAGAGTTTTGTACGTGTGGAGGGAATCCCCCAGACTGAGCCGTTATCGCTGATCTGGAGAGAATGCATTCATAACAAGGTTAGTGTATTTACTTTCAATTTTGTTAAAATTTCAACATCCTCCAACGTTTACTAAGATAATTAGTGAACATTAGAAATGCACAGAGCTAATAATCATCGTCTAAATGTCCTATCACATGCATTTTAATTTGACTGCTTCATCGCTCGAACACATCAAAGCTGCTTATGGTACCACTGGTAACACTTAATAAGGTATAAACAGAGAATGTCTAATATGGCGAGAAGTTTCACTCTCACTACACTTCCGGCTTCTGGACTGGTTGCAGTTCCACTCTGATTCCATATGAGGGCGCTCACAAGACGAGTGCAGAATGAATGGAGGTCAATGGCGGTATACCCCTCAAAATCCACTTTTCTCAGGATATAATTTTTTGTCTAGTAATTTGAATGTTGTATTCGAAAGGAGATGCAAATAAATTACACATTGCTGGGTGTTAGATTTTTTAGAGTCACTTATTTGCTTTAAAAAGTCTTTTAAAATGTCAATGACGTCATACACATTGTACGACCAGAGATACTGTTTTACGGCAATCCTTCAGTCGCTCTGGTGCTTTCGCGCTCTGCACTTTCTTTTCTCTCGAGGCATCGACAACACAGCTGACACAGGTAAATACACGTGCTAGAAGAGTTTTTGTTTTGTTTGTTTCTGGTCCCGCTTCAGATGACACGATGCCATCAAGCGGGATCTCTGGTCGTAATCAGTCCTTCACTGACCAATCAGCGTTCATTAGCAGAATGCTAGCGTGTTATGGACAACAACAACTCAACCTGTAAGAAATCAAAAGGACATAAGTACTCGTTCATTCAACTTTCGACCTAAAACCCATGTTGAACTTGCAAAATCTACAATCATTTCTGAGATTTCTCAACGGCAATCGGGTGAAAGAGACAAATTTAGCCGTCAAGCCCCATTGACTTCCATTCATTTTGCACTCATGGCGATCGCCCCCAGTGGAACTCTGGTGGTACTACAACCAAAATTCTGTACAACAGGGCTTAATAGGGAGTGGGCAGGCTCTCCGTAGACGGGCTCTGGTATAAATTAGTTAACTAAGTATGTCAACATGTCCAGCTTGATGAGTATTCTAGCAGACATAGTCTGTATATGCCTTAAGTAAACTTTATACAGTCGAGAAAGACGACGCATTTCCGAGCTTTAGGTCTTAAAGGGGCAGTCTTAAAGGGGCAGTAGCCTTTACTGCTGTCTGTTTAATGTCAAACAACAAAAGACAAGGACATCACTCACTGCTCTTTATTGAATAGCTTTTGTAAGTTTAATAGGATTAATCTTTCATTTATACAGTCAAATATGCTATGTTATTTTACATTTGATCAATTTCTGTACCTGAAAACTAATGATAGATATAGGCCTACCTGAAAAACCTGAAAAGCATAGTTTATTTTATTACTATCTTTGCTCAATAGTATTTATTTGTGCTGCTGCTTGTATTTAAATTATTTGTTCTTATTATTTTCTTTATTTTTATTTGACAGTAGTTATTTTTTCCCTGAACATAGGAAATACTGAACCGTACCGAAACCGTGAACCTAAAACCGTGATACAAACCGAACCGTGAGCAAACTGTACCTTTACACCCCTAACGTAACGTATGCGAGGGGGTGCCACAAAATGGAGAACATTTTCAAAGGGTGCCATGTCTGAAAAAAGGTTGGGAAACACTGGTCTAAATGTCCTATCACATGCATTTTAATTTGACTGCTTCATCGCTCGACCACATCAAAGCTGCTTATGGTGTCACTGGTAACACTTAATAAGGTATACATTAGTTAACTACATTTGTTAACATGAACTAATAATGAACTGCACTTATAAAGCATTTATTTATCTTTGTTCATTTTAATTTCAACATTTACTAATGCATTATTAAAATCTTACTAACATTAATGCACTGTGAACTAACATGAACAAACCATGAACAGCTGGATATTATGAACTAACGTTAACAAAGATGAACTAATGCTGAACAGAGATGTTGTTCACGGTTAGTTCATGTTAACTAATGCAAAGTGTTACCGTGTCACTGCAGTAAAAAATGCTTTTCCAAAACTGCTCGCTGTCTGTGGAGCTGATGCAAAAATTCAGATGATATCAAGGCAGAAGTACTCAATAGGTTTGTATCGCTTTGTTATTATTAGTGTTTAACGCGCTGCCCTCAGGGCAGAAGTACTCAATAGGTTTGTATCGCTTTGTTATTATTAGTGTTTAACGCGCTGCCCTCAGGGCAGAAGTACTCAATAGGTTTGTATCGCTTTGTTATTATTAGTGTTTAACGCGCTGCCCTCAATAGGTTCGTATCGCTGTGTTATTATTAGTGTTTAACGCGCTGCCCTCAATAGGTTCGTATCACTGTGTTATTATTAGTGTTTAACGCACTGCCCTCAGGGCAGAAGCACTCAATAGGTTCGTATCACTGTGTTATTATTAGTGTTCATCGCGCTGCCCTCAGGGCAAAAGTACTCAATAGGTTCATATCACTGTGTTATTATTAGTGTTTAATGCGCTGCCCTCAGGGCAGAAGCACTCAATAGGTTCGTATCCCTATGTTATTATTAGTGTTTAACGCGCTGCCCTCAGGGCAGAAGCACTCAATAGGTTCATATCACTGTGTTATTATTTGTGTTTAACGCGCTGCCCTCAGGGCAGAAGCACTCAATAGGTTCGTATCGCTGTTATTATTAGTGTTTAACGCGCTGCCCTCAGAGCAGAAGCACTCAATAGGTTCGTATCGCTGTGTCATTATTAGTGTTTAACGCGCTGCCCTCAGGGCAGAAGCACTCAATAGGTTCGTATCACTGTGTTATTATTAGTGTTTAACGCGCTGCCCTCAATAGGTTCGTATCACTGTGTTATTATTAGTGTTTAACGCGCTGCCCTCAGGGCAGAAGCACTCAATAGGTTCGTATCACTGTGTTATTATTAGTGTTCATCGCGCTGCCCTCAGGGCAGAAGCACTCAATAGGTTCGTATCACTGTGTTATTATTAGTGTTTAACGCGCTGCCCTCAATAGGTTCGTATCACTTTGTTATTATTAGTGTTTAACGCGCTGCCCTCAGGGCAGAAGCACTCAATAGGTTCGTATCACTGTGTTATTATTAGTGTTCATCGCGCTGCCCTCAGGGCAGAAGCACTCAATAGGTTCGTATCACTGTGTTATTATTAGTGTTTAACGCGCTGCCCTCAGGGCAGAAGCACTCAATAGGTTCATATCACTGTGTTATTATTTGTGTTTAACGCGCTGCCCTCAGGGCAGAAGCACTCAATAGGTTCGTATCGCTGTTATTATTAGTGTTTAACGCGCTGCCCTCAGAGCAGAAGCACTCAATAGGTTCGTATCGCTGTGTCATTATTAGTGTTTAACGCGCTGCCCTCAGGGCAGAAGCACTCAATAGGTTCGTATCACTGTGTTATTATTAGTGTTTAACGCGCTGCCCTCAGGGCAGAAGCACTCAATAGGTTCGTATCACTGTGTTATTATTAGTGTTTAACGCGCTGCCCTCAGGGTAGAAGCACTCAATAGGTTCCTATCACTGTGTTATTATTTGTGTTTAACGCGCTGCCCTCAGGGCAGAAGCACTCAATAGGTTCCTATCGCTGTTATTATTAGTGTTTAACGCGCTGCCCTCAGGGCAGAAGTACTCAATAGTAGGGATGGGCGATATGGACTTAAAAATGTATCCCGATATTTTCTAGTATTTATTGCGATAACCATATCAATGACGATAAATGTAGTATCATTCCCCATGTTTTTGGATACAAGTGAGGACTCAGAAAAACAAACAATGATCTTAAGTAAAACGTACCTGTCATCAAATAGGCTCCTATAATACATAATACATTTATTTTTTTATGTAAAATTCCACACCAGCCTTTTCAGAAATGGAAAAGTTGCAGATATAATTGTCTTCTGTAAAAGTGCAGGTAATGTTTAAATAGTGCAACTGTGCTGAGAAACATCACACTAGGGCTGCAACGACGCGTCGACGTCGTCGATGACGTCGACTACGAAAATACGTCGACTTGCGTGAAATGCGTCGACGCGTCGGCGGCACATTATTTACGTTCTAGAATGGAACAGAAGATCTAGAATAATGGCAGCTTCTGCTCCCGGGCATAGTGAAAATGATCATTTATCATATAAAGCCAGACCGCGACATTCAAAAGTGTGGGAGTACTTTAAACAGAAGCCGAATAAAACTGTGCTTTGTTCGCTCTGTAACGCCGGTTTCACACTGCACGCGGTGGCAGAGCAGAAGCTGTGCGCGTGGAGAGCGGGAGCTTTCACACTGCAGTCAGTGTTGCCAAGTCCGCTTTTTTCCGCGGAATTGGGCTACTTCTACACTGTTGCCGCGGGCTGTGTCTCATGTCCGCGGGTTGAAGCAAAAAAACACACATATTTAACCCCGCGAACGCGATGTTTACCAGAGAACCTCCCCGAAACGCGATTGGGCTTGTTTTGGGCTAGTTTTGAGTAACGAATGGGTGGGTTTTGTTGTGTAAACCTGGCAACCCTGCTGCCAGTGTTCTCTCGCGCAGCTGAACCGTGGCGCGTGTATTGCAACAGACGGTCACATTTTCCTGGGTTCTTCTCCGACCCCAGTACGTCTCGTGCTTTTATTTATTATGGGCTGCATATATCTGCTGTTAATGCGACCTGGTTCCGCTCTGTCCCAAACACATATGCATAATAGCTTGTTGTATATAGGTAGTTTACATGATTAAAGTAACATTACAGTTAAGATATGCCTCTAGCTTTAATAATTTAAATGTGTCTTTGAAGTTTGGGCAAAAACTTCTGGCAGCTTTAGTCGTTGTTTATGCACATGTATCTTCAAAATAGACGACTAGTTATACATTAACACTATGCTGAAAGCTCCTGTATGTGAAACTTTTGCAGATAAATACAAGTGCATTTTCGTTTACTATTGACACAAATCAATAAGTAAATCATACTCAACTACTATAGTAAACAACTTTTCCTAATTAGGCCTACTCTGTATACATTTTATGATGAATAGTATCATTATATATTATGTTTAAAAAGCTTCTTTTGTTCATTATATTTAATTATAAAATGGCATACCATGTACACTACCCTTCCTGAAATACAATTAATATTGTCATCATTCATTGATTTCATGTTAAAATAATATACAAATTCACTACCCTCTTTGAAATACAATAATCAGTAAAAAAGAATAATAAGATTAATCTGGAAAAATAATCGTTAGATTAGTCGACTAATCAAAAAAATAATCGTTAGATTAGTCGACAGAAAAAATAATCGTTAGTTGCAGCTCTACATCACACAATATAAACAATAATAATTCAAATCAATGACAAGTTTTAAATGTAAACCGATTCTGTATTTATTCATACACTCATTGTGCAAACAGTGGTAAAAATAGCAGAAACAGCAAAAGTAATTATCCCAACCATGTCTTCAGATTACAAAAAATTTACAAATAATGATTTACTGATAGAACTTCAGTAATTTGAGTTGATAAGATAATATTACCACAAATTCTTCAACTAATAAAAATAAACTGCACTAATATTAATCACGTTGTCAGTGCTCATTCAAACTGATTTGGTGAAATCAAAATAGGCACAGTAATAGGTGCACGCCAGCCAATGAGATTCCTGTTTGTGCATTCGTTTCTTCCTGTTCATGAAAGGCTGAATATTTCCAAATAAACGCCATTATTTTACAGGAAAATACAACAAAGGATATTGTTTACATGTAGCACGTCAATTCTGTTTGGTATAAGACTCTCTTTCACTCTCTGAGTGTGTGTGAAACACTGAGCGCTCTCAGTCGCGCGCCTCACACTAGTGTTTAATGTGCGTCAAATACACTGCGCATTCATTGAGTTGAACTGAAATAGTATGCTTTACCGATCGATTGAGACAGAGCGAATCTCTTAAGCGCTCAGTCCAAGTGCTTAGCGAGTGAAAATACATCTGTATGTACAGGTTCAGATTGCCCTCAGGTAGCCCCTCGTTTAGCTATGAACTCTTCTGCAGCTTCCACTATAGTTGTTTTCGCTCTGCATGTGAGATGCGGATTCATGCCGCCGCTCACATCACGCACTGCGCGTAGGGCACCGAGTGCTGCACTTAGGGCACCACCAAAAAAATTCTCTCTCCAACCCCAGTTCAGCTATACAAAGTGACGAACGCAGCGACTGCGGCCATCATAAAGTAATAACGCTTAGGGCATCAACACGGCCAGCGGCGGCACTGTGCGGATGGGTCGCGCCATCAACTAGGCTTTATCGTTATTATCGCAGGAAGACAAATTCTTATCATGGGAAGAATTTTTACCGGTATATCGCAAACGAAAAGATATCGCCCATCCCTACTCAATAGGTTTGTATCGCTGTTATTATTAGTGTTTAACGCGCTGCCCTCAGGGCAGAAGCACTCAATAGGTTCATATCACTGTGTTATTATTAGTGTTTAACGCGCTGCCCTCAGGGCAGAAGCACTCAATAGGTTTGTATCGCTGTTATTATTAGTGTTTAACGCGCTGCCCTCAGGGCAGAAGCACTCAATAGGTTCGTATCACTGTGTTATTATTAGTGTTTAACGCCTGGCCTCAGGGCAGAAGCACTCAATAGGTTCATATCACTGTGTTATTATTAGTGTTTAACGCGCTGCCCTCAGGGCAGAAGCACTCAATAGGTTTGTATCGCTGTTATTATTAGTGTTTAACGCGCTGCCCTCAGGGCAGAAGCACTCAATAGGTTCGTATCACTGTGTTATTATTAGTGTTTAACGCACTGCCCTCAGGGCAGAAGCACTCAATAGGTTCGTATCGCTGTTATTATTAGTGTTTAACGCGCTGCCCTCAGGGCAGAAGCACTCAATAGGTTTGTATCGCTGTTATTATTAGTGTTTAACGCGCTGCCCTCAGGGCAGAAGCACTCAATGGGTTTGTATCGCTGTTATTATTAGTGTTTAACGCGCTGCCCTCAGGGCAGAAGTACTCAATAGGTTTGTATCGCTGTTATTATTAGTGTTTAACGCGCTGCCCTCAGGGCAGAAGCACTCAATGGGTTTGTATCGCTGTTATTATTAGTGTTTAACGCGCTGCCCTCAGGGCAGAAGTACTCAATAGGTTCGTATCACTGTGTTATTATTAGTGTTTAACGCGCTGCCCTCAGGGCAGAAGTACTCAACCAGATGTAAACGTGGCCGAAGCCGCGTGCAGTGTGAAAGCTGTATCCTTTAACATGGGTACGGAAAAAATACGCACCGCATACGCACTGCAAACAGAGTATGTGTGAAACGAGCGTCAGCAGGTCCCATGCTCGATGTATGCGCCACTTTCATAGGGCTTTCTCGTGCCACAGTGCCAACATACTGTTAGAGTTTTGTCCACCACCCTTTTTCCGTCATCATTATATTTTACGGGGAAGCCAAAATGCTCCCATACACGTGATTTGAATAATGCGGGGGGCTTTTCAAGTTCTTCTACTTCTCCGCTAGCCACTGTTGACTGATTAACATGCCAGTTCACGTGAACACATGTGTTTCTCTGAAACTCAGCATCGAGTTTAAAGGAACAAGATTACTTAAACCATTTTCGGCAGAAAAACTGTTTTTAGTCTGCGATCGCTAAACAATTCAGGTTAATCCACAAGTTAAAAAAAAAGAGTGCAATAAATCTGCGGGTCACGTGTGTGCAGAACCGTGGGTCGTGATCCGTACGGATCAACTGCGATCTGTTACACCCCTATTCATTGTTGTATCATTGTTTTAGGGTTAAAAAAACCCTAAAAACTCACTTGGCCAACATGTTCCTGCCCTGCTTCACACAGAATATTAGGTCCGGCCCTTTAAAGCTGTAGTCTACGATGTTGAAAATCAGTCGAGAAAGCCTGAATTTTTAAAAAACTCATCCCGCCCCTCCACACGCACACCCCTCCCCTCTGTGCGTCACTCCAACAACAACGTCACTCAGTCAAGCAGGAGTAAACATCGGAACAGAGATGTACCATGTGCTTAGTCGCTTCAATCTAATGACCACGCTAATGACACATCATATGTAAAGTTGACTTTCAACACTTGAACTTAGTTGCTTCATCAACAATTCAATGTCACCATTGTCGTAACAAAATAGCTCAGAGGCACACGTTTGAGTTCACGCCCACGCAAGATTAGCAACACATGCAATGTTCTATCGGCTCGAACAGAAAACCGCTAACGTTAGGACTATTGAAACAGTCAAGCACTTCAAGAAATATAATTACTTTGACCCGTGATAGGCGATGCTAAACGGCTAACATTCCAATGCCGACCGGCAGCATGATCATGTTGTCAGACTGATAAAAAGCTATTTATGTAATACACCACACCATAAAAGTATAAATAAATGCATACCTGCTCAACAAAAAGTCAGCGTCGGTTTTAAGTCCAAGGTTTCTCTGAAGCTTCCTCAAACGGGCAATGGTGGACCCTATATTGATTCGGCTTTGAGTCCGGCGTTCTTCACTTTTTTTTTTTAAATCTCTGCTCTTTCCTCAATTGACTTTCTCTTTCTTCCAACCTTGATTGTTGGGGCGAGCAGGGGCCGCTTTCTGATGTCTGTTTGTTGGTTTTTCTCCATTGCTGAGTTGATGCTGCCTACTTGCCCGCAAAATTTCATGTCGCAGGAGGGGGCGGGGTGGGGTGCGGTGGGTGGAGACGCGAGTGGAGCAGGGGATTGGATGAGAGCAGTTAACCAATGTAAGCTGTCCGGCCGGACAGCTTACATTGGTCAATTTCTCTGCGGGTGTACACCCAATAGAGTGAATGGATTTTTTTCATTCTTTTTTCTCTTCATATTGTTAGGATTGTACTGTAGAACCATAACCAGCATCTAAACGAGGTTATTAATAATGAACAATCTTTGAAATCGTAGACCATAGCTTTAAGAGCTGTACGGACCAAATTCATTGTAACACCCGATTTCTCATTTAACTCTGTATATGTTCACTAAAGACATATCCGACTGTGTTTACCTGAATACTTGCCAGGACGTGCATTTGTACATATTTTTTACCATTCAAACCCAATAAACTGGTGTTGCGATCTGTCTGAGTGAAAGGCGTGTGCGCGAGTCCGGCAGCGCGAGCACGTCCCGGTCACGCCGCACTTTTCTGTTGCGTTCTTTTTCCTGAGCTACGCGTATATATTTGACTGTTCTGCTTCCATTGTTTAGTGAACAGTCTCACACACACACACACACACACACACACGTCTTCACTCCTGCTGTCACACATCGACGCACATTAAGAAATACTGCTCTTATTAGAGTGCTGTCATTTTTAAAGTACCGGTACTAATACAATTATTACAATTATCCAACTTACCCAGTCGACGACAAATATTGACGTCGACTGATTAACAGCGTCGACGCAGTCGATTGTATCGACCAATCGCGACAGGCCTAGTAAATAATGATATTATTTTAGAGGTGAACTGTCCCTTTAAAGGGTAACTAAACCCCAGTTCAGTGCTTAACTCTACCCACTGGCAATTTTTGAAAAATGCTGGAAAAGTGGGCAGAGCCCAGCGGAGACAGAGGGAATGAACCGAGGGCGGGGCTGAGCGGAGGGCGTGCACCTGAGACCCGCAGTGACTGATTGATTGACAGCTGTCTGACTTGCGAGTCGCAAAGATGGAGAATGACTGGAATGACGCCAGCAATAGATCAGATATCTGATATACATACAATGTATTTTCATTCAAATGAACTGAAGCAATAAGCAGCGCAGGACCAATAAGTTCAGACCTAATAGCCTAAAACAGATTTCCTCAAATAAAAGACTATGGGCCCTATCTTGCACCCAGCACAATTGACTTTGTACACCGACGCATGTGTCATTCCTATTTTGCACCCGCGCAAAGCGCGCTTTTCCCTCCACAGAAGCACGTCGCTAAACTAGTGAATGAACTTGCGCTCCCTGGGCGGTTCAGCGCAAAAAAGGAGGCGTGTTCCGGCGCAAACAATCCCTGGTGCTATTTTGCTGTTCCATTAAACAATTGCGCCACTGACCAGAAAAAACCTAGTCTAAAGTCAGTGGCGCGTTGAGCGTTGTTCATTATGCTATTTTAAGGGCGCATGCTTGACCATAATGTATAGCGTGCACAACGCGCATACACTTTGCTCATGTAACCTACACAGATGCAACAGTTATTTTTGCAAATCATAAATTGTTACACTAAAAAAATATTAACACTTGAGATGACGGAAATCATTGTGGTGTGCCACGAAGATGTGAAAAAATAGGCATAAATCTAGATTCAGATTCAGATTCAGGCTAATTGTAATAATTAAGGATAAGACCTGTTTGCCCAATAGTGGCAAGACATATGTATATATGTATATAAGGACATCTGACAAATTGGTTTGTCCGTCAAGAACCAGGAAAAAAAATCGACTGAAAAACTGAAAAAACTGAAAGACTGAAAAAAAAAAGACTGTGAAATCACCTTTACCATAATGTACAACATTACAACTTCACTTCTCTGTCTTTCACTGCTCTTACAAGAACATCAGTCTCCTCGGCTGTGAACCGCTCCTGGCGTGCGCCTGGTAAATACGCCATAATAATAGCAATCCATAATGGAACTTGCGCACCTGCTTTTAAAGGGAATGTTGGATGACGCTCTGATTGGTTTATTCACGTTACGCCCAAACCACACCTATGAATAATGAAGCTACTTCAGACCAACCCATTTTAGATTTGCGCCGGGCGCAAGAGCCATTTATCCCGCCGGGAAAATAGCAACAGCGCCGAGACCCGCCCACAAAGTTACTTGCGCTTCGCGCTTTGACACTTGTGTTTCAGATCGTTAAAATAGGGCCCTATATATGCCAGCACGTTACGGTATTGTTGTTCGTTACCACGGCAATCACTTGCGTGTCAGGGTTTGAAAGTGCATCTCATGTATGAAACTTATCTGTACACATGACGGGCGGCAATAATATCGCAAGAAAAGCCTGACGTGTACTGACAACTGCATTATTTAACCGCATTTTCTTCAATACAATGTTAAGGCAAGTGTCAAGTCAGTTTCATTCATAATGTTTCTACTTCATGTAACATGATAGTTCATACTGGAGTGAAGCCGTTCTCATCGTGTGATTGGGGAAAACATTTCTGAGGGCGTGAGCTCGTGCCAGGGGCGCGGATAGTGAGCCGTTGGAAGTGCCATCCTACGTCACGATGTACCACAACGTCCAATAGGAAAATTCAACTGCAGTAGCCACCGTTCAACCTTAAGAGGGCAGCACTTTGGCGGTTTTACACCATATTTTATAGAATTAAAACACTTTATACTAGGGCTGGGCGATATGGAGCAAAAAATATATCTCGATAAATTTTGCTATATCTCGATATATGATATATATCTCGATATCTTTACAGGAAAAATAACCCCCCAAAAACTAATATGCCAAATACCACAAAGTCTTTTTTTTAATTGAAGTGCAAAGAGGTAGGCAGTTCATGTAGGAACAAAGTAGGGATGCAACAATACAGTAAGTCCACAGTTCAATACATACCTCGGTTTTTTTTACCACGGTTTTCGGTTCGGTTCAGATTTTTGCTATTCTATTCTTAGCCGAATGGCAAGAGCTTAAGGTGGAATTTTTTTTATTTTTTTTATTGCAATACTCTTTCTTTATTTTACTTAAAAGACTTGAAAAACCTTACTTAAACTTAAAACTTTACTTTTAAAAAACCTTGTACACATTCCTAGTGTACTGTATAATATAAAATAAATATATATTTATAAAGATTTACACTGGCAGCTCAGAGCTGTACAGCAACATTTAAGTATGAAATTGAATTAATAAATGTAAAAATAAAACACTACATAGACTTCCCTATAAAATATACATTGATTCTTATTAAAGGGTTAGTTCACCCAAAAATGAAAATTCTGTCAGTAATTACTCAGCCTCATGTTGTTCCAACCATGTAAGACCTTCGTTCATCTTCGGAACATAATTTAGTATATTTTTGATGAAATCTGAGAGCTGTCTCACTCCTCCATAGGCTTTCAGAGGGAATGAAACTTGATGGCCCAGAATAGTAAGTAAAAACGTCATTTAAGGAGTCCAAATGACTACAGTGGCTCTGTATTAAGTCTATCATGCGACGAAAATACTTTTTGAGCGGAAAAACAACAAAAATAACGACTTTATCACACTATTATTGTTGTTCAATTTGAGCCTCTGACGAGAGTTTGCGGGAGTGCCACGACGCATGCGCGAGAACTGAGATTACGGCGTTCTTCTTCTACTACTACTTGTTACTGGCTGCTCACTCTTTCGGAGTAGGGTTAATCTCAGTTCTCGCGCGTTTCATTCCCTCTGAAAGCCTATGGAGGAGTGAGACAGCTCTCAGATTTCATCAAAAATATACTAAATTATGTTCCGAAGATGAACGAAGGTCTTACATGGTTGGAACAACATGAGGGTGAGTAATTACTGACAAAATTTTCATTTTTGGGTGAACTAACCCTTTAAAGCTACTGTATTAGTTTTTCAGTCAAGAGCCGTAAATGATTTTGTCTTTGTCTTTTGTTATTTTATTAACCACTAAAGGAATAGTTCACTCAAAAATGAAAATTCTGTCATTGATTACTCGCGCTCAAGTTGTTTTAAACCTGAATAAAGTTCTCTCTTCTGTTGGACATAACATATATTTTGAAGAATATTGGAAACCAAATTGCTGGTAAACAATATATCGATATATACGATATGTCAAAATCCATATCGTGTTTAAAAAATATCTCGATATATTTTAAATATCGAGATATCGCCCACCCCTACTTTATACCCAAATGTCAAAACATTTACTTGAATCAATGAACAGCATTAATAAAGCCCCAGTATTACAGATCATTAACTAAAGAAAGTTGGTTTAGAGTTTAGTTACCCTTTAAGGATGAGCGGCAGCGTGTTCACTAGGCTGCGCTGCTGTCAATGTAAGACCTCTACACATCTCGTTGGCCTCTGTAATGTTGGTCGCAATTCATCAACTAACTGCAAAATTGTGTCGTGGGAGTCTGTTTTTATTTATAAAAATGTTATCATCAAAGCACAGCACGGTCTCCAAAGGTCTCTCCACCATCAAACGTTGCTGCTCTTCATCTTATATCATTATTAAATGTAACGCTCTCTCGAAAAAGGATTTTTGTACTGTGATTTTTACCGTTGGATTTCAAAAAGGTTTGAAGTTAGGACACCAGTGGGGTTGTCCTAAAGTTAAGTCAGCTTTTAGGATTTTTTGTCGAGTTAGGATGCTTCTGTAAAACCCATTTCCTATCCATAGTTAAGATAATATTATGCACTTAAGAAATGTCATTCTGTAATAACGTTTGTCCTAAATGCGGTCCTAACTGAAATTGCCATGGTTACCAAACAGATAAGATAGGATTCTAAAGTTAAGATATTTCTGTAATACGCCCCCTGGTGACGATGTCTGTGTGTTGGTGGGCGTTGGCTGTGACAGTAAGCTTCTGCACGCATATAGAGCTTACCGCTGTTGGCGCATATGACCTATTATCCTGCCATTACTTATATTCTTTTGTTTTAAAAATACTTAATATTTATCTATTTCAGTTCGTGATTAGGAGATGATGATGAGCACACATGACGATGAGTGCTGCTTATATTTATCAAGCAGTAAAAATGCCTCTTCCCATGCTTGAAATTTCAATCAGTTTGGGCATTTTTATTCAGACTGAGGTGTTTACATGGAGCGTTTTCATTCAGATTAGAATTTTAAACTGACTGCAATCGGAATACAATGCTCCGGATTAATGCACCAAATGAAGACCAATGGTGTTCATGGGTTCCCGCAAACATCTTCTGCAACTACATCACTGTAGTACAATGCTCCGGATAACATCACTGTAGTTGTAGCTCTGTTCTAATTTGATATTACATCTGGTCTCTACCTATCTGGTCTCTGAATTGCAGAGGAGATGCTCACCTCCTGAGTGTTAATACAACAATATTGTGGTTGCTTATTTATGAAAAGAAAAGGCACAGAAAACAAAAATACAAGAAAAGTATACTTTTACTGTATTTTTGTTTTCTGTGCCTTTTCTTTTAACCAACCTGGTCTCATTGTGAAAATGTACCTCTGGCAACGTTTTTGCAAACCGCCAAAATACGTACCAATAAGTACATATCTCTGCAGTTTCAAAGTGAAATGAACACTAGAGGCAGTAAAACAGCAAGCACTTTTTATCGTTTTTTTTTTTTTCCATGTAAATGAATAAATTTTGGAGTTTGCGTCACTTAATCTGCTCCATATGCTCGGCTTTTTTTATATAATAAGTTTGCTCAGTAGCTCAGCTGGTACAAATTTGTACTTGTAATAATGAAAGCTCAGGTACGAATCCCGTGAAAGACAAGTCATGATAAAAGAGCTCAAAGATGAGTTCACACAAGCTTAACAAGACATGGTTACTATTGTATTTTTGTCACATTTGCTTTTGTTAACACTATCGGTTAGGTTTAGGGTTTAGTGTAGGTGTACGTTAAAAAAACAATGTCACAAAACGTCAGATTGATGCTCATCTGTTCCGGGAAAAAAACGAAGCTTTTGGCGGCACCCAGTGGACACATCACTTTGAAACTGCAGTGATATGTACATATTGGTACGTATTTTGGGGTTTGCAAAAACGTTGCCAGAGGTACATTTTCGCAATGAGACCAGGCTGCTTTTAACACAATGTAGCAACATAACTGACCTTAGTGCTATTTTGTTGACCTTAGTGCTATTTTGTATTTTGTTGACCTTAGTGCTATTTTGACAAGTTTTACTTGCCAATAGGAAATTGTCAATTTTGAGGGAGTAATGAGTCTGTCTTTGTTGCTTAGATCTTATGATTTTTCTAGTAATTCTATTTGTTTACATTTCAGATGCAGTGAGGTGAGCTGGTCAGTGATGTAATGTTCCTGGCAGCTAAGTTTACTCCATCAAAAGAAAGTGATCCAGGAAATGTGTGAAAATGAGGATGTCCATGATTCATGTTATCTAAAACTAAAATTCAAAAGCACTTGACAACCTCTAAGAATGATAAAATAAACTAGTTAAAAGTAGTTTAATTATAAAACTTATCTTTGCTCTACCTTTTTGTTGTTATATATTGCTGTATTTTATATTTTTGTTTCTCTGGATTTGTTTTGTAATTGCATAAATGAAATGTCATAACTATATTTTATTGTAATATTTGGACCAAAATGCTGTACAATAAAAATATAATTAGTGAACTTATTATTTACAATCAAGATTTGTTCTTTCATTTTGCACAATCATCAAACAGCAAAGTACAGACTGAATTAAAATGGTAGTTTTATATTTATTTATTGCAGGTTTGAGTGGCACACATTAATTTTAATGCAGTTCAAAAGAAACTTGCTTATTGTAAAGACAGTTTTGCATAGTGATACTAGATCACACATCTCCATTTTTGCATCCAGTAATCATAGACTAGCCAGCTTCAGAGAACTCTTCACTCCTTTAAGTCGTCCAGCTGCTGCCAGCTCACCCAGGTAACTGAAGAATAAAAGAACAAGTCAATAATAAAGCAATTTTTAAGAATGAAATATATATATATATATATATATATATATATATATTATTATTTTTTTTTTTTTAAATGTGATTTGATATTGTAATTTGTTATATGACATTATTATCATCTTTTTTTCTGGATTGGAATGGAGTACTGTTATTTTTATGTAACATCCTGCCATGGGACTACAGATGTAAATGAGCTTTTAAGCTAACTCACACAACAACTGTGATGTGCATGGTCACTGTTAAATAAACTAAACATGTATACAGTTACTAGACTATAAAACTAGTAAAAAAAAGATAAACTGAAAATAAAAACCGGATAAAAATACGTATACTATATAGAACAAATGGAGCAGAGCGTAAAACACTAATAATAACACAGCAATACGAACCTATTGAGTGCTTCTGCCCTGAGGGCAGCACGTTAAACACTAATAATAACACAGTGATACAAACCTATTGAGTGCTTCTGCCTTGAGGGCAGCGCGTTAAACACTAATAATAACACAGTGATACGAACCTATTGAGTACTTCTACCCTGAGGGCAGCGCGTTAAACACTAATAATAACACAGTGATACGAACCTATTGAGTACTTTTGCACTGAGGGCAGCGCGTTAAACACTAATAATAACACAGTGATACAAACCTATTGAGTGCTTCTGCCCTGAGGGCAGCGCGATGAACACTAATAATAACACAGTGATACAAACCTATTGAGTGCTTCTGTCCGGAGGGCAGCGCGATGAACACTAATAATAACAGTGATATGAACCTATTGAGTACTTTTGCCCTGAGGGCAGCGCGTTAAACACTAATAATAACACAGTGATACAAACCTATTGAGTGCTTCTGCCCTGAGGGCAGCGCGATGAACACTAATAATAACACAGTGATACAAACCTATTGAGTGCTTCTGCCCGGAGGGCAGCGCGTTAAACACTAATAATAACACAGTGATATGAACCTATTGAGTACTTTTGCCCTGAGGGCAGCGCGTTAAACACTAATAATAACACAGTGATACAAACCTATTGAGTGCTTCTGCCCTGAGGGCAGTGCGATGAACACTAATAATAACACAGTGATACGAACCTATTGAGTGCTTCTGCCCGGAGGGCAGCGCGATGAACACTAATAATAACACAGTGATATGAACCTATTGAGTACTTTTGCCCTGAGGGCAGTGCGTTAAACACTAATAATAACACAGTGATATGAACCTATTGAGTACTTTTGCCCTGAGGGCAGCGCATTAAACACTAATAATAACACAGTGATACGAACCTATTGAGTGCTTCTGCCTTGAGGGCAGTGCGTTAAAAACTAATAATAACACAGTGATACGAACCTATTGAGTGCTTCTGCCTTGAGGGCAGTGCGTTAAACACTAATAATAACACAGTGATATGAACTTATTGAGTACTTTTGCCCTGAGGGCAGAGCGTTAAACAGTAATAATAACACAGTGATACAAACCTATTGAGTGCTTCTGCCTTGAGGGCAGCGCGTTAAACACTAATAATAACACAGTGATACGAACCTGTTGAGTGCTTCTGCCCTGAGGGCAGCGCGTTAAACACTAATAATAACACAGTGATATGAACCTATTGAGTACTTCTGCCCTGAGGGCAGCGTGTTAAACACTAATAATAACACAGTGATACGAACCTATTGAGTACTTCTGCCCTGAGGGCAGCGCGTTAAACACTAATAATAACACAGTGATACAAACCTATTGAGTACTTCTACCCTGAGGGCAGCGCGTTAAACACTAATAATAACACAGTGATACGAACCTATTGAGTGCTTCTGCCCTGAGGGCAGCGCGTTAAACACTAATAATAACCAGGGCTTAAAAACAGAAAAAAATATCAATCGGTTCACTCCGAGCAGAATCGATATTCTAGCGTTTCCGTTTTTGCGTTCCTCAATAGACATTACTGTTCCGAAAACGGTTTGATATGAAAAAATACTGGTTAATATTGTTATTTTAATTTAGCCTATACTTTAAACAAATATGTATAAATAGACTTATTTTCACTCAATAACAATATAACGCATGGTAATTAAACTTGAATATTTATTTCATAACATTTTTAAAACCAGAAATACATGCATTAATTACAAAGCATAAACAGCAGACCTGTTTTAATGGAGCGTTAGACAATCTAAAGTGGCCCTCTTGTGCCGAATTATTTTCAGAAGAGTGATAACATTCTTTGTACATAACTTTTTTTCAACACAACTTGTTTTAAAAATTGCATGAATAAAGAATAAATAAACTGGAAAACCATTGCTCTTTTAATGCACCGTCAACTGCTAATTTCAAAGCAAACACTGCGCAACACGTCCTTGCATCACATAATCAAATTCAGTCAGCTAATAAAGCTTGATCATTTAATGCAATTTAACATACCATTTAATACAAAGCATCAACCATCTATATAGAAAACATTGACCTGTCCTGTATTGGCAATCTGAAAGACTATAGGAAAAATGTTTGATAGATGCTAGTAGCCTGCTTGGACAGGCTTAAACAAAATCCATAAACTAGCCTAAATCAGTCTATTTGAGTTTAGAGTCCGTACTGCTTATTTAAACGTTCGAAAAGAATGTCCTCC
This sequence comes from Gobio gobio, assembly GCF_949357685.1. Taxonomy (NCBI): domain Eukaryota; kingdom Metazoa; phylum Chordata; class Actinopteri; order Cypriniformes; family Gobionidae; genus Gobio; species Gobio gobio. The sequence continues at coordinate 27,879,759 of NC_137120.1, forward strand.
AATACCTGCACATTCATAGTAGACCTCAGCGGGGAAAGAAATGTACTTGAGGCATGAAAATGCGCGCTCTATACTGACTTGCGTACTGGTAGATTCATAGATGACTGCTGCGCGGGCATTTCACTCACGCTTGATAAGTCAACGTCACATGCCGTATTCATGATTGGTCACTGCCAAATTAAAATATTAAAGAGAACGATAAAATAACGTTATTAACCGGTTAATGGTAATTTCAAATTAACGTTTCTGTTCAGAACGATTCAAATTGATTTTGATTTCGTTTCCGTTTTTGTTCCTCTTAAAATTTCGTTCGTTTCCGGTTTTCGTTTTCGTTCCTTGAACCGGTTCAGAGCCCTGATAATAACACACTGATACAAACCTATTGAGTACTTCTACCCTGAGGGCAGCGCGTTAAACACTAATAATAACACAGTGATACGAACCTATTGAGTACTTCTACCCTGAGGGCAGCGCGTTAAACACTAATAACACAGTGATACGAACCTATTGAGTACTTCTGCCCTGAGGGCAGCGCGTTAAACACTAATAATAACACAGTGATACGAACCTATTGAGTACTTCTGCCCTGAGGGCAGCGCGTTAAACACTAATAATAACACAGTGATACGAACCTATTGAGTACTTCTGCCCTGAGGGCAGCGCGTTAAACACTAATAATAACACAGTGATATGAACCTATTGAGTGCTTCTGCCTTGAGGGCACCGCGTTAAACACTAATAATAACACAGTGATACGAACCTATTGAGTACTTCTACCCTGAGGGCAGCGCGTTAAACACTAATAATAACAGTGACACGAACCTATTGAGTACTTCTGCCCTGAGGGCAGCACGTTAAACACTAATAATAACAACACAGTGATACGAACCTACTGAGTACTTCTACCCTGAGGGCAGCGCGTTAAACACTAATAATAACACAGTGATACGAACCTATTGAGTACTTCTGCCCGGAGGGCAGCGCGTTAAACACTAATAATAACACAGTGATACGAACCTATTGAGTACTTCTACCCTGAGGGCAGCACGTTAAACACTAATAATAACACAGTGATACGAACCTATTGAGTACTTCTGCCCGGAGGGCAGCGCGTTAAACACTAATAATAACACAGTGATACGAACCTATTGAGTACTTCTACCCTGAGGGCAGCGCGTTAAACACTAATAATAACAGCGATACGAACCTATTGAGTACTTCTACCCTGAGGGCAGCGCGTTAAACACTAATAATAACACAGTGATACGAACCTATTGAGTACTTCTGCCCTGAGGGCAGCGCGTTAAACACTAATAATAACAAAGCGATACAAACCTATTGAGTGCTTCTGCCCTGAGGGCAGCGCGTTAAACACTAATAATAACAGCGATACGAACCTATTGAGTACTTCTACCCTGAGGGCAGCGCGTTAAACACTAATAATAACAGCGATACGAACCTATTGAGTACTTCTACCCTGAGGGCAGCGCGTTAAACACTAATAATAACACAGTGATACGAACCTATTGAGTACTTCTACCCTGAGGGCAGCGCGTTAAACACTAATAATAACACAGTGATACGAACCTATTGAGTACTTCTGCCCGGAGGGCAGCGCGTTAAACACTAATAATAACACAGTGATACGAACCTATTGAGTACTTCTGCCCGGAGGGCAGCGCGTTAAACACTAATAATAACACAGTGATACGAACCTATTGAGTACTTCTACCCTGAGGGCAGCGCGTTAAACACTAATAATAACAGCGATACGAACCTATTGAGTACTTCTACCCTGAGGGCAGCGCGTTAAACACTAATAATAACACAGTGATACGAACCTATTGAGTACTTCTGCCCTGAGGGCAGCGCGTTAAACACTAATAATAACAAAGCGATACAAACCTATTGAGTACTTCTGCCTTGATATCATCTGAATTTTTGCATCAGCTCCAGAGACAGCGAGCAGTTTTGGAAAAGCATTTTTACTGCAGTGACACGGTAACACTTTGCATTAGTTAACATGAACTAACCGTGAACAACATCTCTGTTCAGCATTAGTTCATCTTTGTTAACGTTAGTTCATAATATCCAGCTGTTCATGGTTTGTTCATGTTAGTTCACAGTGCATTAATGTTAGTAAGATTTTAATAATGCATTAGTAAATGTTGAAATTAAAATGAACAAAGATAAATAAATGCTTTATAAGTGCAGTTCATTATTAGTTCATGTTAACAAATGTAGTTAACTAATGTATACCTTATTAAGTGTTACCAGTGACACCATAAGCAGCTTTGATGTGGTCGAGCGATGAAGCAGTCAAATTAAAATGCATGTGATAGGACATTTAGACCAGTGTTTCCCAACCTTTTTTCAGACATGGCACCCTTTGAAAATGTTCTCCATTTTGTGGCACCCCCTCGCATACGTTACGTTAGGGGTGTAAAGGTACAGTTTGCTCACGGTTCGGTTTGTATCACGGTTTTAGGTTCACGGTTTCGGTACGGTTCAGTATTTCCTATGTTCAGGGAAAAAATAACTACTGTCAAATAAAAATAAAGAAAATAATAAGAACAAATAATTTAAATACAAGCAGCAGCACATATAAATACTATTGAGCAAAGATACTAATAAAATAAACTATGCTTTTCAGGTTTTTCAGGTAGGCCTATATCTATCATTAGTTTTCAGGTACAGAAATTGATCAAATGTAAAATAACATAGCATATTTGACTGTATAAATGAAAGATTAATCCTATTAAACTTACAAAAGCTATTCAATCAAGAGCAGTGAGTGATGTCCTTGTCTTTTGTTGTTTGACATTAAACAGACAGCAGTAAAGGCTACTGCCCCTTTAAGACCTAAAGCTCGGATATGCGTCGTCTTTCTTGACTGTATAAAGTTTACTTAAGGCATATACATACTATGTCTGCTAGAATACTCATCAAGATGGACATGTTGACATACTTAGTTAACTAATTTATACCTTATTAAGTGTTACCAGTGATACCATAAGCAGCTTTGATGTGTTCGAGCGATGAAGCAGTCAAATTAAAATGCATGTGATAGGACATTTAGACGATGATTATTAGCTCTGTGCATTTCTAATGTTCGCTAATTATCTTAGTAAACGTTGGAGGATGTTGAAATTTTAACAAAATTGAAAGTAAATACACTTACCTTGTTATGAATGCATTCTCTCCAGATCAGCGATAACGGCTCAGTCTGGGGGATTCCCTCCACACGTACAAAACTCTTGGCCCGCCTCTGCTTCAATTTCATTGGTTGAATCTGTAAACCAATCATTTTCCTTTCTGCCCTCAGAACATGTTTGAGTAAGTAAAACTCCCATCTGCGAACTTCTATCGGTAGCCTGCTTAGAGCCTGACTTCCATACCGAAATGATCGCTGGTTCATGTCCCGCTCTTAGCAGGTCTGGTTTGAAAAAATATTTGCTGAATATGATATAGGCTATTTTAGCTCACTCTAGAACTAAGCCTTGTAGCGACTATGAGTCAGATAAAGTAATAACTCAACGGGGAATTGAATTAAAATGAAAGAGACTCGAATGACACTATAATTTATAAATAATTTTGAATTAATGTTTACACCTTAACTTATTCGTCCGCCGATATGTAAGAACTTAAAGGGGGCTCTGTTTAAGGGAAACATGTATATTTAGCTCAAATGAATGAATTAATGAATTCATAGGGAATTTTGAGAGTCTATTTTACAGCCGAGCAAATGACTCTTCCAGCGTTCATTTGAACGGGCCGTAAATATCAACTCTGCAGCGGATATTAATATCCGAACAATAGTGAAACACTATTTAACAGCCAGGTAACTTAGATCGGCAGTTCAAGACATTAAATTGATAAGCACATAACACAAGAACAGTTTTCCCGGGTCTTTGATTCGCTGAAGGTCTGGTCGTGTCTTGGATCGACGTCTTGGGAAGCCAATCACGTGGCGTGTTGGCGGCTGGATGAAAGTCTTGTGGGCGTTGTTTGAAGTTGAAGCGCGCTTTTGGAGACTCGTTGAGTAACTTTTGCGGCGAAACTTAACAGAACCCGAGACTTAACGGAAAGAAAATAAACTTTAAGTAAAAGAAAGGAAAGTGAGAGAAGAGCAGATGGCCTGAATGAAATCGTTGTTTAACCCATTTTCTCTGATCTTGGTCTGCTACGATTGTCAGATCGTCTCCTGGGAGCTCTCCGTTCAGAACTCAATCTGGTCAACTCTGAACAACTCTGAACAGCGAACCAACTTGAACTGGATTCTTCGTTCGTGTTCTGAGATTAAACTCAAATATTTGCCCATCCCCTGGATGGGTTCTGGCCAATTGTGTCTCCACCCCTCCCATAAAATTGGGTTATCTATAGTAATTTAGTTTCCTGCTCTTAAGCAGAGAGTAAATTTAGACCTAATTTCCTACTATAAGGACATGATCAATTCTATAAAGATTTCATTCAGCTCATCTGTTGGATTATACCCATACGAACACAAAAATATCAAACACGGTGCCTTTTCATCCACTCATTCAATAGTTACATAATTGCATGAATTGGGAGTGATATACATGCATAATAGATTGTTAGTGTGTTTACAACTGAATACACGTGACTATGTCGAAGGCTATTTGAATGAAAGTCCAATAATCAGTAATTTCATGCACTCCATATGTAACAGTTTCTGTGAGTTTGCTTGGAGTTTTAGCTGTGTCACGTGGAGTTCATTTACCGGTCATTGAAAAGACATAGATCTGGTTTGTTTCTTTGTCTTGTGATCACAACGAGTCCTCTGTCCTCTTTAACTAAGTTTTGGACAAAAGTCCATAGGAAGTCGGTTAATTATTATCTACAATTAGTAGCTCCGGGCAGAATCAAGCCTCCATCTCTCTTGTGATCGATGGTCGATTTCCTGGGGTCTGGAGCAGAATTGGGCTTTGTGAAGGGGATGTTCATTTGATCGAATCATTTGGAAGATTCATTAAACTATGTGTCTGCGCCCACAATTGCTACAGTCTTTAAAATTAATGGTATTCAGAACAGAACAAGAATGAAACATTTAACTATAGACTATGAATCCAAAACAAATTAATTTAAAGCTGAACCGAAACAGAAAAACACAATAGCTACCTCTCTCATTTGTCACAAATCCAAATATTTCCATATTCACAATGTATTTGGATGCTAAACTATATATAATTTACAAGTTTTGTACTTCGACGACAACAACAAACATGCGCAAAAATATGCTTGGCATAACAGCAGAGTGAATGGCACAGATTGAACGATTTCAAATGAGCAGTGTAACTTTATTTGACTGTATTTTATTTTGACAACGAACAGGCATTTCTTAAATATGTGCATTGGCTTAACACGGAACATTTCCATCTAGATCCTATAGAGAAATCCAATATAATGCCCTATGAATTTGTGTTTTAAGATTTGGAAAATATCAGACGAATATAGGCCTACTGTTTGCCATTTCTAAAAAATGTGGCAGGTTTGTTGGTATAATAAGCTTCTCCTTCCGGATTAAATAGTGTTCCGATTTTTTACTTACATTTTTTTCATATTACATTGATTATATAGTTACATAATAACATTGTTACATTTCGTTATATCCAATATATTGTATTGTAATATAAAATATTTTGCCCTTTTGATCGTCCCGTTTATAGTAAAATAAACGACTCCACCAAAAAGTCCACCGTTTTTGTGACCACATGCCGCACCGCTTTTAAACACTGTTTTGATCTATTAGGGATGACTTCTCGTTTTGGAAACATTACTCAACGCTTTTTTCCAGTTATTAGGCTACTAACGTGAAAAGTTTATGTGTAATAAGTTGAATGTAGGTAGGATAATTGCTGAAAATGAAATCTTAGCAATTGCATTAAAGTAGGCTATGATAAAGAGGTGAGATCTTTAATTAATATGGTTAGTAGAGATGAAAATATCCAAAAAGTATAGGCTATTGTAGATAAATATACCCTTTAGTTCATATAGGTACTCCTTTGACTAAAATGATCCGTGCTGAATTTGTCTGGTCTGACTCAGTTCATCATTGATTGGGTGAGAACAGTTCAAACTTGCTGTGGAAATCAGTGGGAGTGGTTCATTATACTATAAGCAAAAGGCCGTAATTGAAAGCTTTAGCATAAGTTCTGCCGGGAAGACTTAATTGTCACGTCACTTCTACTTTTTATCTATCCAATCACATTCTAATACTTGGGTATAAAAGATCGGTAACTACTCATGTCTGAGTTCGCAGATGCTGACGCTCCAATTCAGTAGGCGATCCGGACGTTCCGTAGCGGTCGATCGCTGGTCCTATTATGGAGTTGGTGGTGTGCATACATTGGCGTTCTAAATCCATGTCAGCTATCATGCTGTTCACTGGGCTGCCGCGGCAACAGACGCGAGTGCCTTCACTAACAAGAGCAAAATCTCACGTTCAGGTTCAGAACAATCACTTTCAATGGAGGATTATCTGGGCATGTTATCAAAGACACGGCTGTGATTTTCATCACCTTTCTGACGTCATCACTACATCAGCATTTATCACAGTGATATGCATATGGTTATGGATTCCGATGCCGATTGGATGTAGTATCTTACTCTCTCAATTTTGTGGCAAGCATGTCTGTATAGAGCAGACACATGCATCGTATGAGACACGCACAAGTGTCTGCCGGTCTGCTTGTGCAACGTGGTCGCTCGCTTGTGTCGTAACTTTCCATAGTGCTCGTAAATGATTCGCATGACACCGGTTACTGTTATTGATAGTATTTTGTTAGAAAAGCTGAAACGGAACAGATGGCACAGCATATTAGCCACTATCATTCTCCCCCCGAATGCAAGGAAAACAACACGGGTTTTAAAGCAACACGCACCCATTTAATCGGGGCTTCATGAACTGAAGTTAAGCCGAAATCGGAATGGGTTCAGTGTTATCAGATTGCTAAAATTGAATTTAAAAACTATGCTGAGCAAATTAGCATATTTAAGTACAGCACCAACATCAGTGCTTTGATCCGTTCTGATTCAATGGCGTTAGATTCATCTTCCAAGCGCTGTGAGTTTGTCACATACAACATGCAATTTAACTGACACAACAGCTTCAAGCTTAGAAGTGTTTTGGTCTGTCATCCAGCAGAGTATATATTTTGCTCAAACATACGGGGCGCCCAGTGTTGGAATGGCTTCCTTTTGTGATTCGACATGGCTCCTTCCCTATGAGGAAGAACTGTAGCTTTCTGTGTTCATATAAAGGTGCTTTGCTTATTGCATTATAATATGCGCTAAATATTAATAAATTAGTTAATAAAAAACAAACACGTCATATATATAGTAATTGTGTGCTTTTGTCTTTGCTTTACTTAAGTTAATTTGTCTCTATTGGGGTTTTATTCAGCTACTGATATCTGGATACCTCTTTCTATTTTTAGAAACTTAGAATTTAGTGTTACGTCTCACTTGGTCCTTCCGTGCTAGGACGCCATGGCTACAATTATGAATAAAACAAATGTGTATCCCGCTTGTACTCTCAGCCCCATATATCGGGTAAGGTTTGCATACAAAACAAGGTTTGACTGGATATTCGATAGCAGCACTAATTTAATTCTCGTACTCAATCCGACCCGTTTACATTAAGATTGCATCGTACAGCATCAAAATCGCAGCACGGGAACATAATTATTCACATTTTTATGAATACAGTGAGCAGAGTGCACTCCCTTTTATAAACGCATGAAACTGTCAAATGCTTCAGTTCAGATCAACTCCTATACCAGTGGAAACTGCTGTGGTCAATCTGACTACACCGAATCATGAATCTATCGCATGTTCTACTCTTCGTTGGTCAAACGTATGCACTAGAGGGCAGAATTAGCCAGTGAACAAGTTCTGAACCATTCAATTTGATTGCGTGTTGCGTGTTATGTAACTCCTCCAACTCGGCATTGCATTCAAGCACTCAACAGACATTTACATTGACATTTATGCATTTGGCGGACGCTTTTGTCCAGGGCGACTTGAATTGCATTCAGGGTCCACATTTGGCATTTTTAGGGTCTTGCTTTCCCTGGGAATCGAGCCGTGGCTTGGTGTTGCTGGTGCCACGCTCTACTGTTTGAGATACAGAAAAGACATGTCTGTGACCGGCTACACTCGCATTGTAAACGGCAAAATATTTTAATTCTATAGTGACTAACACAATATACAGGGGAGTAAATATAGCGTTGACTGCTGACACAGTCTGCACATGCGTATTGATTCCTGGCTGCACCGCAAACGACGAGCTCTCTCGCAGTGAGCTTTTTCTCTTCACTAAAGCTGGCATACACGGTGCACTTATAGTCATTGTGATTCGTTGCTTTTCAGACTGTGATCCTGATGCCACCCTGTGGGATCTCAGTGCATTAATGGCAGGCTGTACATTAATCAGACGCATGAGAACTTATCTGGAGTTTTACATCAACCATTCACTTAGCGAAATTATTCAGGCCAAAATTTCATCATGGGTTGGTGAGCATGTCAAACTAACTATTAAAGACATCAGATTTTATTCCAGGGTCAAAGGAATTTTTAGGATTGCGATATTTGTCTCCTACTGTCAAACGTGGCCAAAATCACACAGTATTATCCTGGTTTAGGTTATCATATGATGAATCTCGCATTGATCTCTTTCATAGGTTCGGTAGCTGTGTCGGGTCCTATATAGCTAGTTATGGTTTTATTGACTAGTAAAGCTTAACCATATAAAACATTCTTTTCCTTTTGCAAGGGCATTGTCCGGTGTTCTCAATCACATGCGCATGTTATGTATTTGTCATGCTGTTCTGGTTTATTTTCTTTTGGGGGTTCTCTCAGCAGGTTTGACGGTTAGATGGTGTTCAATCAAGCTGTGAGCGGGAGATACGCCCAGGGGTTAAGAATCCTCCTAACTGCAGATGGAAAGAAATGTGTTCTCCAACTCCCCTGTGCATGGGCCATTCTTTCAGATTGGTGTTGCTATGAACATAGCACAATGCGCGGAGATGGCATCCTCTACCAAGGTCTCCCCTATCAAGAAGCATCTGAATGCGGGATTCCATGATGGTCAAGATGGTTTTCTTCAGCAATGCTCAAACCATCAGGCATGTTCAGTAAACTCTCCCATAATTCCAAAGGTAAAACTAAGATTACCTACTTATCTTAACAAACATCAGGTAAGCTCAAAGCTTTTAATTTAACTCCTAACACTTAAATCGTAAAGGTCGCTCTTCCACTTACACCGATATTCTGCTAGAAGCTGTGTTTTATCAGCCCTTTTCGGCTTCATGTGTCCAGGGAAATTCTCTTCAGAAACTAATCAGTTTGATCCTACTCTCTGTCTTTCCTATTCTGATCTTCACGTCTCACTCAATTTCTTTACTCTTTTACTTAAGCATTCTAGAAAGACTCTAAAAGGTTCTGGTATCACATTAACAATTTCTAAGATGAAGAATAATATCTGTCCCTTCACTTCCATGGTTAAATATCTTCGTCCTAAGACTTCTGACCACTCCCCCCTATTTATTTTATCTAATGGAGCACCTCTCTCTAAGGCCTGGTTTCAAACCCACTTTTATACTGACCTTAAAAGCTGCAGTTTACCTCCTTCTCTTCATATCTGACTTTCCTACAGCTACGACCATGGAATTTCAAGCTACTGGGGAGATGGTGTTCTTCTACATTTGAGTCTTATATAAGACCGAAAAATAAATAAATAAATAAATAAAATCATCCTTGAAGCTCAGCAAGCTCTCAATTAATGGTTCAGGTAAATCCCTATGCAACTACTGGTGGTGGTGTTCCTGCCAATTTGGCTCGGTATGTTATGATAGCATGGTCTTTCTACTATATCAAAAGATGGCCTGTGGTCCATGTGTCCTATCAAAAGATTGTTTGTGGCCCATGTGTACTATCAAAAGTTGGCCTGTAGCCCATGTGTCCTATCAATAGATGTCCGTACATCATGGTAGCTGTGAATCTCGCGTCAGGAACTACGATGGCCAGTGGTTTCGCATCTTAACCCAAAATAGTACATGGTCTAAAATCTAAGTAAATCCCTATGCAACTACTGGTGGTGGTTTAATATGAATGTTAGACAGCACACGGCCATCTAATACAAATGCAGTGGGAGGATCAGACAGTTCCCGTATGGGAATACCATGTTCAATAGCCCAGCTCTCATCCATGAAGTTTCCCTCAGCACCAGAGTCAATAAGGGCAGAACAGGGAAATGATGAGCCCCGCCAGTGCACGACAGCATCAAACATAGTGCGGTTCTTGTGAAGTGGGGAGATGGGGGTTGTGCTCATCAGTACTCCCCGAACTACTGACGAGCTCTTGCTTTTACTGGACAGGAAGTAGCGTAATGACCAGAGCCGCCACAGTACAGGTAGAGACCCTCCTGTATGCGCCATTGACGTTTGGTGGAAGAAATCCATGTTCTCCCCAGCTGCATTGGTTCAGGATCAGAACTTGATTCAGAAAAGGGTGCGGCGGAAGGATACATCGGTTGCTCGGGGTTGCTACTGCGTGCACCTCGACGCAGATCAAAACGCTTGTCAAGACGGATCGCCAGCTCCACCAGTTGGTTAAACTGGGAAGGAATCTCTCTTGCAAAAATCTTGTCCTTGAGCTCATCATTTAACCCGTCCAGGAAACGTGCAGAAAGAGCGGGTTCGTTCCATTCACAGGTAGCGGGCAAAGTCTGAAACTCAATGACAAAGTCAGTAGCGGAATGCTTACCCTGGCACAAGGCGGCGAGCTGCCGAGAAGCTTCCTTTCCGAAGACGGAGCGATCAAACACCCTTATCATTTCCTCCTTAAAGGTAGCGAATTGCTGCCCCAGGCGAAGATGGTGAAGCTGGTTTGTGAGTTCGGTAACTTGGGCTGCCAGACTCTCCACAGCATGCTTGGTGACAGAGAGCTCCTCCTCATGCTTGCCTAGCAGAGCTCCTTGCATCTCAACAGCAGCACGGAAAGGCATCTCCTTTGCTGGGTCCATGGTGGCCAGATTATTCTGTCAGTGAATGGAGAGAGGACCCAAATGCGGAGAGAGGAACCAAAAGGTGCAGAAGAGAAATGTTTATTTAGAAATGTATGTTTAGTCACAAAAGGAACTTAGGCAGATTGCCGATCACAGGAAATGGTGATGCAGATCTGGAGCATAACACAGGCATCAAACAATAGAGACAGTCCATAGAAACAGGCCGATGTCTGTGCTCGCAGCGAGTAGGCAGTGGCGAGCGAAACAGCCCCAGTCAAAGCACTCTGCACCACAGACAGCGTCCAGATGGTTACTCAAGTAAAGCAGGAGACTGGACAGAAAAACAGGTGAGACCAACACGACAACACAGGTCGATCCATCCAGACTAGACAGGGCAAATGAGAGACATGAACTACAGGGAGTGCAGAATTATTAGGCACGTTGATTTTCTGATCATATTTTTTTTCCAGGCACATTTGACCAATTCCAAACCACAGTAATCCTAATAACTACTATTAATTTAGTATTTAATAATGGATAAGTGATATATAATTGTTCATGAAGGCTGGAAATGAAAAACACCTTATATTCAGGTGTGCAGAATTATTAGGCATGTTTTCTTTTACAGATAAATTGAGCCAAAAAAGAGATTTAACTCAGACTGAAAAGTCAAAAAGTATTAAATGCCCATGAGAAGGATGCAATACTAATGCAATACTAGACATTGAAGTTAAGAAATGACCATTGGACAGTGAAATGCTCGTTGGGTCAGCAGGGCCAGACAAAAACATGTGGCGGAGAAAAGACACCTATTAACCGCAAAAGAAAGAAGAATTAAGGTGAAGAATTAAGGGTGAAACCATCAGGAACCCTTTAGTCTCCAGCGCCACCATTTTCCAGAGCTGCAACCTACCTGGAGTCTCCAGAAGTGCAAGGTGTCAGGATCTCAGAGACTTCAGTTAGGTAAAGAATCCTAAAAAATGACCCCCACTAGATAAGAATCACAAGCTGAAGTGTTGTAAAATACATGAAGAAGGTTTTTTTTATAGGCTTTATAGGTTTTATAGGTTGAGAATGACTCTTGAAGGACCAGCACCACATCCTAGTACCACTGTTTGAAGAATTCATCTTCCAGAATCTGGCAGTACGTTTTGGGAGTTCATTTTAGTCCATCCTGAAGTCCGTTTTGCAGAGATGGACTAAAAATGAACTCCCAAAACGTACTGCCAGATTCTGGAAGATGAATTCTTCAAACAGTGGTACTAGAGGATGTGGTGCTGGTCCTTCAAGAGTCACTCTCAACCTATCTGTCCATAAAGCCTATAAAAAAACCTTCTTCATGTATTTTACAACACTTCAGCTTGTGATTCTTATCTAGTGGGGGTTATTTTTTAGGATTCTTTACCTAACTGAAGTCTCTGAGATCCTGACACCTTGCACTTCTGGAGACTCCAGGTAGGTTGCAGCTTTGGAAAATGGTGGCGCTGGAGACTAAAGGGTTCCTGATGGTTTCACCCTTAATTCTTCACCTTAATTCTTAATTCTTTTGCAGTTAACAGGTGTCTTTTCTTCACCACCTGTTTTTGTCCGATCCTGCTGACCCAAAGAGCATTTCACTGTCCAATGGTCATGCCTTAACTGCAATGTCTAGTATTGCATTAGTATTGCATCCTTCTCATGGGCATTTAATACTTTTTGACTTTTCAGTCTGAGTTAAATCTCTTTTTTGGCTCAATTTATCTGTAAAAGAAAACATGCCTAATAATTCTGCACACCTGAATATAAGGTGATTTTCATTTCCAGCCTTCATGAACAATTATATATCACTTATACATTATTAAATACTAAATCAATAGTAGTTATTAGGATTACTGTGGTTTGGAATTGGTCAAATGTGCCTGGAAAAAAAATGTGATCAGAAAATCAACGTGCCTAATAATTCTGCACTCCCTGTAGAGCGAGAAGCATACAATAATAATCTGGCAAAGAAGCCACAAACAGGAGGCACTAAATAGCCAGAAAGATGAATACAAAGAGGAACAGGTGCGGTCTCAATCAGAGAGTGCGCTGATTGCGATAGCAAACAGGTGGGAAGGAGAAGAGAGCCAAACCTAACTCATGACAGAACATTGCAGCCGAAGCTATTTCTCTCTGTTTGGCGAGTCACGTAAGGACTGTGCTCCTCCGCAGTGGTTCCTACCAGTCTGGTCTGAAGTAGTCCCAATATAAACACTTATAAGTGTACCATTTTACTGTAAAACAAAAACACGTTTTGGAAAATGGATTTATGTTGTACATTCTCATATTATAATTTTTGTAAATCTTGAATGCAAAAAAGTTACGGACAGCAGCTTTAACAAATGGTATTTAGCAATTAATGAAGTATTACTGTTATCGTCAATTACAATTAATGATCCTGTACTTGTACATTGTGGTACTAATTATACCTGTAATTAGTACCACAATGTACAAGTACAGGATCATTGATTGTTACATTTTTCACATTGCATATTATTACTGTGTTTAATATGAATAATACGAGTTTGGCTGTATTATAGCAGATTCAAGTTTTGATGCTGTGGTCCTTTATGAATGTCTGCTGCCAATGTGAATTGTTTTCTTCTTTTTCTATCCAAAAAAATAAATGAATTCAAGGTGAACCCCATTTGTGAGTGTGTCCTTCCACATCCTGCGATTGTTCACTAGAATTAGATGTGTGTGATGCTTGGCGAATAATTTACCTATTTCTCCCCAAATCACAAATCATTCACAAGAATTGATTATATTTAACTTTCATCATCACTACTTTTCAGGTCTAATCAATATTGAATTTCTTCCACAAAGTGTTTCTGATCATAATGCTGTATTAACATGTAACATCTCATAATTATCTTTAAATCAAAGATAGTTACATATCTGATTTTGGGTGGGTTTCCCACATAAACGATGATTAATTCTACTTGATAAAATAAGGCAGCCACACAACTTCTGGTTGTTTGTTCCTTTTACCTGAATTTCTTTCATTTATGGTGTGCATTTAACAACCAACTCATTATACTACAACCACAACAGTGCTAGTATCCTTCATACCCCACTTGTGCATCTGAGATCAAACATTAATCCATCTTGATCAAACTATGTATCAAGTCTTTGCTTGTACAAACACTATATGTGTAAGAGTCAAAGAAACCAGTCTTATCTGTGTTAAACACTGAAGGAGTTCAGAGGAGATATCGACTGAAGTTACTGATGTCCTTGAATCACAATGGTAGTCCGTATTGTAGAACGTCAAAGCAGTCCTCAATGCAAATCCATATAAGAGAAGACAATTTGGTCAACTTAAGTCCTTGTCAACAGCATCAATGAAGATTCCAATTCCATCCTCAACATGATCATAGGCATCAAACATCCCATAGCCATAAACCCTTCTCTACAAACAAAAAAAAAACAAATTAATATCTATTTAACATAATACCTGTCAACCACAGGAAATTGTACCCATTAGTTTTGTTTTATACAAAATTATTAATCAATCTACCTCTTTCATAATTAAATAAAGGTAAAACAAATAACGATACTCACAATTGAGAATGAAGCAAAAATGCTTCTCAACAAGGGTTCCTCAAATTTACATTTACATTTATATTAATGCATTTGGCAGACGCTTTTATCCAAAGCGACTTACAGTGGGACAATCCCCCTGGAGCAACATGGAGTAAAGTGCCTTGCTCAAGGACACACTGGTGGTGACCGCTGGGATCGAACCAGCAACCTTCTGCATATCAGTTCCATGGTTTAACCCACTGGACCACCATCTCACCATCTCAAATGCAGTAGATCAGCTCAAACACTGCTACCATGCACATGGGCACACAAACCAACTCTTAATCAATTCTTCTTCTATCCATTTATCCAGGCTTACCTAAAGTTAATACTGCCCCCTACCAGGTAGGATCGCTACTACAGCTGCACTTAATTCGTAGCAGGCTGAAGACTGTTACAAACACAATCTTCAGTATGTAATATAGTCCTTAAACCACTCTGGGGCATGACACACTCAACAAGGACTTGAAGTACAAGGAGGAGAGATTGACATTTAAGATGTCTGGGGTGCTTGAAAAGGCCTAAAGTAGTCTTCTGGTCACACAGGATGAAGACGGAGCCATGGCCGTCCAGGCCTCCTAATGCGCACAAACAAACCAACTTGAATCTTTGTCCGACTGTGTACTCTTTAATTTCGTTTTGTGACTGTTGGATGATTTGCTTCTGTTGGGGTAACAGCCTAGGACCCAGGACCAGTAGTGAAAAATTAAAACCAAGAGTCAGGAGTTAGATTAATTAAAGAAAAATGTACTGAAGAATAGTTTGCAGTTTCATCAGCAGAAGCCAGCTTCAAGTCTCACAAGGAGTTTGTAGGCCGTGCTCCCTCTAACAGTCTCCCCGCCTCCACCTATCGTACATACAATTTCTATACAGTTATACTGTTTTCAAGGTCTAACCACGTCAGGAGCGGATCTACCGGGGTAGATTTGCCACCCAAGCAATGTATCCCAAATATAAAATATAAATTGTTTCCTCTACCGATTTACATCAGCTGCGCTTCAATGTGATGAGATAATAGCAAGAAAACACATCTTTCTATTATTGTGTAGCCTAGCAGTCAAAAAAATGACTCTTTGAACTGCTAGTGATCTGCAACGCAACCAGCGTGATAGCGAATCACGCCCGTTTCACACATAACCTACTCCGTTTGCAGTGCGTAGGTATGTGGTGCGTATTTTTTTCCGTACCCATGTTAACGGATTACAGCTTTGACATTGAATGCATGCTGTCCATCAATCCGTTCCAGGAGCTGCGCATCTGCAGATGTGCGGCGATCGTTTCCGCACCGAGTCTATTTTTTTGCTGTGCTGGACGCGCTGAATTAAAGTGACAGCGCATTGTTCGCATTAAAATAAACATGTATTGACGCGGAAATGTTGTAATTTCACCTCTGATGCATATAATTTAAAGTCTACTGCATTTCAAAGTCAATGCATGGCTTTTTTCCTTGGGTAAAGCAAGTAAAACGACACATTACGGTAAAAAAGGGGAGCACCAGTCCTTGGAGGTGGAAAAACAAAGTTCTTTATGACCTGCAGGATTTCTTGTAAAAAGATTTAAAAATTAAAGAAAAGACAAGATTTTGTGAGAGAGAAAGCTTGAAACACCAGCACCCTGTGTGTCAGGTGCCCATGGTATGTTGTGTTCAGTGTGCCTTTTCAAATATTTTTCACATTAACATAAAATAGTCAAAACCTATTTATTTTCATAACCTATAAGTTATGATTTAAAGGACCATATGTCAATATATGTTTACCTTGTAAACCAGATATTTTGGTTACAATCAGTGCTTTTGTTATTAGATACTGGTGAGACAAGATATTTGATGACCCAGACATGACCAAGATCCATGATCCATGACCATGATCCTGAAGTGTCTGCAGAGACCATGTCAATTAGACTCCCCCTGAAATTACCTCATCGATACGGCATCCTCAATAAACCCGTCTCCGGCGTGATGACTCCGGTCTTTCGAATATTCCGATCTAATATAACACATGACCTGTAAAGTTGCCAGAATAATAATCATACGCTGTTTGTTAATTGGTCAGAGGAGAACTGGCACCCGACTGAGCCTGGTTTCTCCCAAGGTTTATTTTTCTCCATTATGCCACCTGATGGAGTTTTGGTTCCTTGCCACTGTCCCCTTTGGGTTGGCTTGCTCAGTTTTGGACACTACATTTTTCAACTAAATATCCAAATAAATCTAATTAGTAAACTACATTACTGACCTGCCCACATTGTCACTATATGATCATTGAAATGAGCTGGATGACATCACCTTTTTCTCCAGAGCGGCTGTACAGCTGAATCAAATTCTGTTGCATTATTTTCCTGTTTAACATTGTGAAGCTGCTTTGAAACAATCGGCATTGTAAAAAGCGCTTTATAAATAAAGTTGACTTGACTTTAGATGGGCATTTTGTTGCTCTTGTTTTTTTCTTTTCATTTTTGAAAATATTTGTTGGTGATTGAATGCACCACATCTTAAGATGCACTGCAACTGCATCTTAAGCAACTGGTTTATAGGTATTTGCTATGTGTTAGTGATTAAATAAACCAGTACTTGATGCATTGAGGCTTATATCAATGTATAATCTGTATTGTTTGTCATGCTTTGTAAATTAATATTGATATGAACAAAACAGTCTTCAATCTTTATAGACCATTAAAAAATTTGTGCCCCAGTGTATATACACTGAATATGTATATTATTACTTGAATCCACAAGAACCATGCAATGGTGCTTGCTTCAATGTTGCCACCCCTCATATTTCTCATGCCACCCCCTTTCCACCCCATAAAAAAAATTCTATATCTGCCCCAGAGCATATCACTAAATTAGGTAGACTAGTTGTCGCCCCATCACTAGAATTAGATCATTGTTGACCTCGGAGGTCGCAGAAAGGCGTCATCAAGTCTGGTGTCTTGTGCAGAAAATGTCCATCTTCAATATTGGGCCTGCACAGATCATGCAACGCACACACACAAAAGCTCCCTAGCATCACAGCTCTTCCAAGGTTGGAAAGTCTTAACTACATATCAACAAAGCACTTCACCAAAACATACTGATAGCATGTGCTTCTCTCTCAGTGAGAGGCAGACAATAGTCCAATTGTATTCATACAATTCTATAGGGTTTCAGTAAAAGGAAATGTAAAATGAAATAAAATAAAATGAAAGACAAATCCATATTTAATCTCTGGAAGCCGGGCTAAATGAGCAATCACTGTTACTGCATTCCCATCGAGTTAGAGGCGTGTGATGCCTCCAAAATCCAAACACATGACTGAAATCAAGTGTTCTCGTGAGACATCACACACGCCTAGGATGGACCCTCAGTCACCACTCAGAGACCAAATACAAACTTTAGAAAATATAAAGGAAGAAACAATAATTGGTACTCTTGATATAAGCAAAATCATAACTGGAAAGAATCATTAAAATCATAATAATTATATAGGAGGATGAATATTGATTGAGGCTTTGATTATGAATTTAATTAGGATATATACAATTATATTGAAGCGGTAGTGGATTTCAGAATCCATCTTTCACTTCAAATTATTTTGGTCCTTTGGTGGGCCCACAAATGGAAGACCACCCACATGCAATTTTGTCTTAATTTGACGACCATGCTGAATTTCAGCAGGTGACAGTTTTGTCACAGCATGTGAAGTTGCTCTGTATGTATGTATGTATGTATGCAGAAACTCTGTCACAAAAGCTTTCCACTCTTTACCTTCAATGCTAGCAGTCTGCAAACAGTCTTTGAACACTCGATTGAAGCGTTCAATCTCACCATTCGCTTGTGGTTAATAGACAGAGCTACGGTAGTGTTTTATATCTCTGTCTGAAAGGAATGCCTCAAACTCAGCCTAAACAAATTGTGAACCATTATCAGTCACAAGTTAAAGTGGATTTCCTCCACGGCTGAACACAGCAGACAGAAACTTCACAACAGTCACAGAAGTAATGTCAGGTGCAAACGCAATCTCTGGCCGTTTACTGTAGTAATCAATGAGTGTCATTACAAAACGACAACCTTGGGGAGCATTATTCAGAGCCCCATCTACATCAATAACAGTCTTGTCATGCTGGAGACAACTGGAACAGGATTTGATAGCATTTTCCACTTGACAGTCCATGCCAGGCCACCAGTACAAGTCCCTAAGTCTCTGCTTTGTGCGCACAATCCCTTGAAGCACCAGCTAGATGAACTTTGATTGCAAAGCTTCCATAATGATCACTCGGTGTGTACCACGAATCACATATCCATCTTGTACAGCCTGCTCATTACAGATACGATGATATGGAGCTATAGCACAATTCAAGCTTTGTGCCCTACAAGGCCACCCCTTTGCAATGCAGGTCCTTACTTGTTGAAGGATAGGACAGGCATCACAAGTAGACCTCAGCTCCTCTACAGCAACAGCTGAAAATTCAGGAGATAGTATTGGTATTGGTATTGGCTGTATTCAGTTGCTGGACGCGGAAGTCTGGACAAACAATCAGCTGGGACATTGTCTCAGCCAGGTTTATATTCCACACTGTAATTAAAACGGCTCGGGTTATGTATATAACCCTTGTTCCCTGAGAAAGGGAACGAGCACTGCGTCGGAACGATGAATTTGGGGATGCTCCCTAAGCAACAGCGTATCTGAAGTCTGAATGAAACTATTCCAATCCTGATTGGTGTTGCGTCATGACGTAGCTGTGACGGCATACCCGGAAGATACATAAGGGGAGCCGGCACATAGTAACGGAAATTATTATAATAATTATAATATCGCGATGAAGCATGCACTCCAGGCATGCCGAGGTGTGGCGACGTGATGCAGTGCTCTTATATACATAACCTGAGCCGTTCCCTTTCGAGGGAACTCGCACTGTATCGGAACAACGAATTTGGGGAACGAGTACCCACTAGGCCACACCGAGGGTAGTGCCTGCCCTAGTGTGAAGCCGGAGACCGGGCACAACTAGGACTGGAGCACCGTAGTGCCAGGCGTCGCAGGGAGGTGCAAGCTGTAGAACCTGAGACATTGTGCAAATCAGGGAAGAATGGCAAGCCCCGGCGAGGTGTTTGAACCCGGCGAGTGAGAAAGCGATCATCCAGCCTACTGGGTGGCTGGATCTCCTGAATTTCCTGTGGTCACTCGATACTTAATTTGGCCACTGCACGGGTCAACACCTCTACCAACTCCTCCTGAGCGGGTGGATGAAGTGGCGACACATCTAGTGCTTCACCACCCGCCTCGATGTCCACCTCATCCGGTTCATCAGAACCAGAGAGAATGAACATCGGATTCTCCACCCCGGGGGAAGAAGCCGCAGCGCAGGCTTCCACACGGGGAGAGAGAATGTCAGAACTGTCAGATGAGGAGTGGGAAAATGCCTCGGCAGTCCCAAACCTATCTGACAGATCCCTTTGTGAACCCCATGATCTGCGACGCCAAGCCGCCTCAGCGACCGCGGGTCCAGAACCATGGGGCTCACGAGGCTGGCCGGCCTCATTGAACACGGCCAGCCGAGAGTGAAGCAGTCTGAGTGTCAGCTTCTCACAATGCTCAATCAGGATTGGAATAGATTCATTCAGACTTCAGATACGCTGTTGCTTAGGGAGCATCCCCAAATTCGTCATTCCGACACAGTGCGAGTTCCCTCGAAAGGGAACACAGGAGATGTGTAGACCATCGGCCAATTCTCATACCTGCACGTCCAAGGCCTTTTGTGTGAAGCAGTGTAGATAAGGGGCTGTGGACAGTGCAAAGAGTGAAATGGCGGCCCCATAGGTAGGTGCGCCATTTTTCTGACGCCCAAATACATGCCAGGGCCACTTTTTCTGTTGTAGGATACTTTCTTTCACAGTTAGACAATGTTCTAGATGCAAAAGCAACTGATCTTTCCGTATTGCCATGACACTGGGTAAACAAAGCACCAATGCCATAATCTGAAGCATCTGTTGTGACTGTCGTCTGTAAAGAAGGATCAAATAATGCAAGGGCTTGGCTAGCAGTGATAAGATTTTTCACACGGCTGAAATGTTCCTGAGCCTCCTCTGTCCAGCAAAAGCCAGTAGACTTTCAGAGCGCTGCACAGAGATATTCCACCAATGACGCAAAATTGGAAATACATTTGGAATACCAGCTTGCAAGACCCAAAAAGGAACGCAAGGACTGTGCATCATGAGGAACTGGTACTTGTTGTAGCCAGAACATGATCTGGATTTGGATGCAAGCCTGAAGTGGAAATAACTTACCCAAGAAAAGGTATCTCAGTTTTTCTGAAGTGGCACTTTCCCTTATTAAACTTCAAATCACTGCTTTGCAAAAGTCGAAGTACAGCTTAAAGTCGTTACTCATGTACTTCTGGATTCTAACCATAGGCAATGATGTCATCTAAATAACATTGCACACAATCCTGACCAGCCAAAATTTTGGATAACATTCTTTGAAAAGCCCTCTGTGCTGAGGCCAGACCATAAGGGATCCGTGTGAAACGATAGAGTTCATCATGGGTAACGAATGCTGTCAGATCCCTACTATGTTGATGCATGGTCACTTGGTGGTATGCATTCTGGAGATCTATTATAGAGAACATAGAAGCCCCACGTATTTCTGTAAAAACTTCCTCAATATGTTGCAAAGGGTGACTGTCTTCAGCTTTGTTTGGCTCTCTTAAATCAACACAGAGTCAAATTCCTCCAGATTTATTTTGAATGACCACCAGTGGCGACACCATGGACCAGCTCTATTCCCTCTCCAGGGTTCTGGAGGGTTCATGGGAGTTTTCCCAACCAATCCACATGTGCTTTGTGGATTTGGAGAAGGCATTCGACTGTGTCCCTCGCAGAGTCCTGTGGTCACCAGTTCTGCAGGAAAGACTCGGGAGAATTATATCGACAATAGTGCATTTAATAATAGTTCAGCAAGCTAATAATATACAAAGTCAATTTGGCGTAGGCCCCGTCCGTAGGCATAATCAGAGGGTATCGGATCTGCAATTCCTGCCTGAAGACGAGGGCAGGGGCGCAGCCGACCCCCCGGGAGGTATGGACAGGACCATCCTGGTGGTGGTGGGGAGGATGGGGTAATCGTTGCTTCAGATCTGCGTAATCGTCGCTTCAGTATCTGCGAACTCAAACATGTGTAAGTACCGGGCTTTTATACGACGAGCATGGGAATATAATTGGGTTCGAATGAAGGCAATGAGTGACGTAGTAATTGAGTCTTCCCAGCAGAACTTATGCTAGAGCTTTCATTTCTGTTCATAATTTTTATGGACAGAATTTCTAGGCACAGTCAGGGGCCAGAGAGTGTCCAGTTTGGGGACCAATGTTGTCAGCACTTTGAGACAACGGATGATGTTGTCGTTTTGGCCTCTTCAGGCCAGGATGTGAAGCAGCTGGGATGAGAATCAGCACCTCCAAGTCCGAGGCCATGGTTCTCAGTCGGAAAAGGGTGGCTTGCCCACTTCAGGTTGGTGGAGAGTTCCTGCCTCAAGTGGAGGAGTTCAAGTATCTTGGGGTCTTGTTCACGAGTGAGGGAAGGATGGAACGGGAGATTTACAGACAGATCGGTGCAGTTTCTGCAGTAATGCAGTCGATATACCGGTCTGTCGTGGTGAGGAAGGAGCTGAGCTGTAAGGCAAAGCTCTTGATTTATCGGTTGATCTACGCTCCTACTCTACCCTATGGTCATGAGTTTTGGGTTATGACCGAAAGGACATGATCCCGATACATGCAGCCGAAATTAGCTTTCTTCACAGGGTGGCTGGGTGCTCCCTTAGAGATAGGTTGAGAAGCTCGGTCACTCAGGAGGAGCTCAGAGTAGAGCCTTTTCTCCTCAACATCGAGAGGTGCCAGCTGAGGTGGCTCGGGCATCTGTTTCGGATGCCTCCTGGATGCCTTCCAGGGGAGGTGTTCCGGGCACGTCCCACCCACTGGGAGTAGACCCTGGGGAAGACCTAGGACACGCTGGAGGGATTATGTCTCCTGGCTGGTTTGGGAACGCCTCTGTTTTTCTCTGGAAGAGCTGGAGGAAGTGTCTAGGGAGAGAGAAGTCTGGGCGTCTCTGCTTGGACTGTTGCCCCCAAGACCCAGCTCCAGATAAGTGGAAGATGATGGATGGATGGATGGATGGATGGATGGATGGACCATTTCTAACACAAGCTATTGTGCAATAATCACGAACATTATTATTAAATATTCTAACTGAAGAATACTTTTGTGAGGAATTTTTAAGTACAACATCAAGTAATGTAGACTTGTCCATATATTTGTGGACTTTGTGGACTTTGTGGATTTGAGTGTCTATTTACACCAAGTGCAAATAGCGTGCCTTGTTGGCAAGAGCTATTTGCACTAGCTCCGTGTAAGACGTGTAAGTAACCTTAAGGCTCAAGGATATAGGTTTTGACGCGATCAACCCGGGTTTGAATCCACCTTTTGTCGCTCTTCTCCCTTTTCCCATCACATATCACATCGGAAAGGCATTTACTTTCAATAAAAATTAAGAAAATGTTCTAAAAGTGGAAATAAAGTGCCTAATGAAATGTTTAATAATAATAATAATAATAATAATAATAATAATAATAATAATAATAATAATAATAATAATAATAATAATAATAATAATAAAAGTATTTATTGTGTAGGGTTAGGGGGTAGGTGTATGGAGGTATTATATTGTCCCATTACGTCGGCATTAATTTAATAATTTTAATAAATATAATCATTTACACTCAATGTTATTATTACATCCTGTTAATGTACACCAATACTGAGGTGCAAATAGTATGTATCTGTCAAAATAAAGTATAAACAGCATCTAATTACTATTTTATACTATATTACACTTGGTGTAAATAGCATCTATTGCTATTTGCACTTAGGGTAAATAGGAATTATCGCTAAGAAAAACGTTTCTGACAGGACCATTATATCACTGTCGGTCAAATTTGCCCAGACACGAACTCCGTCAATTTTATTAATTAAACTACATACATATAAATGAATAAGATGCAATCCACTACTGTTTAAGGTCATCTGGGATTTCAAGTGCCAGTTCAGGGCCTCTATTATTGTGAATGTTACCGGATAAAATAAGCAGAAGAATCAATAATGGTTTCTTAACTGAAGCAGATATCCTTCCATGTCCACAAGCAGCCGAAGAAACAGACTTCCCCGCACTCATTGTCCCTCTGCACCGCTGCACATGCCGCAACCGCCAGTCGTCACGCTGACACAACTCTACAGGACGCGCTGCTGTAATCCAGTGGTTTGTTCTAAAAGGAGCCACATCCGAATAGAAAAAAAAACACAGCCATCGCTATCCTCCAGAACAGCCAGAATAGCCACATATTAGTCTTTTTGGTTAAAATTGAATTGAATCTTCAGTGAGCGATCTTGAACGATCTGTAACATTCTATAACGTGAAACCGCGTGAAAACGTGAAAAGATGTCTTTAGTGAGGATTCTTGCACCATCATGCATTTGGAAAAAGGTTTTGATGACAATGTATTTTACTTTTTAAATCGGAGATGAGAGCAATTCTGGCATCGCCTGTGTATCTTTCATAGTTCTCTTTGTGAGCAGTGGTGTAATGTAGATTTAATTTTTATTTTCCAAACAAACCAAACACATTGGTGCCCCCCTGAACTCGGTAAAAAGATAATCTGTCTCCCATCTTGATTGGAAATCACGATTTTCATTGTACATTTTCTTTTCTTTTTGGAGAATGTTCACATCAGCATTAGTTGCAAATTTCTATTATGCATTCATTACTATGGTGATCGGCAGGAACTAGCGGCCTCCCCTGGTTGGAGAATTAACATCCTAATCTGATATGGTCCGTATCTGGCTTGTTGGCTGCCAGTTGCCTATCCCTGGATAAGATAGAACGTCAATTTGACACTCTATATGGACAAAAGCTAATTGCCTTCAAAGATTACTTAGTAAGTTTAAGTATTTGTGTGGGGGGAGGGGGATTTTATTCATGGTCTCTGAAAACATTATTTAACATTTCAATCATTGCACATATTTTGCGGGTTTCTATCACCGTTGGCCTTTAAATGTGAGGTGCCATGCTCAAAGCATTCTACTGTTATTGAATATTTTACAGTTTTCCGTTTTTGATTGCACTAATACTTTTTCTTCATGTGTTTAAAAAAATTACTTGCATTAACAAAGTAAACTGTAAAACTGTCCACAGATCACTCCACATCTAGTTCCAAAGTTAATTTAATGTTATTTCACCAGTCTTTAAATAAAATGAATAAACTGATATGGACTTTAACTAGTTTTTTAGATTAAGGGCCAGGGTAACCTAACCCAAAACGGATGGCTAAGATTTGACTTCAAGTCAGGGCTATTAACCACAATAATTATTTGTATAAAAATGTACAATACTATTGAATATGTTTGCTGTAAATTACCTCCATAGATTGTTGCTTTAGCGTTATTTTATATGATATAATTAAAAAAAGGTTTTTTTTGATTATAAAAGACAAATGATCAGCATGATTTCACTGTGGACATTGGATGAAGAATGACATAATGACAGACCAGGGTAACCTAACCTCTACTGATATTTATGTTCAAATAAGTTGACAGAAGTCTTGTCTTGTGTACAATTTGATACTCTCTTAAAAAAAATCTGTTAATAATTAATTTACGAATTAATAATTCGTAATTCGCTTGGTCAGCAATAAACCACTATAAAAGGTCTGTTTCTCTGAGGAGCTCTTCACAAACCATCAACCATGAGAGTTGTTGTGCTTACCCTCGCTATAGCCCTTGTGGGTGAGTCAAAATATATTCATATATTTTTCTTATTCTCTCTTATTAGCTCTTTTGAAAAACTTTGGAACCTCTTGAAAACAGAATTTAAAACAAAATTCACAGAAAATGTTTTCTGTTTCTTTCAGCAAGTCATCAGATCAACCTTGGTAAGTAATATGATTTGGCAAATGAGTTTTAAGTGTTAATTTAGATTGCATTATTGCTTAAAAATAATGACCATAAGAATTCACTCAAATCAAAAATACTGTACACTTTTCAGTTCCTGAGTTTGCCCTTGATAAGACCTATGTGTACAAGTATGAGGCTCTGCTCTTGGGTGGTCTTCCTCAAGAAGGTCTGGCCAGAGCAGGAATTAAAGTCAGCAGCAAGGTTTACCTCAGTGCCGTGACAGAAAACACCTTCCTGATGAAGGTAATGACCATTAAGAATTGTATACATTGTAGATGTTCAACACTGAGAGAAAAAATGTGTGAGCAAGCACAGGCTGTTTAAAGCAACAATTCCCTCATTTAAAGTTAAAATGTTCCATTACAGCTCATGGATCCTCTACTCCACGAGTATGCTGGCATTTGGCCCAGAGATCCATTTGTTCCTGCCACTAAGCTCACCTCAGCTCTGGCTGCTCAGCTTCAGATTCCCATCAAGTTTGAGTATGCTAATGGTGTGGTTGGAAAGGTATTTGCCCCTTTAGGAGTCTCCCCTACTGTACTGAACCTGCACAGAGGAATTCTCAACATCCTTCAGCTGAACCTCAAGAAGACCCAGAACATCTATGAACTGCAAGAGGTGAAATAGTGATCCTAGTTCATTTTTTTATATATTTTGAGTTATGTGATCTAATTTTTTATTTGTCCATCAAGGCTGGAGCTCTGGGAGTGTGTAGGACCCACTATGTCATCAGTGAGGATCCAAAGGCCAACCACATTATTGTCACAAAGTCTAAGGATCTGAGCCACTGCCAGGAGTGAATCATAAAGGACGTCGGCTTGGCATACACTGAGAAGTGTGCTCAATGCACAGAGGTAATGAAAAAGAATTTAGATATTTTCTAAAATATTAAATGAAAATGCCAAGAGTCAAATGGTCATAGACCTTTATCTCAACAGAGGGTCAAGAGTCTGATTGAAACTGCATCTTACAACTACATCATGAAACCAGCTGCTGCCGGTGTATTGATCGCTGAAGCAACAGTTGAGGAAGTGCATCAATTTTCCCCCTTCAATGAGATTCATGGTGCTGCCCAGATGGAAGCAAAGTATGATTGATCCTCTCTGAGACTTCTCTCAAAATATGACCAGACAAAATTACTAAAATTTTTAATTATCTTTAAGGTTAAGTTGAAACTTTAGAAATAATTATTTCTTTCAGACAATCCTTGACTTTTGTTGAGATTGAGAAGACCCCTGTACTTCCAATCAAAGCTGATTACTTGGCCCGTGGATCCCTGCAGTATGAGTTTTCAACTGAGATTCTTCAGACCCCCATTCAACTCTTGAGGATCAGTGATGCACCAGCCCAGGTATAATTCAATACCAAAAACCTTCAAAGATCTCCAAGTCAAAACCCTTGATCTATGATGAAGATGTTAACAGAGCATTGCCTTTACTCTTTCTAGATTATCGAGGTCCTAAAGCACTTGGTTGCAAACAATGTGGCCATGGTCCATGATGATGCTCCACTTAAGTTTGTTCAGCTCGTCCAGCTCCTGCGTGTTGCCACCTTGGAGAATATTGAGGCTATCTGGGCTCAGTTCAAGGACAAACCAGTTTACAGGTACAATTTGTGATCAATAAGTTAATATGAATATAGTTAAAGGGCAATTTTTTATTATGAATATCTTTTAAACAATGAATCTGTTAGGCGCTGGCTTCTGGATGCTCTTCCTGCTGTTGGCACACCAGTTATTGTAAAATTCATCAAGGAGAAGTTTGTGTCTGGTGAACTTACCATTCCGGAGTTCATTCAGGCTCTTGTGGTTGCTCTGCAAATGGTCACTGCTGATTTGGACACTATCCAGATGACAGCTGTAGGTAGATCTTACTATACTTAAAGTGCTGTTCTTTAATTATTACCTAAATTAAATTAATGATTTAATCTGTATTTGGAATTATTTGTATCTTGCTTAACAGAGTTTGGCTATGCACGAGAAAATTGCCACAATCCCAGCTCTGCATGAAGTCGTCATGCTTGGATATGGTTCCATGATTGCCAAACACTGTGTTGCAGTTCCCACTTGCCCTGCCGAGCTCCTCAGGGTAAACACCTCAAGCCCTCCAAAACTTCTGTCAGGGACTTAATCTTTAATTTTTGTCTAACTGTATGTGCCTTAAATTCCTCAGCCCATCCATGACATTGTGGCAGAAGCAATTTCCAAGAATGACATTCCTCAAATCACTTTGGCTCTGAAAGTTCTGGGCAATGCTGGTCACCCTGCTAGTCTTAAACCCATCATGAAGCTCCTACCTGGACTGAGAACTGCAGCTACTTCTCTGCCTCTTAGAGTCCAGGTGGATGCCATCTTGGCCCTAAGGAACATTGCCAAGAAAGAGCACAAACTGGTAAGTGTCAGACATTGTAGGAATGTAAAAAAATTGTTTGCACATATTCTTCCAATGATAAAATAAATGTATTTCCTTCCTCAGATTCAGCCAGTGGCTCTGCAGCTTGTATTGGACAGGGCTCTCCACCCTGAAGTGCGTATGGTTGCTTGTATTGTGTTGTTTGAGGCCAAGCCCTCAGTGGCCCTTGTCTCCAGTCTTGCTGGCGCTTTAAAGACTGAGACTAACATGCATGTTGCAAGCTTTGCCTATTCCCACATCAAGTCCTTGACCAGAATCACTGCACCTGATATGGCATCTGTGTAAGAAAAAAATATATTTCTCATGTCGTTCGTTTCATCTCGTCAAATGAGAACAAGCCAGAGGTAAACCTGATTGTCCATTTCAGTGCGGGTGCAGCTAATGTTGCCATCAAGCTCATGAGCCGCAAGCTGGACAGGCTTAGCTTCCGTTTCAGCAGAGCCCTTCAGCTGGACTTCTATCATAGTGAGTCTTGCAATCTGTATAAATAAGCTTAAAAAGATGAAATCTTTTGTGTTTCTTAATATGTTTTAAAAATTCGCCTGACATAAAATATTGCATTTATTCTTGCCTCTGTCCCTGTGCAGCTCCTCTTATGATCGGAGCTGCTGGTAGTGCCTACATGATCAATGATGCCGCCACCATCCTGCCCAGAGCTGTAGTAGCCAAAGCACGTGCTTACCTGGCTGGAGCTGCTGCTGATGTTCTTGAGGTGGGCCGATCAATACTTTTAAAACAAAAATCTAATTCATGGTTTTAAAATGTTTTCAGTCTTCACTCAGTTGATTCTCTCAAACAGATCGGTGTGAGAACTGAAGGAATCCAGGAGGCTCTTCTGCAATCTCCTGCTGCAGATGAAAGTGTAGACCGTATAACAAAGATCAAGCGCACACTGAGAGCAGTAAGTTCATGTATAGTGTATTGTATAATTTTGTACTTTTACGTAATATTATAAAAATGACAAATGTATATTACTTCTCTGTTTTAATCCTTTAAGCTCACAAACTGGAAGGCCTTGCCAACCAATCAGCCATTGGCTTCAGCCTATGTTAAATTACTTGGACAAGAAGTGGCTTATTTCAACATTGACAAGACCATCATTGAGGAAGCAATACCGGTATTGTGTTGTAGTTTATCTCTCCTCCTTCATTACCATATTTTTTGAGATCTGTCTCACAAATAATTCTTACAATTAGAATTAAGTTTCTCATAAACTCTATTCCCAGATTGTCACTGGACCCAAACCACGTGAAATGTTGAAGGCTGCCCTTAAAGCTTTGCAGGAAGGAATTGCCATTCAGTATGCCAAACCCCTGCTTGCATCTGAAGTGCGTCGTATCTTGCCAACAGCAGTTGGTGTGCCTATGGAGTTCAGTTTGTACACTGCTGCTGTCGCTGCTGCAAGTGTCAATGGTAAGTTATTTCTTCAAATTTGTCATCCTTTCCTTGGATATGAGGGTGTCACTTCGAAGTTTGATGTTGTTCTGTTCATCCTTCTAGTTCAGGCCACCATTACACCTCCTCTCCCAGAGGCCATTGAGACTATGACTCTTGAGCAGCTCAAGAAGACTGATGTTCAACTCCAAGTTGAAGCTAGACCAAGGTACACTTTTGCAGCTACATTGATGAAGATGAGATATAATGTACATAACAACAGTTTTACAAACAATCTCAACAATCACAATTACAAATCTTATTCTTATTTCAGTGTTGCTCTCCAGACCTTTGCTGTGATGGGAGTGAACACTGCCTTCATCCAAGCTGCTGTTATGGCCAGAGGAAAGATCCGTACTATTGTCCCTGGAAAAGTGTCTGCAAGAGCAGACATTCTCAAGGGCAACTACAAGGTGGAGGCTCTGCCTGTTGAGCTTCCTGAACACGTTGCTGATGTGAGGTAATGATATCTTAGTGAGGCCAGTGTAGCAAACATTTTGAATCAATTCATACACAATTCAAAAGGGTTCTGAAAGTGAAATATGACCCACCTTTTTCTTGTTTCTACAGCTTTGAAACCTTTGCTGTGGTCAGAAACATTGTAGAGCCCACTGCTGAGAGGATTGTGCCCTTAGTACCTGAGGTGGCCATGCAAAATGCCCAGACTCCGGCTTATTATTCGGTAAATTTTCAACACACGTGATGAATATGTGTTAGTATGCAGAGCATTCATTTGGTTCAAGTTTTAAAATAGCAAGGCTTGTTGTAATATCTAATTATTCTTTTCAGTCCTCTGAAATACCAGATGAGACTCCTGTGAGATCTGCTGCTCCATTTCACAAGACTCTCTGTCTTGCTGTCCCATACATTGAAATCAAGGGGTGCATTGAGGTGCACTCTCACAATGCTGCTTTTATCAGAAATACTCCTCTCTTCAACATTATTGGACAGCACTCAGCCCGTGCTGCACTGACAAGAGGTATTATTTCAGAGAAGATTACATTGATTAAACTCAAATATTTTCAGACAAAATAATAATTGTCCTTTTGGTTGTAGCTGAAGGTCCTGCAGTTGAAAGACTTGAGCTTGAAGTCCAAGTTGGTCCTAGAGCTGCTGAGAGGCTCCTTAAGCAAATCAGCCTCATTGATGAGGAAACTCCAGAAGGAAAGGCCTTCCTGTTGAAACTGAGGGAAATCCTGGAGACTGAAGATAAAAATGTGAGCGTCTCTTCTGAAAGTAGCAGCAGAAGCAGCAGAAGCAGCAGCAGCAGCAGTCGCAGCAGCAGCAGTTCAAGCTCCTCCATGTCCAGCTCTCGTATGAGTAAGGTGAGGATATGTCAAATGTACTGTGTTGGTTAGGTAGACAATATTTGTCATAAATATTCATTTATACTTCATTTTTTATGTATTTTCAGACTGCCACTATCATGGAGCCTTTCAGGAAGTTCCACAAAGATCGGGTAACTAGTCTAAAACACATCTATTAAAAATCTTGTTTCTTTAGATCATCAATTATCATGTCTATAATATTTTTTTCTTGCAGTTCTTGGCACCCCATGGCGCCTCAAAGGCAGTAAGCAGTGGAAGTGCTGCCTCTAGCTTTGAGGCTATCCAGAAACAGGTGAATCAATTAGTGTCATATGTTTGTTCATAATAACATAAAATCCAAATGTGAAATTTTTAACTAAAATCCACTTGAATTTATTGTGATTTATGGTTTCAGGCTAAGTTCCTCGGAAATGCTAGTCCACCTGTTTTTGCTGTCATTGCCCGTGCTGTGAGAGTTGACCACAAGCTGCTGGGCTACCAACTTGCTGCTTACTTTGACAAGCCAACCGCAAGAGTGCAGCTCGTCATTTCCTCCATCGCTTAAAATGACAACCTGAAGATCTGTGCTGATGGTGCCCTGCTGAGCAAGCACAAAGTCACTGTAAGACTGAAACTATTATCAAAATTCATTTCTCAAGTAAAATTATTGACATCAATACCATCCGTTGAACCCAAATGTCCTTTTTCAGGCCAAGGTTGCTTGGGGTCAAGAATGCCAACAGTATGCAGTCATTGCTAAAGCTGAAGCCGGTGTCCTGGGCGAATTCCCTGCTGCACGTATAGAGCTGGAATGGGAGAGGCTGCCAATAATTGTCACCACCTACGCCAAAAAGTAATGTTCAGCAATACTGAATGACAAATATATTTTTTAATACATTTTTGAATACGTTTAACCTGTTCTTCTTTGTGCATCAATTAGGTTGTCTAAACACATCCCCATGGCGGCCTTTAGACTTGAAAGAGCAACAAACAGTGAGAAAGAGATTGATCTGACTGCGGCCTTGCCAAATCAGAGATCCTTGAATGTCATTGCTAGGATTCCAGAGGTGAAATAATTTTCCATCAAATTATGACTCACACAGAGATATTATAAGATAATACAACCAATTATTTTGTTCCTGCTGCTCTAGATGACACTGTCAAGAACGAATATTCCTCTTCCTGTCACTGTTCCCATCAATCCAGACGGAACTCTTTCCATTCATATCGATGAGCACATTCTCTCCTGGATCCAGAAACATATCAAGGAAGAATAAGAAATTACATTTTACAAAATTCATTTATTTAAAATACATTTTACATTTTCAGAAGAAATGTGAGCTGTATTTATGTAGAATGTATTGTTCTTTGACAGTTTAAATTAATATATTAGCAATGTTGTGATGTATGTAATTCAATCTAATGCTAATAAATACCCTGCAAGTGTCAGAATTGTGAATTGCTTTCATTTTACAATAACACCCATTAACCCTTAAATGCATACCACGGGTCTTTATTGACCCAGGACATCATTCATTACTACCCTCCTCCTCATTATTTTTTTTAAGTTAGACTTCAACATTCTTAGTATTCCTCAATTGATTCATTATAAACAATATAACAAGGGAAAAAAAAAACATAAAATTATAAAAGAATGACTGTTTTCCCATTCATTTTTTGTAAAAATTGTATAGGGCCGCTAACGACTCAAGGTGTGTATCAGTGTACATATATTTTTTTCTGCACAGTAATATTTGAATCTTTGATGATGGAATAAGTACAAATCACCTGTATTGTGGTTTATTATTATGGTGGCAATGTCTGATACACAATGATGAAGTGACGTTTCATTCAGACATAAAAACAACAGAATAGGAAATATCATCAGCAAAACTATAATTTTCAACATCTTCAAAATCAATATTTTATTTGCTGAATGTACTGGGAAATGAGCTCTGATGAGGACAGTGATTATAGTACAAAAAATCTGCTCAAACTGAAAGCTCCAAAAGGTAACAAAATATTCTTTATTTTATATTCTTCTGTAATTATTGCTCCAATATCAGGGGAGTTTTATATTATCACGACAGGCAGAGATTAATCCGTGTTAGACATAGATCTGGGTCGCTAAAGACCCGAATATGTAAGAATTAGAAATGCACCGATTGCAATTTTCTTGGCCGATTCCGATTTCCGATTTTTTGTTAATGAGATCGGTCGATACCGATTTTTACAGATTCCGATTTTATTTCTTAGAACTATAATTGACAGCATATACAAACAAAAATCCACTTTTTCTTCAAAGCTAATTTTTTTTTATTCTAAATTAAATTATTAAACATTACAACAGGATCTTCTCTCACTTAAACAACTCTCAAAAAAAATGTATCTGTGCCTGGAAAGAAATAGAAATAACAAATAATTGAAAATCAGTTGCTTTATGAAACATTATAAATTGACCTTTTTCTCTCTTTTACTAAAGTACAAAACATCCTATGAATGAACAAACCTGGAGTGTACAGTACTCCTCCAAATAATAGTTCAGTAATTGGGTAATACATTTTGCCAGCTAGGGATGTAACGCTATATATATATATATATATATATATATTTTTTTTTAACCATTTAAAGTTTTTTTATTAAATGTATTAAGTTTATTATTTATGATGATAATCATTATAAGTAAATAATACATAAACATTTAAAGGCTGTATGCTGTTCAAAAGTAAACATTGTTTATAAAAAAAAAGATCAAGTGAAAAATAATCAACCATTTAAGCATAATGATTATTAGTAGTAGAGACGTATTATTATTACATAGAGCCGGCGCTAAATCTACAGTAGTCTACAACAGTAGCCTAATATATTCTGTCAATTAAAATTTTTTTAAACCAAAATTTTATTTTGACGGGTGGCCGTGCAGACCTTTGAGTGTCTGTGTTAATGATATGACAGTTCTCTCAAATGAAACGGTAAATTCTCATGAAGTGACGGTTTATGCGTTGGGCTGGTCATCCAGCGTCATGAAGTCCATAATTTATTTGTAATTGCTTTGGTCTTTTCGCTGCTTATACCAAGGAAAGATAGGAGAGGCTGCAGACCTGTGGCTGGCTCTGAGCTCTGGCCAGCTTTAGCCGTTTTACCTTTACTAACGTTACCTTCTTCAAACTGGGCATGCTCCGCGGGGGGA
Organism: Gobio gobio; assembly: GCF_949357685.1. NCBI lineage: Eukaryota > Metazoa > Chordata > Actinopteri > Cypriniformes > Gobionidae > Gobio > Gobio gobio. The sequence goes on from NC_137120.1 coordinate 27,913,702, forward strand.
TGGAGTTTTAAGTGTCTAATTAGGTTTGTCGTGTTGTGTGCTTTCCTGGTGGTTCCCCCGCGGTTTATTTTAACCTTACAAGTTTTACAAATGGCATAATTAGTGTCTTCTTGTGTTTGCATGCGGCTGTGAGCGCGAGTGTGGCTCTGACGTCAACGTCGCGCACGTGCTCACATCCGCATGTAGACAGATCGGCTCAAAATCGGAGACACGTCAATCACCGATCATAGTCATAACTTCTGACACATATTAACAAATTAATAACACTATAAGACTTTGAGAATAAAACAGAGGAAAAAAATGGAAGCTTGAGTCTTAGATCTTTTTAATGATGTATAGTTTGCCAAGGTAATTACTTACATCTGACAGTAATTTTGAGCTAATTTAAACAAAGAAAGCTTCAGTGCGTCCTCGCGCAGGTTTTTGCGTTTAATATTCCCAGATGCTAACAGAATAAACTTAGCCTACCTTACACTCATCGGCGGAATCCGTTGCTCTCAGAAATGAACAGCTTTTCGTGAGGTTATTCCAGGATTATTCAACGCGTCTCAAACCGATGTAGCTGAAGTATAGCGCTGTACTTGATGCATTTGTTTGAGTTGATGTGTGGGCGTCGACTCTGGATCACCTCAGTATTTGAATCTCAATAGAACGCGCGCTCCGTGGGTTTGGTCGCATTGGCGGATAATGAGACGCTCAGGACCTGACATCTCTCTGTTTTCAAACAGATTACATAAACACAGAATATTTGTTTTCGATTTGGTTTACATTATTTAAAACCTGACATTTCAATGTTTCTTTAGACATATGTCTCATGTTTGTGAGACAAGTATTCACTAAGCTAGAGTTCCTTGTCTGAAGACTATCTGGATGAACGTCTTTGACAGAGAGGCTCCAGATCGCGCATCATGTTTGTTTTCTTTATTTTGCAATAAGCACAATATTTTGTTTTTATTGTACACCAAAAAAAATAATAACACTTGGCGGAATGATAAAAAACGACAGAGTTATTTGAGTACAAGGCAACGTCTGTATGCATTTCCCCCTATTGCTCTGCTCCCAGGAGTTCTGGAGAGAGTTCGGCGGGACGGGGTCAAGCTTCTGCTAGTAGCTCCGTACTGACTGGCCCGAGTATGGTTTTCGGACCTAGTGTCTCTCCTCGACGGCTCTCCTATGGAGATTCCGATCAGGAGGGACCTACTCTCTCAGGCGAGTGGGTCGTTTGTTTACCCAGAGTTGTTTCCTTATACAGGTCCAGATATTTGTGGGGGGGGGGGTTTGTGTAATTTTCCAAGTTTTTTGTCAGGTGGCTTTTTTAATTATATGATGTCATTACGTTGCTGTCTTGACGCCAGCCAATCGCTGCATTGCTGATCATGGTTTCGAGTATCGATGCGTCTGCCCTCTTCAGGGAACACAAGAACACGCAGTGATCTTAGATCATTTAATCCAGATATTTAAATCCAATCCGCAAATTAATTTGAAGAACCAAATTAGCCAGACATCAGTTATCGCGATTAAAAGATCTGGGATCTGTCAAATCATCTCAGATGTGTTAAGCGAGGTAGGAAGAACGGACCCCTGATCTCTCAACTGAGGTTGTAGAGACCATTCTACACTCCAGAGCTCCTTCCACGAGAAAACTGTATGCCCTGAAATGGAAATCGTTCACTTCATCGTGTGGAAATCAACAGCTGGATCCTGTTAATTACCCTGTTAGCGCAGTACTGGAATTCCTGCAAGAGAGCTTTTCCACTGGGTTATCCCCTTCCACTTTAAAAGTGTATGTGGCGGCCTAGGCGGCTTATCATGTCATTGGGGAGACACCTATTTATTACCAGTTTTCTTTGTGGAACTTTGAGGCTTAGGCCTGCAGTCTGCAAAAGGGTGCCGGTCTGGGATTTGGCCGTTGTGTTTCAAGGCTTATCTCAAGCTCCGTTTTAGCCCATCGAGGAGGTGTCTCAGAAAATATCGACTCTTAAGCTCAAGTTTCCCCCTCATGCTTGGAATTTGCTCCTGGTATGGTTTTCTGCACCCAAGACCGGGGTACATTCCTAAGGTTCCTACTAATACAGTAAGGCCAGTCATTCTGCAGGCCCTTTGTCCTTCTCCTTTTGTGACGTCAGACCAAGAGAATTTGAATCTGCTTTGCCCTGTTTGGGTGTTAGATGCATATGTCCACAGAGCTACCCTGTGGAGGAAAACAGAACCGTTGTTCATTTCACTGCATGAAAAGTGGGATTTTCGACCCCGTAAACGCCTGTAGACTCCCGGAAATCTCCCTAATTTTCGGCAGTTTTCGACAATTTAGAGGCAGCGAACGTCGCGTTTGTCTGTGCCACAAATTGTCGTAAACGAACCATGACGTAGGTGGAGAGCCCCCCGCGGAGAGACCACGGAGGTGCGACGCCTCTGATTAACATATGAATTGCAGCGAAACCAGAGAGTCAACGGCCAGACTTGAATTTACTCACTCACTATTGGCTGAGACCACTACTTTTAAACAAGAAAAATCCCTCGTGATTGGTTGGCAGATCACTGCAAACCAATCATTATTGGTCCCCCTGGCTCATTATAAATGTAAACCCCAATAATAATAATAATAATAATAAATATATAATTTATGTTGTAATAATTTGTTTTATATTAATGTTATTGTGCTATGAAGTATTCATACCATCAAGGAATATATGGGGAAATTATACGGACCGTGCCGTTTATTCAAAGAAAGAGCTTCATTTATAAACACACAGCTGTTCATTCAAAAAAAGGGCTTCATTTATAAAACACAGCTGTTTATTCAAAGAAAGAGCTTTATTGTTAAACACACAACTATGTACAGTGCAGCAGTAATGTCTCGTAATGTAATGTAAAGTTCGGCGAGCTCCAGGCTGCGAGAGGGCGGTGGCCGCACAATCCATCCAGACACCCCGTCAACAATGCCGTCTTCCTCGTCAAACATGAGGTCAATGGTCGCGGACTTCCAAATGTCCACCTCATCCTCAGGCAGCATCTCGCTTCCAGCAACTGTAATACAATCCATAAAGACAATAAGCAACCTGAAAAATACTCACATTGACAAAAAAACGGATCTAATATAATAAATCTTACCCTTTTTCTTCTTGATCGACTCCGTGCTAAACTTCGCAGTTTCCGCACCGGCGTGTTGATTCATAATACGTCTTACAGGCAGCTGGAAAACAATTACATGAGACTGGTATTAATAAAAACATTCACGGTAAAATTAAACAAGGAATGAGAAAAACATTAGAAGTTATACTTACACACAATGTCGTCCTGATCAGCGGTTAAATCTAGACTCGCGGAAATCGCTCCAAGCAGATAAGAGGTCACGGCTTCGTTATGAGGCGAGGATAGTCTGTGTAAACAAAATGTGCAGTTTTAAGCTCGGATCTATTAACGCATCCATTTCCTTATACAGCTGAATAAAAGCATATTCTTTAAATCGTAACGTTACATTACCCATGCCCTGGTTCATAGTGCCTGCAGTTTGCCTCAGAGTTGTGAAGACGCCGGAGAGCTGAAAAATCGTCAAAAAAGTTGGCTGCGTCCATGCAGAGGAGTTGAAGGGGAGCTGAAGGCGAGACGCCGTCCAGTCATTGTTGATCACGAAAAAGCAAAGCAGTAGTGATGTTACGTTCTTGAACATATCGTTCTTTTTGAACGAATCTTTTAGGTGAACGAATCGTTCTCGTTCAAATGGTCCACTGACTCATATTTCTCGTTCACTGAAATTCCTCCCTCCACAGCAGCGTGGCACTATTAGCAGCGAGGAGCGAGCGCATGCGCAGCTCTGTGGACTGTTTCATCCTGTCTCTGACAAAACTTCGAGCCAATAGCGTTTGAGTATAAGATGTGACGGAGCATGTGATTTGTTGAATTCAGTGAACGAATACGCCTTTTACTGACCGAGATGCTTTTGAGTCCGACTCTGACTCTGAACCAAAGACTGATCTCCTCCTCGACTTGTTCGTGAACTAAATGAACCAGCTATTGAACAATACTGATAGCGAACATGTAGAGCTCGGCTTGTGTAGTTAGGCATATACGGTATGCAGCAATGAAAGACATGTACACTTTATCATTTTAATGAAAACAGTGTAATAATGCAGGCTGATGGTTAAATGATTACTTAAGGACTGATGTATTGTGTTTGTATTATTTATTTTCATTGTTGTTGTTTTATAAAATGAATACAAATTACTTCATTACGTTCGAGTCATGTCATGCATTTCTCCATAAACTGTAAAACAAATAAAAAATGCGATATTATTGGAGGTAACGAACACGTCCATCACTGACCGAGTTGCTTTTATTGAGTCTGACTCTGAACGAGAGATCTTATTGCTATTGACATACAGAGTAATTAATCTACTCTGTTAGCCCGGACAAGTTGAATCTACTTAAAAAATTGGAGCAAACTGGTTGCCCTAAAAATGTAGTAATGTGAACTAAAACGAGTACATTTAACTTAAAATGTTTTAGTTAAAAAAATTCAGAACCTAGATAAAACTCCCCCTGCTGCTATACTCGGATTTGCATTTGTGTAGCTCACAGCATGTTCATTTACATGATAAAGCCTCCCCTAGAATTAAGGGGAGGGGGGGTCATGGGGGGACAACTGCCAAGCAAGGTCCACGTCAATTTACGGCAATTTACGGCAGTTTTCGGTGTTGCCTGCAAATTGCCGTGCACAGTCGTAAACCTGAAGTTTCACTGCAATCTACAGTGCCACATACTGACGAAAATCCCACTTTTCATGCAGTGTTTGCTTTGGGTCATCTAGGAAAGGGGACCCGGACCCGTGACTCTGATCATGTGAAAAGGATTGTGCCTCTGGGAAAATCCTTGGTCCTGAGCCACCACTGTAGGGGACTCATGTACAACGGGCCAAAATGTATAACGTTGGACGCTGCTGCTTGACAGTGAGTGACTGGCCTAGCTTTATTCTTTTTACTGCTGATAGGATTGACTCTTTGCGCGCTGGAGACAGACGAGCTTGCATAGTCGTCAAATCCCATACCACGCCCAGAAATGTAGTTCTTTGTGATGGAATCAGCACACTCTTCTTGGCATTCAATCTCAACCCCAATGCCTTCATGTGTGCGAGAACGTCATCTTGACCCCCAAAAGAAAACCTCAGGAACTTCCTGTGTTGTGGAAGGATGGATATATGGAAATACGTGTCCTTGAGATGTATTGTGACGAACCAATCCTCGGATATGATTTGTGGCACAATCAATCTCAAGGTTAACATTTAGAATTTTAACTGCATAACGGACTGATTCAGAACTCGCAGATCCAAAATGGGATGCATCCCCCCATCCTTCTTTGGAACGATAAAATACCATCTGTAAAACCGGGTTTCTCTGTCGGGAGGAAGTACATGTTCTATGGCTCCCTTCCCCAACAGAGATTTTACCTCTTGTTCCATGACCAGAGCCTGCTCAGGGTCCACCACTGTTGGTAGGACCCCCATAAACCTGGCTGGGCGGGACCCCAACCCTTTTTAACTATACGCAGGACCCACTGATATATATTTGTCAGTAGTTTCCACGCTGCCAGAAATTCTACTAGGGGAACCATTCTCTCGAGAATGGCCTCTGGTACTTTTTGAACCACAAATTTAAAAAAAATTCCAATTTCAATTGCCCTGAAGCGCCACACCAGCAGGAAACAACCGAATTGGTAGCTCTGACACCTTCCTCAGAGGAAGCAAGCCTCCCAGTGCTGCTACATTTCCGGGCGGACACTGAGATATATGCTCGCTGGAGACCACTGCGCCCTGAAGCACACGAGGTGGCAGGGTTGGCAGAACAGAAGAGGCGTGGGCACTGTTAGGTGTTTGCCACTTCTCTTCGGGGGGAACTGGTTTTAGAGGTTTGGGGCTGCTCCCACTCAGCTCCCGGAGATATGAGAGTGAGGGGGGAGGAGTTTCTGAAACGCCACTGCCTGTTTGTTAGCCTCCTGAAACCGCTCGACGACTGTGTTGACAAAGAGGCAGGGGGGCGATAGCAGTGTGTCCATGAGAAAACTTTTATCTTTTTCCTTGATTGTGCTTAAAATTAACCAAAGATGCCTCTCCGTGGTCACCAGGGCTGCCATAGCACGGCCAATAGATCTAGCTGTCTCCTTAGTGGCCCGGAGAGAAAGATCCCCCGATTCCCCCGTCCTCATCCAAATCTCCAAGCACATTAGCCTGGTACGCCTGCAGCATGCCCATAGTGTGAAGGCATGCTGCTGCCCACTGCATGAAAAGTGGGATTTTCGTCAGTATGTGGCACTGCAGATTGCCGTGGAACTTCAGGTTTGCGACTGTGCACGGCAATTTGCAATTTGAAAACTGTCGTAAATTGTCGGAAATTGACGTGGGCCTTGCTTGGCAGTTGTCCCCCCATGACCACCCCTCCCCTTAATTCTAGGGGAGGCTTTATCATGTAAATGAACATGCTGTGAGCTACACAAATGCAAATCAGAGTAGCAGCAGGGGAGTTTTATCTAGGTTCTGAATTTTTTTAACTAAAACAAGTTTAAAGTTTAAGTTAAAATGTTAATTTAAATTTAAGTTAAATGTACTCGTTTTAGTTCACATTACTAAATTTTTAGGGCAACCAGTTTGCTCCAATTTTTTAAGTAGATTCAACTTGTCCGGGCTCACAGTGTAGATTAATTACTCTGTATGTCATTAGCAATAACCAATGTTATGTAAAAAAAACAAAATACAGGACAGCAGTTCATGTCTTCAACCTTTAGAGAGGTTATGTGATGCAACAAGACAATGAACCAAAGTACACAAATAAATCAAGTAAAGCATACAGTTTACATACCAAAATTAATTTTTCCACCCTGCACTGTGAATGATTTCTAAATGGCTTTTAATCATAAATGTGAAAAGTACTAGTTTGTGTGTTAATAGTTAAGTCAGATTGTGTTTTTCTGTAATTGTCATTTAAAATGAGCTCACACCACATTTTATGAATTATCAATGCAGATTTTCAAGAGGTGGTTTCCTGGACAGGGTTTGAATTATGCCAAGAGTAAGCCTTAATCTTGTTAATCGTGAGTTAAAAAATTGTTGCCTGGAACAAAGATTAAGCACAGATTACTAACACCTGGACTATGAGTCCTGAACTAAAATAAACTGGATTAATTTACAGTTTTATCTAATTGCTTACACACAATTTCTGAAAATATGGCTCCATTTCTTGTAACTCTACACACAAAACACACAACATGCAAAACATCAGATATCGCTTGCAAAAGCAACACTTTGTGCAAAACTATTTTAACTCTTCCAAAAATGTTGTTTTTGCATATATCTAACTACACACAAATATGCACAACTGAAGAATTTTACAGTTGAACTGAAATCAACTGAACTGAATCAACACTGAAGTCACTTGAGCTGAATATTGACACTATATTGGCCTGTTAGAGCCGGTTTACAGCAGAATTTGTTTTGAACTTGTTACTGAAGCTGCTATGAAACAATATATTTTGTTGTATGCATATTCTTTCTTTCTCAAACCTTAGTTTTGATTTCTAAGTGATCAATTTATGTATAAGTGTTTTCACACATGATCATTGGCTGTATGGGTCCTCAGTAAATTAATGTGGCATTTAAATGGAAAAAGTTATTCTTGTCTCTATAACTTATGGCTTCCTAAAGACACGTTTATGGGTAAATAAAATATTAATAATATAAATAAAATGAATATCAAAACATATTTTAAATATAATGAAGTCCTTTTATTATAGCACTCATCAGATGTTCCTGGAAACAAAACAGAGACAGAACAGTATAAACAAACTATACAACAAACTAAACACCAAATTACAAAAACATTATTATGTGAAAGTGAATAAAGTTGTGTGTGTGTGTGTGTGTGTGTGTGTGTGTGTTTTCAGTTATAAATATGTGCTGTGTAAATTAGCCTATATATACTTTTAGAAATTATATATAGCCTAACTTTAAAAAACAAACAATAACCCATATAGATAAATTATAATAATTGTATAATATTAAGCATTTACTTAATATACATTGTAACCTTAGGCTACTTTACTCTAGCACAGTAGTCAGTTAAGCAATTAATTAATATCTTATATTAATATGTATGTAGCCTAGGCTACATCTAAAGGTAAGTCTGCTTTAAAAAAAAAAATATTACACTTCGACATGTACAGAATGTGCGCGTTAAGAAACACGTTCAAATGTGTCTTCTTAACATGTTAAAACTGTGCGTCGACTGTGCGTGTATGCCTGTTACACGACCAGAATGTGCGTGTCTACACATACAAAAGAAACACGTAAAAAATTGCTGCTTGATGCGGACAAACAGTGCGTGTTAAGTCACGCGTTTCATATAAAGAGATTTGGCCCCGGGCGCGTTCCATAGTAGAGTCCTAGTCCAATCACGTGCGAGGTCGAGGCCATGACGCGTAGAAGACGAGCTTTAAACTTTTTTTTTTTTTTTTTTTTTTACATTTCCTATGTTTTTTGCTGATTTCCTTTTTCGTGATCAACAATGCCAGGACGCCGTCTTCAACTCTGCATGGACGCGGCCAACTTTTTGGACTCATTTTCAGGAGGCTGTCTTCGTCTTCACAACTCTGAGGCAAACTGCAGGCGCTATGAACCAGAGCATGGGTAATGTAACGTTACGATTTAAAGAATATGCTTTTATTCAGCTGTATAAGGAAATGGATGCGTTAATAGATCCGAGCTTAAAACGGCACATTTTGTTTTCACAGACTATCCTCGCCTCATAACGAAGCCGTGACCTCTTATCTGCTTGGAGAGATTTCCGCGAGTCCAGATTTAACCGCTGAACATGACGACATTGTGTGAAAGTAAAACGTCTAATGTTTTTCTCATTCCTTGTTTAATTTTACCGTGACTGTTTTTATTAATACCAGTCTCATGTAATTGTTTTCCAGCTGCCTGTAAGACGTATTATGAATCGACACGCCGGAGCTTCAGATACAAACAACCTGAACTTACATCGCAGGCGGATCAAGAAGAAAAAGGGTAAGATTTATTATATTAGATCCGTTTTTTGTCAATGTGAGTATTTTTCAGGTTACTTATTGTCTTTATGGATTGTATTACAGTTGCTGGAAGCGAGACAAAGTGTACTGGGTGAGGATGAGATGGACTGGAAGTGCGCGACCATTGAACTCATATCTGATGAGGAAGACGGCAATGTTGACGGGGTGTCTGGATGGATTGTGCGGCCACCGCCATATACGCCTGTGTTTCCTGAATGTTTTGGGCGCTTCTTTTTGACGTTTCTGGAGGACAACATAAGAGACATTACTGCTGCACTGTACATATTTGTGTGTTTGACAATAAAGCTCTTTCTTTGAATAAACAGCTGTGTGTTTATAAGCTCTTTCTTTGAATAAACGGCACGGTCCGGGCAAATTTTCCCATATATTCCCTGATGGTATGAATAGTGTAGTTCATAGCACAATAACATTACTATAAAACATAAATTATTACAACATAAATTATATATTTATTATTATTATTGGGGTTTACATTTATAATGAGCAAGGGTGATCAATAATGATTGGTTTGCAGTGATCTGCCAACCAATCACGAGGGATTTTTCTTTTTTAAATGTAGTGGCTTCAGCCAATAGTGAGTGAGTAAATTCAAGTCTGGCCGTTGACTCTCTGGTTTCGCTGCTATTCATATGCTAATTAGAGGCGTCGCACCTCCGCGCGGTCTCTCCGCGGGGGGCTCTCCACCTATGTCATGGTTCGTTTACGACAATTTGTGGCACAGACGAACGCGACGTTCGCTGCCTCTAAATTGTCGAAAACTGCCAAAAATTAGGGAGATTTCCGGGAGTCTACAGGCGTTTACGGGGTCGAAAATCCCACTTTTCATGCAGTGGCCTGACCAGTGGCTGTATATGCTTTTCCCACCAATGCTGATGTTGTTCTTACTGGTTTGGTGGGCAATGTCGGGGCCTTCATGACGATGCAGACTGAGGGGAGAGATGGCTAGCAATAGCTATCTCTATCCCTAATAGCTAGTAGGAGAGATACTCTTACACCTGAGGTACGCCCCATAACCATGTTCCTTTTGGCCAACTAGGAGTAGTGAGTGGTTTGTGCACTGTGAACTCTATAGGAGACCAGTTTCTTACATGATCTCCACACCTCGGTGTCAAGATCAGGAAAAAATGGCAGACCCGGATGCAGAGATTGTGCTCGAGAAGGCAAGAAACGTTTGTCTAAAAGACTTTTAGGATGAACTTCTTGCTTCTCTGCTGGCCAGTCAATGTTTAATCTGGCAACAGCGCTAGACACAGCAGCAACGTTTTCCACATCCACCTCCTCAGAGCTGGATATGTGATGCACTGGTGCCTCACCCAATGCGGAAGGAACTGCAGTGCGTGCTTCCAAACATCGGGAGAAGGCACTAGATCTGTCAGGTGAAGGCTGAGATAGGGCTGGACCCATCTTAAACCCCTCTGACAGATCAATTTGCGATCCCCATGATTTAGATCAGCACTGTGCCTCAGCAGCAGTAGGACCCAAACCACGAGGAACGCTGGTCTGAGCACCCTCCTCGAAGAGTGCCAGACGAGAGCAGAGCGTGCGTAGTGGAAGCTGCTCACAATGTACACAGCCTGCACCCTTGAATGCAGACTGTGCATGATCTGCTCCCAAACAAACAACGCACAGATCATTTTTATCCCCATCCGTAATGTAGCGTGGACGGGGATGAACACAAGACCTAAACAGCTGCTTGCTCGCCATAACTAAAGATATAGTGACAGACAACAATAAATATGACAGACGTTTCACATAGAGCGCTTGCTGAAGACACTGAAGCTTGCGTTGCACTGTTTGGGCAGGCTTTATAGTTTCTAGGTCATGATGTCACCCGCCTTGTCTCATCACACGATTGGATGGATTTCACACATGCTTCATGACACAATCACGCAAAGCGTTCCCAAAGTGTCAATGACGAAGCAGGAGTTCCCTTGAAGGGGAACATGATTTACGTTGTCAATTTTTCTTTTCTTTTTGCTCATTTTGGCAGATGTTCACAGCAGCATTAGTTGCAGATTTCTATTATGCTTTAATTTCTTTGGTGATCGGCAGGGACTAGCGGCCTCCCCTGGTTGGAGAATTAACATCCTAATCTGATATGGTCCGTATCTGGCCCGCAGGTCGCCAGTTGCCCATCCCTGGATAAGATAGAACGTCAATTTTACACTCTATATCGATAAAAGATCATTTTTAATTAATTAATTGAGTCAGTTTAAGTATTTGTGTGGGGAGGAGGGGGATTTTATTTATGGTCTCTGAAAATATTATTTAACATTTCAATCATATTGCACTTATTTTGCAGGTTTCTATCACCGCTGGCCTTTAAATGTGAGGTGCCGGGACTTCCGGATATGGTGCGTAGATGGTAGATCACGTTGATTTGAGCTGACGCTAATTTTCCTGAAATAACCAGAGGTGGGTAGAGTAGCCAAAATCTGTACTCAAGTAAAAGTACAAGTACTTAAGGAAATATTTACTCAAGTAAAAGTAAAAGTAACAATCGTAATATTTACTTGAGTAAGAGTAAAAAAGTATTCGATGAGAAACCTACTCAAGTAGTTAGTTACTAGTTACTTTCGATCTGATTGATAAGAAGCTACTTGGAGAGCTTTCACACACCTACACTTTACAATAAGGTTGTATTAGTTAACATTAATGCATTAGTTAACATAACTCTGTTCAGCATTAGTTAATCTTTGTTAATGTTAGTTCATAAAAATACAGCTGTTCATGGTTTATTCATGTTAGTTCACAGTGCATTAACTAATGTTAACAATATTTGAATAATGCATTAATAAATGTTGAAATTAACATTAACAAAGATAAATAAATGTTTTATAAGTGCAGTTCATTATTAGTTCATGTTAACTAATGTAAACTAATGAACCTTATTATATATATGTAATTGTGTGTGTGTGTGTGTGTGTGTGTGTGTGTGTGTGTGTGTGTGTGTGTGTGTGTGTGTGTGTGTGTGTGATTAATGGTTAAACAGTGTAAATTAATGGTGTGCTGGGCTAACCAGAGCTCTTCTTAAAACATACTTTGTTCTTATATTTTTATAAGTATAGGCTATTGGCTATTCTTTAGGTAGGAATAAAATACAATACCGTTTTTATTTGTATGTATTTTCTACACTTCAGACAGGTGTCTGTCCGGATTTGTGTATAAATGCAAGACGTCACATTAGGCTATTCAATTTGTTTCGTTTTGTGAAGAAAAGGATATGTAAATGTGCAGATGTGAACGTTTGTTCGTGGACGTGTGTTGTTTGGAGGATTCAAACGATTTGTCATTGTTTGCACAAGAGCGCATATGAGGAAAACACTCGGACAGTGTGTGAAATAGTATTATAATAAGGGAAAATGTCCCATAGTTACCAAAGGACCATTAATAGTGTTCAAATATAGGCATCATTGTGACACTTACCGCTACATGTTATTTTCAGGGTGGAATTCTTGTATGCTGAGATGTCAGTTCGTTTTGGTGCACACAGCATGCATCGCATTATGAAATCTATATCTTGGAGTGAAATCATAGACTGAACTTGAGGCCACGAGTGACCTGCCTCCCGTAGCTCACACACATCTTCGTCTGCTTCGCCCATCATCTTCCGACTAAACGCGCGCTAATTATAAGCGGGTGATGCATATAGCCACCTCTCGTGAAGCAGCCTCTCCAACGTTTCGCGAGACTTGCGAAAGTCATATTAACTTATTTTAAAATATATAATATAATTATTACCATTTGACAGTAGCGGAGGAACGCCATTGAATGTAACTAAGTAAAAGTACAGTTTTTTCACAAGAAATTTACTTGAGTAAGAGTAAAAGTACCCATCTATAAATATACTCTAAAAGTACAAGTTACCCAAAAAATTTACTCAAGTAAATGTAACGAAGTAAATGTAATTCGTTACTACCCACCTCTGGAAATAACTCTACAAAGAGACCAAGGCTTACCCACAAACAGTAGAAACTAAAAGCTTAAAGGTCTTCACAAGTGACCATGCCATCAAAAAACATAAAACCGGGGCAACAGCCGAAATCTCAGCCTCAAACGAGCTCTGACAACGTGGATCAAGCTAACAAACAAGCAGAGCGATGCTGATGGAAATGAGGCTACAAACTCTATTCTTTCGGCCATCCAGTCATCAAGAGATGACATGACCAAGCAATTATCCGATATGCTAGAAGCCATAAACGGGTTTAAAATGGAGCTGCTGTCACATTCCAAGAGAATCGAAGAAGCAGAAGAAAGGATCTCGGAAACGGTGGAGGATGTTAATACGACAGAAAGCTAAAAAAAATATGGAAAAAACGGTTGAGATGTTATCTAACAAGATTCAGGATTTGGAAGATCGGGGACGCCGCTCAAACCTTAGCATGGTGGGCCTACCTGAAAAAAAGGAGGGATCAGATGCGTGTGCTTTTCTGGAGGAATGGCTACCCAAAGGTTTGACTGATTGTTTTACCATGGCTCCAATAATTGAACGGGCACATCGGGTGGGTTCAGATCAACCCAAATTGTCCTTCTGCTCCCAGAACAATGATGAAATTACTGAACTACAAAGACAAAAGACACTAAATTCCGTATTTCACACAATTTACTATGCTTAAATTAGTATGCAAGAGCTAAAAATAAGTAGTTGGAATCTATGGGATTGAATAAATTTAAACTAAAACAGGGATTAGATAGGATCAAACAAATGAACATTGACCTATTTTTACAGGAAACCCATCTATTAAAGTATGAAACTAGTCGAGTTTCAAAAAGATGGCCAGGACAGGTTTTTTCTGCTTCATATAGCTCACATGCTCGAGGGGTTATAATTCTTGTTCATAAATTAGTTCCTTTTCAGTTACACAAAAAGCATACTGGGTAGATTTATAATCCCTAATGGTTCGATTGTGAAAGCACAAGTAACCCTAATAAATATATACACTCAAAATATATTTATCAGAATATTTGTGGTGCAGAAGATAATTGTTTATTCAGTCACAAAAGGAACTAAGGCAGACTGCCGATCACAGGAAAAGGTGATGCAGACCAGGAGCATTACACAGGCCTCAAAAAATGGAGACTTTGTAACAGACAGATGTCTTGTGCTCGCAGCGGGTAGTCAGTGGAGAGCGAAACTGCCCCAGTCAAAACACTCAGCACCACAGTGTCCAGATGGTACACTCAAGTACAGCAGGAGACTGGACAGAAAACAGGTGAGACCAACACAACAAAACAGATCCGATCTGACCAGACTAGACAAGGCAAGGCAAATGGCTTCAAGCAAAGGTATAGAGCAAACGAGAGACGTAAACATAAGCAAGAAGCATACAATACTAATCTGGCAAAGAAGCGACAAAAAGGGAGACACTAAATAGCCCGAAAGATGAACACAAAGAGGAACAGGTGTGGTCTCAATCAGAGAGCGCGCTGATTGCGATAGCAAACAGGTGGGAAGGAGAGGAGAGGGAAGAGCGAGAGAGGGGATGCTTTCCATTCGACCGTAAGTGGACTGCGAAGTGGACTTCAGAGGGTATTCCGCCATCTTAAAGCTATGGTCTACGATTTCAAAGATTGTTCATTATTAATAACCTCGTTTAGATGCTGGTTATGGTTCTACAGTACAATCCTAACAATATGAAGAGAAAAAAGAATGAAAAAAATCCATTCACTCTATTGGGTGTACACTGTCGAAGAATTCTCTTCTTATAAAAATTTCTTCACAAAGGATTAGAGATTAGAGATTCCAGAAGAGGCTTTATTCACACCAAACACAGCAATGAAGCCGGAGGGCCGTCAGCCACCGGCCCTCCTGCTACTTGAATTTTCTGTCATATATATACCATTGTTGTCTTCCTATTTTGGTAACCACTGTTGTCTTCCTAACATGGTAACAACCCCCTGGCTCACATATCACCACATTCTAAGTTCTAATTCTGTTCCTGTCCTTCTAAAGGGCATTCTCAAAGTCAGCATACATTTAAACACAGTCAGCACACATTTGAACACACTTGAGATGTCAGCACACATTTGAACATAATAGTGTCTTTTCATTAGCCTTAAACTGCTAATTTTTAACTAATAAAATCTTCTACATTCCCCCCTCTGGGGCTTAACTAAGCCCCACCTTTACTAACCTTTTCCCAGATGTGTAGGTTTCAGAATCCAGTTTTTTCAGTTATGCTACCTAATGACTTAAAATAAGTCACTCAGTTTCACTACCAATGACTAGATTATGCAACCACACTCCGGAGGAATATTAGAACCAAACATCTCCTTCCAGATTTTGCTTTTGTTCTCTTTTTCAGGAATGGAGTAAAAGATTCTAATTTCCCTAATTCCTATGTCTTATCATCAGTACATTGTTATAAGCGTGAGTGTGCAATTTGTTCAGCCTTGCCTGTGGTTGTCAAAGTTATGTAGTATAATCAAACATCAAATCATGCATTATTCCATCAAAAGTTCTTTTTATATTGTAGTCATCTTCTTCAACCCAGACACTTTGCGCATCGTAGAGGGTCACCCTTTGGGGAGGGGTTAGGCTAGCACATACACCCAGGGTCTGGCTCATCATTCATCTTCTTCGTCCTCATTGGAAGTACTTGAATCAACTTCCAATGCTTGCAAAATCCAGTTTGATTTATCAAGCCAGTCCTTATTATCCATTAGGTTTTCATTGTCCTGAACACCCTCAGATACACCTGGTCATTTGGGTCAATTGGACAAGATGTTTCTGTCTCCTCACTGGGCTGCTTTCTTTTTTCCTGTAAATATATAGCTTTACATATTGCAGTTAGTTTCCTCATATAAGATCTTAATTCCATTTGCAATTGTTCTATAGGCGGTCCTTTGTATCAATCAATTTTAATCAATCAACCTCTGCAATATGGTACAGGCATGGGTCGACCCGTAAGCATTCCATGCGGTGTTAAATGTATGATTCTGTTAGTTTGCATGCGACAAGTCATTAGTGCAAGTGAGGCCCTTAAATGCAACCAAGTCTTTGTTGCTGCAATACTTGTTTTACAGTTTTTGAATAAATGCCAACCTGTTATCTGAACTTATTTCTGATGGTATTCCAAATCTAGGAATTTACCTCTTTTGTTAGAAATTTGATTACTGTTCCTGAACCCTCATCCGAAGATGGTACTACTTCTATCGATCAATTATCACAAGCATATATCGTTTACCTTGTACTCGCTTCATCATGTCCACATAATCCATCACCAGATGCCTAAAATTGTCTACCATCGCATATAAATATGGAGACCAATATCCTTGTTGTTTAATTTTTCTTATTACTTCCTTCCCCCCTCGCGCAGTGATCAAATCCCTGCGCATCTGAAATGAGAATGTTCAAAAGCATTGTTGGTGTAACAATCTGTCCTTCATGTGAACCCCAAATATCGTTTTCATCTTTTTTGCCCCCCTCTGATGCCACATAGAATGTTCATAAGGGCCTGCTTGTTGCTGTATTCGAACAATATCTTCCAGTTGTGGTTGTGGTTCTATCAAAACTACTGGAGTAAGTATTGCCACTAAACATCCTTAAATAGCTCACTCTCAACAGTCTCTATTGATTGGGATTTTGCTATCATTTATGTTTGTACTCTTGATTTATAACTATCTCTTGAGTAATCCCCATTAATTTTGTTTCATACAAGACTTTTATGAAATTTTTGTCAATAGAGTAAAAATTTATGGATTTATTGTTGAATTCAACCGGCATTGTTCAGCTTTTTTCATCATTGGCTGTAAATCTTTTGGCTTCCTAATTCTTTCCTGTATAAAGATAAGTGGAACAGACTATGGTACATTGAACCAACTTTTTTATAAATTCATTTTCAGTTATTTTCATTGCTGCTCCCTGTTTACCTATTATGATGTATTTTGAGGTAATCTCAATTTTTTGACTGTCCGTTTCTTTTTGCCATTTCTTTTCTATTTTTTCATCTCTTTCTTCGTCATAAATCATAGTACAGTGAAATCCTGACTGTGGTAACTGAGCTTAAGAAATCTGCGCTTCAATAAACTTTCTCCATTTATTAATGATTTGTCTTACATAATTTTCTATTTTTCCTATCCAGTATACATTTGCTTTTGGCTCAGAAATCATCATTTGAGTTCCTATTCCTTGTAAGTCTATATACATTCCTTTTGGAAAACACCAAATTTGAAGTCCTAATTTACATAATACATCTCTTCCTAACAAGTTTACAGGAGTTTGATTTGATACAAGAACTGGTAAGGTCACACTTTTATTTTTAGTCTGTAATCAAACTGGAGTTGTCAGAGGAATTAACTGTATTTGTCCCCTGTCTTTGCAAATTTTGAGCGGGTCGTTGCCAACCACCCCACCTTTCACCCCTGAGTGACTGTTGCCATGGATTGTTTGGGCAATTGGTTTTGTTGTCCACAACCCTCTCTGTCCTCCATGCTGTGTAAATTTGGAGGAATTGCTGCAGATGGAGGAAGCTGCATAGTCAGTGGGTTATTTACAGAGGTATTCACAGGAGCGCTGCCATTTGGTCTGACTCTTCTCTTCAATGGGTCTCCTTCTGGATTTCCAGTCTCTTGCTTTGCACACATATGATTGGACTTTCTGTGTCCCCCAGCTGTCTACTTTGGTTGGATACTCCTTTTGCAATTCCTGTCATATTACCGGACGATATGCATCAAAAACAGTCTCATCCATATAGCAAGAGTTCACAGTTCTGTCTCGTTCAGAGACTTGAAGAATTTCTTCCTTTTTTTGATCCACTTAGAATTTTCGCCAGAAGTGTTTTAATGTCCCCCACAGATCACAATTTGCCCATTGTCTTATCCATTTCCCAGCTCTCTCCTGGATGTCAGGAAGGCAGTTGACAAGCCCCTCAAAATCTTTTGTCACCCATAATCAAAATAGGGAGTTGTTTTACTTCCCTGTTTCTCTTACTTGTGACCACCTTTCTTCATCAAATGTTACCTCCTCTTCATTTTCTATATTTAAACTCTCTAATAATAATTTTTTTTATATTACTCGCCTGTATTTCTGTGCATTTTAATAATTCTTCTATTTCTTTGATGCTTTTATTTAATTCTTCTATTTGTGTTTCTGTTTCACCTTTTTATTTATTTTTTATTTTATTATTCTTTTCTTCTTCTTTCTGCCTGTTTAACCTCATTCTTAGTTTTTAGTTGCTCTAATACATAACCTAACGGTACATTTTTCTCAAATGTTTTACTTTTCTCTTTTTGTCTCACATCTTGTCTTGTTTGTTTTTCGTTTTCTAACTCCACCTGTCCTTCCATTTGCATTTCACCTATGACCTCGACCAACCCTTTTAGAACTGGGAACTGCCCTTCTGGAGTTACATTTGACAGAGTGTTAGAAAACATGTTGTCTTTTTTCTTTGTTTCCTTGTCTACTTCTTTTAAAATCTTCCTTGCCTGTCTTATGTTTCTTAATAATTCTTCTCCTTCTTTTCTGAACAATGCCAGCACTGCTTTTTCCTTTTCTCTTTTAATTTCTCTTCTAATTTCTCTTTAAACTGTTCTTGATTTTGTAATTTTTTATCAAGGTTTCCATTTCTTCGCATAATGTTACATCAAATGTCCCTTCTTTTGGCCATTTGGTTATCATATCCTTTTTTTCCATTTATTTGATATCTTATCTATTAATTCTTTACACAGTGGGTATTTTGAGCCTAACATTTCCACCGGAGTGGTCATAATTGTCCTTTAATCAATAACTATTTTAATAACCAATTTCTAGACTTGATTTACTTCTTTAACTTACTTTACTTTACTTTCTTTAACTTTAACTTGTTTTCAAATATAATTTTCAAATTAATCACTTATTTATTTCTTTTATTTTATTTACCTTTGCCTTTTTACTTTCATCATATACAATATCTGCTAATCAACAGCTACTTTTTAATTTTCCAATTTTTAATTTTACTATTTAACTTTACTTTACATTAATAAAATTATTCACCAATTTTCATATGGCTTCTTTATTTTGTTCTAATTCTGCAACACCACTCTTCCTAACTGAATGTCTCTCGGGCTCATTCAGACATTCTTTTATCTCTTTCTCAAATGAAATGTGTACCTCCAACACAGAATGCTGGAAGACACCCTCACAAGAGGAAAAGCTTATTTTTAACCACTGACACTCAAACTTGCACACACATACACACACACTATTCTTAGCCACAGGCAGTCCAGCAAACACACTCTATTCTATACTTTTAAGAAAATAATTATTGTTTTACTCTTAATTTTTTCCTTATTTATTTAACTTAATCAAATCGATACACTTCCTCAACACGATTTGTATTTCTTATTTTTTAATTTAATCAAATCAATGCACTAATTCTTATTGTCAAGTCTATTGATACACTTCCTCAACTCAATAACTTACAATTAAAACTCTTTTTGTCCAATTTATCAATACACTTCCTCAACATGATAAACCACAATTAAAACCTTATCAATACACTTCCCCAACATGATAAAGCACAATTAAAACCTTTTTATCAAGTTTTATCAATACACTTCCTCAACATGATAAAACACAATTGAAACTTTATCAATACACTTCCCCAACATGATAAAGCTCAATTAAAACCTTTTTTTCAAATTTATCGATACACTTCCTCAACACGATAAAACACAATTAAAACCTTATCGATACACTTCCTCAACACGATAAAGCACAATTAAAACCTTTTTATCAAGTTTATCGATACACTTCCTCAACACGATAAAACACAATTAAAACCTTATCGATACACTTCCTCAACACGATAAAGCACAATTAAAACCTTTTATCAAGTTTATCGATACACTTCCTCAACACGATAAAACACAATTAAAACCTTATCGATACACTTCCTCAACACGATAAAGCACAATTAAAACCTTTTATCAAGTTTTATCAATACACTTCCTCAACATGATAAAACACAATTGAAACTTTATCAATACACTTCCCCAACATGATAAAGCTCAATTAAAACCTTTTTTATCAAAACTATCTGGCTTGACAAGAATACACATAACCTAATTTACGCCCCAAGGCCTTTTTGTTAGAAATTATACAGCATGCATTTATTCTGAAATCAAAAATCCTTTTCAGTTCTTTAAATTTGGAGAAGCTGTCTCACCACAACAGGTACATTTCTGGCGAATAACACAAACTTTAAGCAAAAACTGCTTACCGTGGCCACTTGTTTGTGCTGATTCGTCCAGGAACACCCTGCCGCGGTTCTTTATCAGCTCCTGAGCCAGTCCCATCTGGGGTGCCAAATATGTCGAAGAATTCTCTTCTTATAAAAATTTCTTCACAAAGGATTAGAGATTAGAGATTCCAGAAGAGGCTTTATTCACACCAAACACAGCAATGAAGCCGGAGGGCCGTCAGCCACCGGCCCTCCTGCTACTTGAATTTTCTGTCATATATATACCATTGTTGTCTTCCTATTTTGGTAACCACTGTTGTCTTCCTAACATGGTAACAACCCCCTGGCTCACATATCACCACATTCTAAGTTCTAATTCTGTTCCTGTCCTTCTAAAGGGCATTCTCAAAGTCAGCATACATTTAAACACAGTCAGCACACATTTGAACACACTTGAGATGTCAGCACACATTTGAACATAATAGTGTCTTTTCATTAGCCTTAAACTGCTAATTTTTAACTAATAAAATCTTCTACAACACCCGCAGAGAAATTGACCAATGTAAGCTGTCCGGCCGGACAGCTTACATTGGTTAACTGCTCTCATCCAATCCCTGCTCCACTCGCGTCTCCACCCACCGCACCCCACCCCGCCCCCTCCTGCGACATGAAATTTTGCGGGCAAGTAGGCAGCATCAACTCAGCAATGGAGAAAAACCAACAAACAGACATCAGAAAGCGGCTCCTGCTCGCCCCAACAATCAAGGTTGGAAGAAAGAGAAAGTCAATTGAGGAAAGAGCAGAGATTTAAAAAAAAAAGTGAAGAACGCCGGACTCAAAGCCGAATCAATATAGGGTCCACCATTGCCCGTTTGAGGAAGCTTCAGAGAAACCTTGGACTTAAAACCGACGCTGACTTTTTGTTGAGCAGGTATGCATTTATTTATACTTTTATGGTGTGGTGTATTACATAAATAGCTTTTTATCAGTCTGACAACATGGTCATGCTGCCGGTCGGCATTGGAATGTTAGCCGTTTAGCATCGCCTATCACGGGTCAAAGTAATTATATTTCTTGAAGTGCTTGACTATTTCAATAGTCCTAACGTTAGCGGTTTTCTGTTCGAGCCGATAGAACATGTGTTGCTAATCTTGCGTGGGCGTGAACTCAAACGTGTGCCTCTGAGCTATTTTGTTACGACAATGGTGACATTGAATTGTTGATGAAGCAACTGTTCAAGTGTCGAAAGTCAACTTTACATATGATGTGTCATTAGCGCGGTCATTAGATTGAAGCGACTAAGCACATGGTACATCTCTGTTCCGATGTTTACTCCTGCTTGACTGAGTGACGTTGTTGTTGGAGTGACGCACAGAGGGGAGGGGTGTGCGTGTGGAGGGGCGGGATGAGTTTTTTAAAAATTCAGGCTTTCTCGACTGATTTTCAACATCGTAGACTACAGCTTTAAGTGAGATTCCAATCCAAAGGGAGCGAACATGTTCAGTCCGAAGGGTACTGCGAACGGCGCAGGGAAGAAAGGAACATCGATACATCACTTCACAGGAAGTAGAGAGTGAAAATCACCCAAATGTTTTTGCGCGTCACATGCATCACCTGTCTGAACTAATGATGGTGCAGAGCCGTTGGTTGGAAGAGTTTTTAAACAGCTCTGCGATTAAGGAGTTTACATATGCATTTGAATATTCATAGTTATTATAAAAACTAGAGTATTTATGAATGGTTATGGCAATAACTGTTACATTTGTATATTATATTTTATGAATATGTAAACAAATTAAAAGTGTTGAGAAGCACCTGAGGGCTGTCATGTTTTATATTTTTACTTTATTTACCTCAGAAAAGTTTACTGTGCAGCTGCGCTTGGGAAAGAAAGCGCACAAGATGAGACCACTACAAAGACCATTAAGAATAGCCTACATACATAGTTAACCAAATCAAAGTATTTTCATAATGAATGACAGGTGCAGCTTCAAATCTGTTCATAGTCAATACAGGTTATAAGTAAACTAATACAACTAATGGACAATGTTTTGATTATATGTTTTAGATGGCCTATACTGTGTGTTTTGTAAATGTATATGCTTATTATATGGTTTTCAATTTGAAAGTAAAGTAAATTACAATATTAATTTATGTTAGGTGTTGCACACACAGAAGAGGCAGGGTTTTCTGGTGGCACATATAGTTTTTTATTTCTGTCACACGGTATCTGCAGAATCAACAAAAAACAACAGTTCAGGTTGACAGTATGTTGATATGGCTGGCAGTGTGACTTATTCTTTAGCAAAAGTGAAACTGTTCAATAAACTCACATTTACACTCATTACTCTGATATACATTACTCAAATATACAGCATGTCAGAAAATAAGAACATTTGTATTTCACCAACTGACTTATATTGATCTTCCAGTAATCATATACTAATTCTCAATTTACACAGACTGTATACAAGCACTTAAAGTAACTATATTTAACTAATGTGATTGTAAACTCAGTTCTTTAAACAACATTAGGCCATTTAACTCTGAATGACTACAAACTCTCTCACTAGCATCATAATAGTCACCCACAATGACTAAATGTAATGAAACAGACACATTAAAGATCAACTACCATTTAACTATGTTTAAAGACGACTTTGAGTGCATTAACATTATAATCATTATGGATCGCGATCTTCCGCGCGGCCGAGCAGGCCGCATTCTAGCCGCGGGTGCGTCAATGCGGTTATTTTTTAATCGATAACGACACAATGCATCAAACAAACACATATAAACATTATGAAACATCAGTTGCGATGTCTCATCACTCATTTTACCTGCAGAATCAACAAAAACAACAGTTCAGGTTGACAGTATGTTAATATGGCTGGCAGTGTGACTTATTCTTTAGCAAAAGTGAAACTCCCTGCGGCTCACCACTGCCCCCTAACGTCACCCGCCAGTATAGGCAGATATAAGTGATGTTGAACAAAAGACATCAGTATACTAAATAAATGATAACTAATAATGACAATACATAAAACTATTTGAATTTATATAACAATATAAATATATATGACTTTATATAACCATTTTAATCTATATGACTACATAGGCTATATCATAATCTGCACCCGTCGTTGCCTTTCTTTGATGACGTTGCAGGGCGTTCCAAATGAGTGATTATTGTCAGCGAAGTCCACTTCAACTGATATACTGTGTTCAGGGAGTAGGGAGCAGTGAACAGTGCGTAGGGACCCTGTCGAATGGAATGCACCCAGGGAGTCAAACTCATGACACTAGCACCCTGCTGTCCAAAATAGGAAAGTGCTGGAATGATTGCATTTTATTGTCTGACCATGCCCCTATTTAATTTACTATACATTTAAGTAATTTAAGTCCTACTCCATTTAGATTTAGATTCCAAACAAGTTGGCTCCGAAGCTCAAAGTTTGTAAATTTTATAGGGGAAAAAATAGATGAATATTTTAGTATTAACACAAATCAGACGAGTGCTTCGATAAGGTGGGAAGCCTTTAAAGCTTATATAAGAGGGGAAATAATGAGTTTCACAAGGAGTAAATCCAAAGAATATTATAAACAGTTAGGACATCTTAATCAACAAATCAAAGAAATAGAATTACAACTTTTTGTTAATGATGACCCTGAGGAAAATAAAAAAGCTTCTTTCATTAAAAGTGCATTACAATAAACTGACTAGTAGTAAAATAGCTACAAATCTGATGTGGCTAAATCAGTCTTACTATGATTAAGGTGAGAAGCCAGGAAAATTATTGGCATGGAGAATAAAAAAGATACAATCAAACTAGAGCTATAAACTCTCTTTTGCTAGATAATGGACAAACCTGGATTGACACAATAGAAATTAATAATGCCTTTAAAGCAGCACTAGGTAGTTTTTGCTCTCGGGGTCCCCCTACAGTTGGGAAATAGTATTGTCCTCTACTACTGTCGTAAACTTTTGTCATCTTACATTAGTGGATGCATCGCACGTGCATTTGTTGACATGACAACTATGACGCCGCATTCACAGGGGGCGTCGACGTCAATGCTTCTCGGCCCGTGTGAATGCGGCGTGATAGCCCTGAACACTGCAGGAGGAGTTCACATGTCTATGGAGTTCACATACAGGTGTTCTGCTTGCGTCGCGTGTGAAATGTCTTCATCCCAGGTACAGTGGCATATGTTTCAGCATGTCATATGAATATAATTTCATGGGTTTTATTTTTTTCAAACGTCAAATGATCGCGATGCTCACGTTTATAAGCCAGCGTCATTATAGTAGCCTAGTCTATTGGTTACCGTTTTACAGAATCTATATGATACTTCAATTCAATGTTTGAGTGGTAGGTAATAACCATACATCGTCAATATTATAAAAATAACTAGTTACTACCCGAAACCCGAAGTTTAAAAGTACGATTAAAAACGATACAGACCCCGTCAGGCTATGGCAGACGTGTCATTCAACCTATTGTAAGTCGATGTATCATCACAAGAGTCTTGAAAATATATTATGAAGGTTGAAAAGTTACCTAGTGCTGCTTTAAATCATATTATGAAAATCTGTATAATTCTGAATGCTTAGATACCTCGCTAGACCAAAATAATTTTCTTGATGAAATGGAATTTCCTCAGTTGACAGAAGACTTAAAACTAGATCTGGAAAACAATTTATCTATTGAAGAATTGATGGAAGCAGTACAAAATATGAGTAGCGGAAAAGTGCCTGGGCCTGATGGCTTGCCGCTAGAGATTTATAAAACATTTTCTAAAAAACTGCTGCCTCACCTACTCAGAGTGTTTAATAAATCATATGAAACAGGAAAACTGCCCCCTTCTTTAAAATCTGCATTAATTATTCTTGTGTTAAAACCGAGCAAATCCCCAACAGATAGGGCATCTTATCGACCTGATGTCATGTGACACAAAAATACTATGCAAGGTTTTAGCAAGAAAGATTGAAATTCATATGCTATACCCAAATTGATCCTAGATGATCAAAATGGATTTGTTGTTAGTAGGCAGGTTTTTAATAATACTCGTTGAGTTTTAAACATATTATGTAAAAAGCATAACGCCAAAGACAATGCAATCCTGTCCTTAGATGCTGAAAAGGCGTTTGACAGGATTGAATGGGGTTACCTATTTGAAACACTTAGAAGATATGGATTGGGAATAGAATATTTAAAATGTCTCAAACTACTGTACAATAAACCATTAGCCCAAGTTATAACTAACAGTAACATCTCAAAATTATTTAATTTGGCTAGAGGTACTAGACGATGCCCATTATCTCCTTTATTGTTTTTGTGTGCAGTCGAACTCCTTGCTATGACTATTAGAAAGAGCCCAGATATAAAAGGTGTGAAGATAGGAGAGAGGGAGCATCGCATATCTCTATTCACAGATGATTTTGTTTTATTTCTAACCAATTTGAAGAACTCTATCCCTGCACTGGTCAATATACTGGGAAAATTTGGGAGATTCTCTGGTTATAAAGTCAATAAAAATAAAAGGCCATCCAAAGCGCTTCACATATTGCCTCACATTCACCCATTCATACACAGACAGCGGTGTCAGCCATGCACAACGGTGTCAGCCATGCAAGGCGCCATCCAGCTCGTCAGGAGCAGCTGGGGTTAGGTGTCTTGTTCAAGGACACCTCGACATTTGGTCAGGTGGAACCGGGGATTGAACCACCAACCTTCTGGTTTGTAGACAACCTACATGAACCACTGAGCCACTGCCACCCCAAATACCAAATATAAAACTATATTACTGGGCAGCACAGCTTCGAACAGCAATATTTTACTTTTCTGCAACAGACCAACCCTGCTTGGATCGATATTGACAAAGATGAATTACCACTCCCTTTACAGTCATTTATATACTCAGCGCAAATTAAAATACTTAAAAAGTCAACTCTTAACCTTTTTCTCAGAAATACCATATCAGTTTGGCATGAGGCCCATTCCTTTTTGGAGGAAACAATATCTATATCTCCTTTTTCACCAACATGGGGCAACAACAAATTTATATCTGGAATAAAGGATATGGGGTTTAAAAAATGGCTGTTGAAAGGAATATGTATGTTAAAAAACGTATATGTAGGAGGTAAACCCATGACCTTCCAGCAGTTGGTCAGAAAATATACACTTCCGCAAAAGCATTTCTTCAAATATCTACAAATTAGGAGTTACATATATTCCAAAATTAAAACATATTCAGAACCTCAAGTCTCTACTTTAGAACAAATTACTCTAAATCATATAAATGATAGAGGAATGCTTTCTATGTTCCCTTTCAGTTGGTCACACAACGAATTGGGATCACTTCAGAGAGCCCCTATCAGCTTCGAGATATAGAGAACAGGCCAATGGGCCATTGGCGTGCGAGATTTGCAGCTCCGCCCTGCGGGTATAAACAGGAAGCGAGAGAAGCGCACTATTGTCATTCACTTTGGAGCCGAATGGCGTTACACGAAGAGCAAGACTGAGAAACTATTCAGCAAGAGATAATTACAGAGAGAGAAAAAGGAGGACGCTTGTACTGGCCATTGGGCCTCCCATGGGCGTCCAGCGGTGACTTTTGGGGCTCCAGTGGACGATCAGATGTCGATTGCTGCATCGGAGGGGGAGTTCCAGTCCTCGGGGGATGAAGGTTCGGCTGTACTGCCTCCCTCTGGGAGAGTGGCAACGGTCGAATTGGACCCTGAGTTGACGGCTATGCTTTCCCGGGCCGCCGAAAAGGTCGGGCTTGAGTGGAACCCTCCACTATGTCCCGAACCTTTTAGTTCGGATGATTGGTTTCTCGAGGCGGGTTGACCCAGTGCCTTTCTTTCCGGAGGTGGATGAGGAGCTGACCAGGTCGTGGTTGACGCCTTTCAGTTTTCGGAACCGACCTGGTGGCTCCTCCCTCCTCACTACCCTCGACGGCGGACAGGCCAAGGGTTACGTGGGAATCCCACCAGTTGAGCGTGCTGTCGCGATGCAGGTGTGTCCGGCGACCACTTCCAACTGGCGCGGTGACTAACATCTCCCGTCCAAGGCCTGAAAGTTCTCTTCCGGTCTGACCGTGAAGGCTTACAGGTCCTGTGGGCAGGCTGCGTCTGCCTTGCATGCCATGTCGTTGCTTCAGATGCACCAAGCCCAGGCACTCATGGACATGCACGAGGGTAGGCCTGACCCAGAGCTCCTCGGGGAGCTTCGGACAGTGACGGACCTCGCCCTACGGGCGATGAAAGTCACCGCCCGTTCCATCGGTCAGGCGATGTCCACCCTGGTGGTCCAGAAGCGTCCTCTCTGGCTCAACCTGGCCGGCATGAGGGACACCAAAAAATATCGGTTCCTGGACACCCCCATCTCCACGGCTGGGTTGTTCGGCGAATCCATTGTTTCACCCCAGTGCCAGCGGCACCCACATTTTCAATAAAAGAGCATTTTCTGAAATCTCTGGGCCCCAAGAGAGCGCGATGGGCGTGTTTGGCGCTCCAATGCCTTGTCATCCTCAAGCGCCTCTCCAATCGCCAGCAGGAGGTGCCGGCTGTGGGGACGCACACAAGCGGCCTTCCCACACTCGCACACCCCCACACTCGGATGCCTCATCCACTGGCTGGGGTGCCACGTACAACGGGCTTGCAGTTTCGGGTTTGTGGATGGGGCCTCAACTGCAATGGCATATCAATTGCCTGGAGTTGTTAGCAGTTCGTCTTGCGCTGGGCCGCTTCAAAACGCTGCTAATAGGCAAGCACGTTCTGGTCCATACGGACAACACTGCGGCCGTTGTGTACATCAACAAACAGGGTGGTCTACGCTCCCGTCGCATGTCACAACTCGCCCGCCATCTCCTCTTATGAAGTCAGAAGCATCTGAGGTTGCTTCGTGCCATCCACATTCCAGGCCTGCTCAATCGTGCGGCCGACGAGCTCTCACGATTGCCAGTGCTCCCGGGAGAGTGGAGACTCCATCCCCAGGCGGTCCAGCTGATCTGGAGTCACTTCGGGGCCGCACAGGTAGACCTGTTTGCCGCTCCGGACATGACCCACTGCCAGTTGTTCTATTCCCTGACCGAGGGGACCCTCGGCTCGGATGCCCTGGCACACGCCAGAACGGCGAACCCTGTCGAGTCCTCCGCAACCCGTGGCAGTCGGACATGGCGGAGTGTCTGACGCCAGGTCTAACACTCGTATGCATTGGTGGAACTTTTGTTAGGCTGGGCTCCATATGTTGTGATCCCCACAGCGGTCCCATATGTGTATTCTTCCACGGTACGGCTCCCTACGGCGAGCCTATGTCTTTCCCTCGGCAGAGCTTCCTCTGCCATCTCAGTACGGTGTTGTTCCCCCGCCTATAAAGGCCGGAGCCACCCCTGGGACTCCCGTATGTTGTACTGCCCAAGGCCAGTCCATACGTGTATTCTCCACATGGTAATTCCATCTGGGCATGATGTGGCTTCCGCAGCGACCCTCCAGGGCATGCTTTCCCAGCGTTATCCAATAGTCTGCTGAGTGGGTCTTACGGAACAGCAGTTGACTCTCCCTGCGTGAGTTTTCCCACCCGGTACAGCCGGGGTCTGAGGGGCTCTTCAAGTGGTAGTAACTGTGGCGTTTTCCAAAGGGATCCCAATTCGTCTGTGACGTCTGTCGTACTTCGAAAGTGACCGACTGAAAGGGAACGTCTCGGTTACGAATGGTAACCCTCGTTCTCTGAAGGAGGGAACGGAGAAGTACGTCCCATCGCCACAGTTGCTGTACCATCACTGCATGGCTGAGTCACTAGTTCGGCTCCTCAGTGAAAAACAATAGTGTGCTGCTCTTGCTTCCTGTTTATACCCGCGGCACGGAGTGCAAGATGCAAATCTTGCATGCCAATGGCCCATTGGCCTGTTCTCTTTTTATCTCGAAGCTGATAGGGGCTCTCTGAAGTGATCCCAATTCGTCGGTGACTGTTGTGATACGTAATACGTGATGATGTTATACGCTGTGTGCGTGTACCGGATGTAATGTGAAGTAGAGCACGTTGATCCCTAGTAAAAGATGTTCTTCCTAATCTCTGATTCTGTCTATTAATACTTCATGGTGGCAGCGGTAAACAACCGTAATATCACCCGCGTGTGTGTCCGCGAACGACTAGTGACGCGAGCCTACTCCGTGTAAAGCTCGTGCGGAATGCCTAAACGGGAGACCACTCCGTGACGCGCTCTGTACGTCTGTGTGGGATCGTGAAGGAGCATTGTCTGCGTGATAATTGCTAATCGGTCCAGAGAACACAACGGAAAAGAACGACTACTTTCAACGTGAGTACAAGATAAATGTGCTAAAATGGCAGCACAACTACCAATCATGAACTGGTCTGACCCCGATCTGAGTGAAGCAATGTCTTTATTTAAACAAAAAATGAATCTTTACCTGGAAGATGAGGAAATAACGGATGAAGGAAAACAAGCTAGGAAAATATGTCGAGGGATTGGTGATGAAGGATTAAAACGACTCAATGCAAGTGGGCTCAGTGATGCAGATAAGAGAAAGCCTGACACCTTGTGGAATTTTTTTGAAGGGCAACTAAAGATAAATGTGAATTTCAGAATCCACAGGCTCCATCTCATGCAATATAGACAAAAACCAAACGAGAGCATCGATGACTTTGTGACTAGAGCCAGAACTTTAGCACTGAAATGTCAATTCACTGACGAAGAGCTCAATGAACGTATAGTCGAACTTATCATTGCCAGTACTCCTTTTGATGCCTTAAGAAATGACCTATACAGTAAGCCTAAAGGTTACCCCATTACCGACGTACTAGCAGAGGGGAGAAAGTACGAAGCCTTAGCAGCTGGTAATGAACAGATACAGCAGCTTGGCATGTCACACACTGAAAATGTCCATGCTGTAACAAGAGGACGAACATGTCAAAACTGTGACACAAACCATAAGCCAAAACAATGCCCTGCGTACAATGATACATGCTCTATGTGTGGTAACAGAGGCCACTGGGCTAAATGCTGTAAAAAGAGCAGACGACAAAGACAGCAATCCAGCCAGTTCAGAAGAAGTAAGTCACGAACACGCAACAGATACCAAAGCCAAACAAACGCAAGAAAAGACTACAAACGCAGAGATGAGTCCAGCATCAACGTTGTAGACAGCACTAAAAATGATGACGAGTATACATACCAAAAACACTTTTACTCCATCACCATCAGTGCAAAGTGCATGCATAGCATCCATGTAAAACCACCCAGAGATGAGGCATTTACAACTCTGAATGTTAAACCACCTCTCCTGCAAGGTCATGGATACACGCTTCGTCTGAAAATAGATACTGGGGCATCTGGAAACACACTTCCACTGCGTACATTCAAACAGATGTATGGTGCGTCACCACAAAGTATGGAACATCTAAAACCAGCATCCAATGTAAAATTGACGTCATACACTGGTGATGTGATTCCCTGCTCTGGAACCATCAATATGCCATGCCAGTACAAAAAGTCCAGGTGGATAGATGCAAAATTCTATGTCGTTGACGTACCTGGACCAGCTGTGGTTGGACTACCCACAAGTGAGCTCCTCAGCCTTGTGACAGTAAACGTTGATGTGATGGCTGAAAGAGAAAACGATGGACATGTGGGAAGACGGTCTCAGCGTGTCCCAAGACCTTTTCCAAGCCAAAATGGACCAAATCCTTGAAGGTCTTCATGGTGTAATCAGCATAGCAGATGATGTTGCAGTATGTGGAGTTGACGAGGAGGATCACGACAGGAATCTGATAAGCCTAATGGAAAGAGCCATGGGAACAGGCCTGGTGTTTAACAGTGACAAGTGTTTCATCAAGCAGCAGAGCATATCTTTCTTTGGTAACCTGTATACAGACAAAGGCATCAGACCAGATCCAGCCAAAATCCACGATATACAAAAAATGCCAACACCACAAAGCAAAGATGACCTGCATCGATTCATGGGCATGCTAAACTACCTATCACCATACATACCAAAATTTGCGGATAAAGCCCACAACCTGAGAGGGTTGCTGAAAAATGACTCACAGTGGGCATGCGACACTGATTATCAGAAATGCTTTGATGACCTAAAGACAACATTGACTGTTGATGCCTGCTTACGGTACTACAATCCAGCAGTCACCCTCACACTGGAGGTAGATGCATCACAGAGAGGCATCGGTGTAGCACTGGTGCAAGACAGCAGACCCATTGCTTTCGGTTCAAAGACACTAACTGAATGCCAATCAAGGTACAGCAACATTGAAAGAGAAATGCTTGCTATTGTGTATGGTATGCAGCGATATCACACATACTTGTACGGCAAATCATTCATCGTAGTAACCGACCACAAACCTCTCGTCACCATATGCACAAAGCCTCTGCATTCTGCTCCACCCAGGCTACAACGCATGCTGATCAAAACACAGGGATACAACTACAGCGTCGTGTATCGTCCTGGAAGCCAAATGATCCTAGCTGACACTCTCAGCCGCCTGCCAAACCCTGAAAACAATGAAGACATTGAACTTGATGAACGCATTGATGGGCTGGATACAGAATTTGAAGACCCTGAGCATCATACTGTTGCGATCATAAACTTCTCCCCAAGCAAGCAGGAGATCCTCAGAAATGAGACCGCAAAAGACCCCAAGCTCAGTGCTCTAAAAGAAATCATCCATCAGGGATGGCCAGACAGGATTCAAGACCTGCCAAAAGATCTACGCAGCTATTGGCCTTTCCGAGATGAACTTGCCATAGAAGCAGGAGTTGTATTTAAAGGCAGACAAGTTCTTATACCAGAATGCATGACCAGCGACATTCTGACTCAACTCCATGCAGCCCACCAAGGTATCGAAAAAACACGCAGGTTGGCTCGAGAAAGCGTATATTGGACTAAGATAAACACAGACATTGAAAAAATGTGCAGATCCTGCAGTACCTGTGCAGAACACCAAGATGCACCACCAAAAGAACCTCTCATTCCACACAAAACACCCACAAAGCCATGGCAGTACCTATCGTCTGATCTGTTTGAGATTCATGGACATCAGTACCTACTTACAGTGGACAGGTATTCCAAGTATCCATTGGTTGATGAAATGCCTATGCCAGTAAGCAGCCATGCAGTTGCACAAAAAATGCAAAGCTATATGTCCTTATTTGGACGTCCAGATGAAATAATGACAGACAATGGACCACAGTACACAGGACAACCTTTCAGAAAATTCATAGCTGACTGGGGAATAAAACACACCACAAGTTCACCACATTACCCAAAAAGCAATGGATTTATTGAAAGACATGTGAGACACATCAAATCCATCATCAAAAAGACAATGCAGCACAAACACTGCATGAAAAGTGGGATTTTCGACCCCGTAAACGCCTGTATACTCCTGGAAATCTCCCTAATTTTCGGCAGTTTTCGACAATTTAGAGGCAGCGAACGTCGCGTTCGTCTGTGCCACAAATTGTCGTAAACGAACCATGACGTAGGTGGAGAGCCCTGCTGAGAGACCGCACGGAGGTGCGACGCCTCTAATTTGCATATGAATAGCAGCGAAACCAGAGAGTCAACGGCCAGGCTTGAATTTACTCACTCACTATTGGCTGAAGCCACTACATTTAAAAAAGAAAAATCCCTCGTGATTGGTTGGCAGATCACTGCAAACCAATCATTATTGGTCCCCCTGGCTCATTATAAATGTAAACCCCAATAATAATAATAAATATATAATTTATGTTGTAATAATTTGTATTATATTAATGTTATTGTGCTATGAAGTATTCATACCATCAAGGAATATATGGGAAAATTATACGGACCGTGCCGTTTATTCAAACAAGGGGCTTCATTTATAAGCATACAGCTGTTCATTCAAAGAAAGGGCTTAATTTATAAAACACAGCGGTTTACTCAAAGAAAGAGCTTTATTGTTAAACACACAACTATGTACAGTGCAGCAGTAATGTCTCGTAATGTAATGTAAAGTTCATCGAGCTCCAGGCTGCGAGAGGCCGGTGGCCGCACAATCCATCCAGACACCCCGTCAACAAAGCCGTCTTCCTCATCAGACATGAGTTCAATGGTCGCGGACTTCCAAACGTCCACCTCATCCAGCACACTCTCGCTTCCAGCAACTGTAATACAATCCATAAAGACAATAAGCAACCTGAAAAATACTCACATTGACAAAAAACGGATAATAAATCTTACCCTTTTTCTTCTTGATCGACTCCGAGCTAAACTTCGCAGTTTCCGCCTGCGATGTAAGTTCAGGTTGTTTGTATCTGAAGCTCCGGCGTGTCGATTCATAATACGTCTTACAGGCAGCTGGAAAACAATTACATGAGACTGGTATTAATAAAAACAGTCACGGTAAAATTAAACAAGGAATGAGAAACACATTAGAAGTTACTTACACACAATGTCGTCTTGATCAGCGGTTAAATCTGGACTCGCGGAAATCGCTCCAAGCAGATAAGAGCTCACGGCTTCGTTATGAGGCGAGGATAGTCTGT
Source organism: Gobio gobio (assembly GCF_949357685.1). Classification (NCBI taxonomy): domain Eukaryota; kingdom Metazoa; phylum Chordata; class Actinopteri; order Cypriniformes; family Gobionidae; genus Gobio; species Gobio gobio. The sequence goes on from NC_137120.1 coordinate 27,947,505, forward strand.
GTAAACAAAATGTGCAGTTTTAAGCTCGGATCTATTAACGCATCCATTTCCTTATACAGCTGAATAAAAGCATATTCTTTAAAACGTAACGATACATTACCCATGCTCTGGTTCATAGCGCCTGCAGTTTGCCTCAGAGTTGTGAAGACGAAGACAGCCTCCTGAAAATGAGTCCAAAAAGTTTGTCGCGTCCATGCAGAGATTGAGTTGAAGACGGCGTCCTGTCATAGTTGATCGCGAAAAAGGAAAGCAGCAAAAAACATACAAAAAAGTTTAAAGCTCGTCTTCTACGCGTCATGGCCATGACCTCGACCTCGCACCTCATTGGACTAGGGCTCTGATATGGAACGCGCCCGGGGCCAAATCTCTTTACGAAACGCGTGACTTATGATCGTTTCAACCTTCAACACGCCCTGTTTTCCGCTTCAACGCAGCAATTTTTAACGTGTTTCTTTTGTATGTGTAGACACGCACATTCTGGTCGTGTAACAGGCATACACACACAGTCGACGCACAGTTTTAACATGTTAAGAAGACACATTTGAACGTGTTTCTTAACGCGCACATTCTGTACATGTCGAAGTGTAATATTTTTTTTTTTTAAAGCAGACTTACCTTTAGATGTAGCCTAGGCTACATACATATTAATATAAGATATTAATTAATTGCTTAACTGACTACTGTGCTAGAGTAAAGTAGCCTAATGTTACAATGTATATTAAGTAAATGCTTAATATTATACAATTATTATAATTTATCTATATGGGTTATTGTTTGTTTTTTAAAGTTAGGCTATATATAATTTCTAAAAGTATAGGCTAATTTACACAGCACATATTTATAACTGAAAACACAACTTTATTCACTTTCACATAATAATATTTTTGTAATTTGGTGTTTAGTTTGTTGTATAGTTTGTTTATACTGTTCTGTCTCTGTTTTGTTTCCAGGAACATCTGATGAGTGCTATAATAAAATGACTTCATTATATTTAAAATATGTTTTGATATTCATTTTATTTATATTATTAATATTTTATTTACCCATAAACGTGTCTTTAGGAAGTCATAAGTTATAGAGACAAGAATAACTTTTGCCATTTAAATGCCACATTAATTTACTGAGGACCCATACAGCCAATGATCATGTGTGAAAACACGTACATAAATTGATCACTTAGAAATCAAAACTAAGGTTTGAGAAAGAAAGAATATGCATACAACAAAATATATTGTTTCATAGCAGCTTCAGTAACAAGTTCAAAACAAATTATGCTGTAAACCGGCTCTAACAAGCCAATATAGTGTCAATATTCAGCTCAAGTGACTTCAGTGTTGATTCAGTTCAGTTGATTTCAGTTCAACTGTAAATTCCTCAGTTGTGCATATTTGTGTGTAGTTAGATATATGCAAAAACAACATTTTTGGAAATAGTTAAAATAGTTTTGCACAAAGTGTTGCTTTTGCAAGAGATGTCTGATGTTTTGTGTGTAGAGTTACAAGAAATGGAGCCATATTTTCAGAAATTGTGTGTAAGCAATTAGATAAAACTGTAAATGAATCCAGTTTATTTTAGTTCAGGACTCATAGTCCAGGTGTTAGTAATCTGTGCTTAATCTTTGTTCCAGGCAACAATTTTTTAACTCACGATTAACTAGATTAAGGCCTACTCTTGGCATAATTTAAACCCTGTCCAGGAAACCACCTCTTGAAAATCTGCATTGATAATTCATAAAATGTGGTGTGAGCTCAATTTAAATGACAATTACAGAAAAACACAATCTGACTTAACTATAAACAAACAAACTTGTACTTTTCACATTTATGATTAATAGCCATTTAAAAAATCATTCACAGTGCAGGGTGGAAAAATTAATTTTGGTATGTAAACTGTATGCTTTACTTGATTTATTTGTGTGCTTTGGTTCATTGTCTTGTTGCATCACATAACCTCTCTAAAGGTTGAAGACATGAACTGCTGTCCTGTATTTTTTTTTTTTTTTTTTTACATAACATTGGTTATTGCTAATGACATACAGAGTAATTAATCTACACTGTGAGCCCGGACAAGTTGAATCTACTTAAAAAATTGGAGCAAACTGGTTGCCCTAAAAATTTAGTTATGTGAACTAAAACGAGTACATTTAACTTAAATTTAAGTTAACATTTTAACTTAAACTTTAAACTTGTTTTAGTCAAAAAAATTCAGAACCTAGATAAAACTCCCCCTGCTGCTACTCTGATTTGCATTTGTGTGGCTCACAGCATCTTCATTTACATGATAAAGCCTCCCCTAGAATTAAGGGGAGGGGGGGTCATGGGGGGACAACTGCCAAGCAAGGCCCACGTCAATTTCCGACAATTTACGGCAGTTTTCAGTGTTGCCTGCAAATTGCCGTGCACAGTCGTAAACCTGAAGTTCCACGGCAATCTACAGTGTCACATACTGACGAAAATCCCACTTTTCATGCAGTGAAAGGAGATGTACAAGTGGCTCTGATGCAAGTGCGGGCGACACCCATTGACAGTGATCTACCGTCCCCTGCAGAATTACTCCTTGGCAGACCTATCACCACACTCCTACCGAGTCATGCAGATCCGGGTAAACTGGAACACAGACAGCACCTGGAAAGAAGGACGATAAGGATGAAAACACATCATGATCAATGTAGTGGTAGAGACCTACCCCCATTGTTTCGTGGACAGGATGTGAGAGTGCTGGACAAGGAGAGGAAAATATGGCACCCAGGGACTATTGTGGAAAGATGCAGGGAGCCAAGAAGTTACCTGATCCAAACACCAAATGGAAACACAATTAGGCGTACCAGGAGCCATCTTCGTGAAATGTATGCAACACACACACAGAAAATCCAGAAGAAGGTACAATTCGCTGAAACACCCAAAAGAGATGTGACTGAACAAAATCACAAGGATCCAGTTGAACACAAAGTCACACAACCTCTTGAAGCAAAAACAGACAATACAGGCCCTGAGACAACAAAACAAACATGCACAAGGTCCGGACGGGTCATAATCAAGCCAATGCAATACAAGGACTATGTGTAAAACTGAATGAAAAGTTAAGCATTACTATTAATACCAAATATAGGCTGAATGTTCATTTCTGCACACTTAACCCAAACAGGTTGTTATTGTTTAAATTTGCATAGTGTGCACCCTATTGAAACAACATGCAATCTTGTTATGGTCTGGGTTGTCTATCTATGTTATACACTTATGTTAAACAGGGGGGATGTTGTGATACGTAATACGTGATGATGTTATACGCTGTGTGCGTGTACCGGATGTAATGTGAAGTAGAGCACGTTGATCCCTAGTAAAAGATGTTCTTCCTAATCTCTGATTCTGTCTATTAATACTTCAGTGACGTGAGGTCCGACGTACGTCTAACACTCGTAAAGAATTACAGGTGTTCTGGAAGGAGGTTTTGGATGTGATTTCTGAAATGACTGGAGAGAATATCCCTTTGGACCCTAAACTATGTTTATTGCATATATATCCTGGAAATGGCTCTGTTAATGCAAATATATGAAAGCTTATATATTTTAGCTTAGTTGTGTAAGTGTATTCTGTAACTGTATAATTTTATATTCTGAGTTGTTCATGGAGGTTTTACAACAAAATCAATAAATTCAGAGTGAAAAAAAAAAGTAAGGTGCCATGCTCAATGCAGTCTACTGCTTTTGAATACTTTACAGTTTTCAGTTTTTGGTTGCACTAATACTTTTTCTTCATATGTTTAAAAAAATTACTTGCATTAACAAAGGAAACTGTAAAACTGTCTACAGATCACTACACTTCTAGTTCCAAAGTTAATTTAATGTTATTTCACCAGTCTTTAAATAAAATGAATAAACTAATATGGACTTTAACAAGTTTTTAGATTAAGGGCCAGGGTAACCTGACCCAAATCTGATAGCTAAGATTTGACTTCAAGTCAGGGCTGTTAACCACAATTATTATTTGTATAAAAATGTACAATACTATTGAATATGTTTGTTGTAAATTAACTCTGTAGATTGTTGCTTTAGCATTATTTTAAAAGATAGAATAGAAAAAAAAAAAAAAAAAATTATATAATATATATATATATATATATATATATATATATAGAGAGAGAGAGAGAGAGAGAGAGAGAGAGAGAGAGAGAGAGAGAATATAAAGGACAAATATGATCAGCGTGATTTCACTGTGGACATTGGATGAAGAATGACATAATGACAGGCCAGGGTAACCTAACCTCTACTGATATTTATGTTCAAATAAGTTGACAGAAGTCTTGTCTTGTGTACAATTTGATGTTAAAGACATCTGTTAATAATTAATTTAAGAATTAATACTTGGTCAGCAATAAACTACTATAAAAGGTCTGTTTCTCTGAGGAGCTCTTCACAAACCATCAACCATGAGAGTTGTTGTGCTTGCCCTCGCTATAGCCCTTGTGGGTAAGTCAAATATATTTATATATTTATATATTTTTCTTATTCTCTCTCTTTTTAGCTCTTTGGAAAAACTTTTTAACCTCTTGAAAACAGAATTTTTTTAAAATTTCACAGAAAATGTTTTCTGTTTCTTTCAGCGAGTCAACAGATCAACCTTGGTAAGTAATGTGATTTGGCAAATGAGTTTTAAGTGGCAATTTAGATTGCATTATTGCTTAAAAGTACTGACCATAAGAATTGACTCAAATCAAAAATACTGTACACTTTTCAGTTCCTGAGTTTGCCCTTGATAAGACCTATGTATACAAGTATGAGGCTCTGCTCTTGGGTGGTCTTCCTCAAGAAGGTCTGGCTAGAGCAGGTATTAAAATCAGCAGCAAGGTTCACCTCAGTGCCGTGACAGAAAACACGTTCCTGATGAAGGTAATGACCATTAAGAACTGTATACATTGTAGATGTTCAACACTGAGTGAAAAAATGTGTGAGCAAGCACAGGCTGTTTAAAGCAACAATTCCCTCATTTAAAGTTAAAATGTTCCCTTACAGCTCATGGATCCTCTACTCCACGAGTATGCTGGCATTTGGCCCAAGGATCCATTTGTTCCTGCCACTAAGCTCACCTCAGCTCTGGCTGCTCAGCTTCAGATTCCCATCAAGTTTGAGTATGTTAATGGTGTGGTTGGAAAGGTATTCGCCCCTGCAGGAGTCTCCCCTACGGTACTGAACCTGCACAGAGGAATCCTCAACATCCTTCAGCTCAACCTCAAGAAGACCCAGAACATCTATGAACTGCAAGAGGTGAAATAGTGATCCTAGTACGTTTTTCTTATCTATATTGAGTTCTGTGATCTAATTTTTTATTTGTCCATCAAGGCTGGAGCTCAAGGAGTGTGTAGGACCCACTATGTCATCAGTGAGGATCCAAAGGCCAACCACATTATTGTCACCAAGTCTAAGGATCTGAGCCACTGCCAGGAGAGAATCATAAAGGACATCGGCTTGGCATACACTGAGAAATGTGTTGAATGCACAGAGGTAATGAAGAAGAATTTAGATGTTTTCTAAAATATTTAATGAAAATGCCAAGAGGAAAATAGTCATAGACCTTTATCTCAACAGAGGGTCAAGAGTCTGATTGAAACTGCATCTTACAACTACATCATGAAACCAGCTGCTGCCGGTGTATTGATCGCTGAAGCAACAGTTGAGGAAGTGCATCAGTTTTCACCCTTCAATGAGATTCATGGTGCTGTCCAGATGGAAGCAAAGTATGATTGATCCTCTCTGAGATTTCTCTCAAAATATTAATTAACACAATTACTACGATTTTTCATTATCTTTAAGGTTACGTTGAAACTTCAGAAATAATTATTTCTTTCAGACAATCCTTGACTTTTGTTGAGATTGAGAAGACCCCTGTTGTTCCAATCAAAGCTGATTACTTGGCCCGTGGATCCCTGCAGTATGAGTTTTCAACTGAGATTCTTCAGACCCCCATTCAACTCTTGAAGATCAGTGATGCACCAGCCCAGGTATAATTCATTACCAAAAACCTTTAAAGATCTCCAAGTCAAAACCCTTGATCTATGATGATGTTAGCTGAGCACTGCCTTTACTCTTTCTAGATTATAGAGGTCCTAAAGCACTTGGTTACAAACAATGTGGCCATGGTCCATGATGATGCTCCACTTAAGTTTATTCAGCTCATCCAGCTCCTGCGTGTTGCCACCTTGGAGAATATTGAGGCTATCTGGAATCAGTTCAAGGACAAACCAGTTTACAGGTACAATTTGTGAGCAATAAGTTAATAGGAATATAGTTAAAGGGCATTTTTTTTATTATGATTATATTTTAAACAATGAATCTGTTAGGCGCTGGCTTCTGGATGCTCTTCCTGCTGTTGGCACACCAGTCATTGTAAAATTCATCAAGGAGAAGTTCCTGTCTGGTGAACTTACCATTCCTGAGTTCATTCAGGCTCTTGTGGTTGCTCTGCAAATGGTCACTGCTGATTTGGACACTATCCAGATGACAGCTGTGGGTAGATTTTACCATACTTAAAGTGCTGTTATTTAATTCTTACCTAAATTAAATTAATAATTTAATCTGTATTGTGAAATTAATTGTATTTTGCTTTAACAGAGTTTGGCTATGCACGAGAAAATTGCCACAATCCCAGCTCTGCGTGAAGTCGTCATGCTTGGATATGGTTCCATGATTGCCAAACACTGTGTTGCAGTTCCCACTTGCCCTGCTGAGCTCCTCAGGGTAAACACCTCGAGCCCTCCAAAACTTCTGTCAGGGACTTAATCTTTAATATTTGTCTAACTGTACATGTCTCAAACTCCTCAGCCCATCCATGACATTGCTGCAGAAGCCATTTCCAAGAATGACATTCCTCAAATCACTTTGGCGCTGAAAGTTCTGGGCAATGCTGGTCACCCTGCAAGTCTTAAACCCATCATGAAGCTCTTACCTGGACTGAGAACTGCAGCTACTTCTCTGCCTCTTAGAGTCCAGGTTGATGCCATCTTGGCCCTGAGGAACATTGCCAAAAAAGAGCCCAAACTAGTAAGTGTCAGACATTGTAGGAATGTACAGTAAAAGATGATTATGCATATTTTCTTCCAATAATATACTAATCTTGTTCCCTTAGGTTCAGCCAGTGGCTCTGCAGCTTGTATTGGACAGGGCTCTCCACCCTGAAGTGCGTATGGTTGCTTGTATTGTGTTGTTTGAGGCCAAGCCCTCAGTGGCCCTTGTCTCCAATCTTGCTGGTGCTTTGAAGACTGAGACTAACATGCATGTTGCAAGCTTTGCCTATTCCCACATTAAGTCCTTGACCAGAATCACTGCACCTGATTTGGCATCTGTGTAAGATTTTTTTTTTTTCTCATATTGTTTACTTCATCTCGTCAAATGAGAACAAGCCAGCAGTAAAACTGATTGTCCATTTCAGTGCGGGTGCAGCTAATGTTGCCATCAAGCTTATGAGCCGCAAGCTGGACAGGCTTAACTTCCGTTTCAGCAGAGCCCTTCAGCTGGACTTCTATCATAGTGAGTCTTGCAATTTCTATAAGAAAGCTAAAAAAAAAAATGGTATCTTGGGTGTTTCTTAATATGTGTTAAAAATTATTCTGACATAAAAGAGTGCATTTATTCTTACATCTGTCCCTGTGCAGCTCCTCTTATGATTGGAGCTGCTGGTAGTGCCTACATGATCAATGACGCCGCCACCATCCTGCCCAGAGCTGTTGTAGCTAAAGCACGTGCTTACCTGGCTGGAGCTGCTGCTGATGTTCTTGAGGTGGGCCAGTCAATACTTTAAAAAAAAATCAAATTCATGGTATTAAAATGTTTTCAGTCTTCACTCAGTTGATTCTCTCAAACAGATCGGTGTGAGAACTGAAGGAATCCAGGAGGCTCTTCTGCAATCTCCTGCTGCAGATGAAAGTGTAGACCGTATCACAAAGATCAAGCGCACACTGAGAGCAGTAAGTTCATGTATAGTGTATTGTATTATTTTGTACTTTTACGTAATATTATAAAAATGACAGGCAAAATGTATATTACTTCTCTGTTTAACCCTTTAAGCTCACAAATTGGAAGACCTTGCCAACCAATCAGCCATTAGCTTCAGCCTATGTTAAATTACTTGGACAAGAAGTGGCTTATTTCAACATTGACAAGACCATCATTGAGGAAGCAATACCGGTAATTTGTTGTAGTTTATGTCTCCTCTTTCATTACCATATTTTTTTTAGATCTGTCTCACAAATAATTCTTACAATTAGAATTAAGTTTCTCATAAACTCTATTCCCAGATTGTCAATGGACCCAAACCACGTGAAATGTTAAAGGCTGCCCTTAAAGCTTTGCAGGAAGGAATTTCCATTCAGTATGCCAAACCCCTGCTTGCATCTGAAGTGCGTCGTATCTTGCCAACAGCAGTTGGTGTGCCTATGGAGCTCAGTTTGTACACTGCTGCTGTTGCTGCTGCAAGTCTCAATGGTATGTTTTTTCTTCAAATTTGTCATCCTTTCCTTGGATATGAGGGTGTCACTTCAAAGTTTGATGTTGTTCTGTTCATCCTTCTAGTTCAGGCCACCATTACACCTCCTCTCCCAGAGGCCATTGAGACTATGACTCTTGAGCAGCTCAAGAAGACTGATGTTCAACTCCAAGTTGAAGCTAGACCAAGGTACACTTTTGCAGCTACATTCATGAAGATGAGATACAATGTACATAACAACAGTTTTACAAACAATCTCAACAATCACAATTACAAACCTTATTCTTATTTCAGTGTTGCTCTCCAGACCTTTGCTGTGATGGGAGTGAACACTGCCTTCATCCAAGCTGCTGTTATGGCAAGAGGAAAGATCCGTACTATTGTCCCTGGAAAAGTGTCTGCCAGAGCAGACATTCTCAAGGGCAACTACAAGGTGGAGGCTCTGCCTGTTGAGCTTCCTGAACACGTTGCTGATGTGAGGTAATGCAATCTTAGTCAGGCCAGTGTAGCAAACATTTTGAATCAATTCATAAAAAATTCAAAGGTGTCTGAAAGTGAAATATGACCCAGCTTTTTCTTGTCCCTACAGTTTTGAAACTGTTGCTGTGGTCAGAAACATTGAAGAGCCCACCGCTGAGAGAATTGTGCCCTTAGTACCTGAGGTGGCCATGCAAAATGCTGCTTATTATTCGGTAAAATTTGAACACACATGATGGATATGTGTTAGTATGCAGAGCATTCATTTGGTTCAAGTTTTAAAATAGCAAGGCTTGTTATAATATCAAATTATTCTTTTCAGTCCTCTGAAACACCAGATGAGACTCCTGTGAGATCTGCTGCTCCATTTCACAAGACTCTTTGTCTTGCTGTCCCATACATTGAAATCAAGGGGTGCATTGAGGTGCACTCTCACAATGCTGCTTTTATCAGAAATACTCCCCTCTTCAACATTATTGGACAGCACTCAGCCCGTGCTGCACTGACAAGAGGTATTATTTCAGAGAAAATGACATTGATTAAACTCAAATATTTTCAGACAACATAATAATTGTCCTTTTGGCTGTAGCTGAAGGTCCTGCAGTTGAAAGACTTGAGCTTGAAGTCCAAGTTGGTCCTAGAGCTGCTGAGAGGCTCCTTAAGCAAATCAGCCTCATTGATGAGGAGACTCCAGAAGGAAAGGCCTTCCTGTTGAAACTGAGGGAAATCCTGGAGACTGAAGATAAAAATGTGAGCGTCTCTTCTGAAAGCAGCAGCAGAAGCAGCAGAAGCAGCAGCAGCAGTCGCAGCAGCAGCAGTTCAAGCTCCTCCATGTCCAGCTCTCGTATGAGTAAGGTGAGGATATGTCAAATGTACTGTGTTGGTTAGGTAGACAATATTTGTCATAAATATTCATTTATACTTCATTTTTAATGTATTTTCAGACTGCCACTATCATGGAGCCTTTCAGGAAGTTCCACAAAGATCGGGTAACTAGTCTAAAACACATCTGTTAAAAATCTTGTTTCTTTAGATCATCAATTATCATGTCTATAATGATTTTTGCTTGCAGTTCTTGGCAGCCCATGGCGCCTCAAAGGCAGTAAGCAGTGGAAGTGCTGCCTCTAGCTTTGAGGCTATCCAGAAACAGGTGAATCAATTAGTGTTATGTGTTTGTTCATAATAACATAAAATCCAAATGTGAAATTTTGAACTAAAATCCACTTGAATTGATTATGATTTATGGTTTCAGGCTAAGTTCCTCGGAAATGCTAGTCCACCTGTTTTTGCTGTCATTGCCCGTGCTGTGAGAGTTGACCACAAGCTGCTGGGCTACCAACTTGCTGCTTACTTTGACAAGCCAACCGCAAGAGTGCAGCTCATCGTTTCCTCCATCGCTGAAAATGACAACCTGAAGATCTGTGCTGATGGTGCCCTGCTGAGCAAGCACAAAGTCACTGTAAGACTGGAACTTGAGTGAATCTTTTTTTCTTTTTAAAATAATAATTTTCAAAAAATTACCTAAATGAATTTCTCAAGTGAAATTATTGACATCAATACCATTCTTTGGACACAAATGTCCTTTTTCAGGCCAAGGTTGCTTGGGGTCAAGAATGCCAACAGTATGCAGTCATTGCTAAAGCTGAAGCCGGTGTCCTGGGCGAATTCCCTGCTGCACGTCTAGAACTGGAATGGGAGAGGCTGCCGGTTATTGTCACCACCTACGCCAAAAAGTAATGTTCAGCAACACTGAATGACAAATTCATAGAGTAGAAAATGGCACTTGTTTAACCTGCTCTTCTTTATGCATCCCTTCACATTTAGGTTGTCTAAGCACATCCCCATGGCGGCTCTCCAGGCGGGCTTTAGACTTGAAAGAGCAACGAACAGTGAAAAAGAGATTGATCTGACTGCGGCCTTGCCAAATCAGAGATCCTTGAATATCATTGCTAGGATTCCTGAGGTGAAATAATTTTCCTTTAAATTTTGACTCACACAGAGATATAATAAGGAAATACAAATAATAATTTTTTGTTCCTACTTTTCTAGATGACACTGTCTAGGATGGATATTCCTCTTCCTGTCGCTGTTCCCATTAATCCAGACGGAACTCTTTCCATTCATATTGACGAGGACATTCTCTCCTGGATCCAGAAACATATCAAGGAAGAATAAGAAATAAATTACATTTTGAAAATGTGAGCTGTCATTATGTAAAATGTATTGTTCTTTGACTAAATACATTAACAATGTTGTTATGTACAGTATGTAATGTAATGGAATCTAATCCTAATAAATACCCTGCAAGTGTCAGAATTGTGTGAACTGCTTTCATTTTACAATAACACTATGTTTTTTGTAGACTTTTTTTGTTTCACAAATACTCACAATAAACAATTTGTGAAAAATAAATAATATTCACTGTGAAGGGGGGACCAAGTTCAAATTCTGGCTTGTGGTCTTTTCTGATCCCGTTGCTCTTCATCAAAGTATTTTCTTCCCTTTCACCCTGTTTTCATGTGATATTCAACAAATTGCAAATAAAAGTTTATGATTGGGAAACTCCAACTGAATGTAATTAAAGTCTGACAAAGAAAGTCAGGATTTAATTTGGATCTAAAGGTCACACTAGGCCAATATTTATCAACCAGCAGGACAAGGGGACATTTTTTTTTTACAATGAAAAGGCTAAAAACAACAAGAAACCCTCGTAACCCCCGCTCACTGATGGATGGAACGCTATGCTGACTGACAAATGGGGTCTTACTTGGGAGCCCCAATCACCGCTGAGATAAAAAACTAACAGCCAATGCAATTGTTGAGTGGAATTCACATGTCAAGCTACTCCACCGTACAAATGGGTATAAGATGGTGGCATGCATCCACTCATTAGGTTTATGTTGAGGAGCTGAGACAGTGTCCCGGCCATTCAGCGTACCCCGGGTTCAGGGTTGTGGCAGGAGGGACATAATATCTCTCTTCCTTCCATCAGGGAACAAGGGTTACAACAGTAACCAAGATGTTCCCTATCTGTCAGTCATTACGATGTTCGACTGACCCTATGGGATCCCTATGGAAAGCACCACAACCACTGACGAGAACATGAGGATATCGTCTAAGTAAACAAAGACGAAGACATTAAGCATGTCTCTCAAAACGTCATTTACAAGGGCCTGAAAAACTAAAAGGTAGAACGCGGTATTCATAGTGGCCTAGAAGGGTATTGAACGCAGTCTTCCACTCGTCTCCCTCCTTAAGGCCTGTACACACCGGGACGAATATCGCGCGCGCTTATCGCCAGCGTTTTTCGTGCCGTTTTTCGGCGCGTCTTGAGTGTTCACACCCAAGCGATTTTCACTGGCGCTGCGCCGAGTGAACGTGCACATTCAGTCGATGCGCTCGCGGTACACAAGGTGGTGCTGCGGCACTTTAAGCCTCTGACACTCGCTTGTCACACAGAAGGAGAAGAGAGACAGTATTTACGTGCTTGCCAAAACCATAGACATATTATGTATATGGACAAAACCATTCACACACTTTTTGCTAACTGGCAAGCAGCATTAGCAGTTCATCTTCTTCTTTGTCTACTTACTACTTCTTCGTCGTATCAATGTGTGCTCGGCAAGACCGTTTTGTGCTTGAGCGCCACCAAGTCGTGTTTTACTGTCACTTCAGAAGCTCCAGGCACGTGAACAAAAGCGCCGATCTCATTGGTCGGACAGTTTTTTACGCGCCGCGTCAAAATAAAAAAACGAACCCGAGGCGTTTTTTTTTTAAATGACGCTTTTACGCCTGGCGTTTTGCGCGTCGGTGTGAACACTCACATTGGCGCCCATTGTTTAGTCCCGAGGCGTTAAACGTCGGCGATAAACGCGTGCGAAAATCGTCCCGGTGTGAACAGGCCTTTAATGTGTACTAAACTATACATATTGCGGAGGTCCAGTTTCATGAAGATTCTCGCTGCCTGCAAGATTTCAAAGGCTGACGACATCAACGGTAACAGATACTGGTTCTTAAGGGTGATGTTGTTTAGCCCTCGATAATCAATGCAGGGTGCGTCCTTCTTCTTCACGAAAAAGAACCCCGCCCCGGCAGGAGAGGAGGACTGGACAATGGTTCCGGCGGTCAATGACTCAGATAGAGTGCAGATAGAGAATATAACCTCCCGTGAGGTGGTGTTGTACCAGGGCGAAGATCAATACTACAATCGTATGGTCGATGGGGAGGGAGAGAGGTGGCGCGTGAACGACTGAACACTGCCCGCAGATTGTGGTACTCCTCAGGAACCCTAGAGGGATCAATAGACTCCTCCTGAAAAACAGAGATAGAAGAGACAGCAGGGACTGCAGACACAAGACACTTGACATGACACGGTAAACTTCAAGATAAAATAGACCCCTCCCCCGATTATGCTGTAGTAACCATGGGTGACCCAAAACAATAGGGGATAGTGGGGAATGAAAAGTAAAACAAGAAATAGTCTCTTGGTGATTACCAGAAATACTGAGACTCACTGCTACGGTGGCTTGATGAATGTTAGACAGCACACGGCCATCTAATGCAAAGGCAGGGGGAGGATCAGACAGTTCACGTAAGGGAATACCATGTTCAATAGCCCAGCTCTGATCTATGAAGTTTCCCTGAGCACCGGAGTCAATAAGGGCAGAATAAGGAAATGATGAGCCCAGCCAGCACACGACAGCGTCAAACATTTTGCGGTTCTTGTGAAGTGAGGAGATGGGGGTTGCGCTCACCAGTACTCTCTGAACTACTGGCGAGCTCTTGCTTTTACTGGACTGGAAGCAGCATAATGACCAGAGCCGCCACAGAACAGGCAGAGACCCTCCTGAATGCGCCGTTGACGTTCGATGGAAGAAATCTGTGTTCTCCCCAGCTCCATTGGTTCAGGATCAGAGCTTGACTCAGAAAAGGGTGTGGCAGAAGGATACGTCAGTTGTTCGGGGTTGCTTTGGCATGCACGTCGACACAGATCAAAACGCTTGTCAAGGCGGATCACCAGCTCTGCCAGTTGGTTAAACTGGGAAGGAATCTCTTGTGCAAAAATCTCATCCTTGAGTTCATCATTTAACCCTGCCAGGAAACGTGCAGAAAGAATCGAACGTGAATTCGTTCCATTCACAGGTAGTGGCCAAAGTCTGAAACTCAATAGCAAAGTCAGTAGCGGAATGCCTACCCTGGCGCAAGGCGGCGAGCTGCCGAGAAGCTTCCTTTCCGAAGACGGAGCAATCAAACACCCTTATCATCTCCTCCTTAAAGGTAGCGAATTGATGAGAGCACGGGGAACCAGCCTCCCAGAGAGCCGTCCCCCAGTCGCGAGCCTGTCCAGTGAGGAAAGAGACAACGAAGGCAATTTTGGAACGTTCCTCCGCATATGTGGTAGACTGAAGAGACAACACCACCAATAATGAGTTTCACAAGGAGTAAATCCAAAGAATTTTATAAACAGTTAGGACATCTTGATCAACAAATCAAAAAAATAGAATTACAACTTTTTGTTAATGATGACCATGAGGAAAAGAAAAAGCATCTTTCATTAAAAGCACAATACAATAAACTGACTAGTAGTAAAATAGCTACAAATCTGATGTGGCTAAATCAGTCTCACTATGATTAAGGTGAGAAGCCCGGAAAATTATTGGCATGGAGGATAAAAACGATACAATCAATATAGAGCTATAAACCCTCTCTTGCTAGATAATGGACAACTAGATATTGACCCAATAGAAATGAATAATGCCTTAAAATCATATTATAAAAATCTATATAATTCTGAATGCTCAGATACCTCAGTAAACCAAAATAATTTTCTTGATGAAATTGAATTTCCCCAGTTGACAGAAGACATAAAACTAGATCTGGAAAACAATTTATCTATTGAAGAATTGATGGAAGCAGTACAAAATAAAATATGAGTAGCGGAAAAGCGCCTGGGCCTGATGGCTTGCCGCTAGAGATTTATTAAAACTTTTCTAAAAAAACTGCTGCCTCACCTACTCAGTGTGTTCAATGAATCATATGAAACAGGAAAACGGCTCGGGTTATGTATATAACCCATGTTCCCTGAGAAGGGAACGAGCACTGCGTTGGAACGACACTTTGGGGATGCTCCCTAAGCATCAGCGTATCTGAAGTCTGAATGAAAACTAAACCAATCCGATTGGCGTGCGTGATGACGTAACTGTGACGGCATACCCGGAAGTATAAAAGGGGAGCCGGCGCATAATGTCGGCAGCTATTGCTCTGAAGCATGTGCTCCAGGCGTGCCTTGGTGTGGCGACGTGACGCAGTGCTCCAGGCACAACTAGGACTGGCGCACCCTAGCACCAGGCGTCGTAGGGAGATCCAGGCTATAAAACCTGATAAAGGTGTGTGGGGTAGCCCACCCAGCCGCCTCGCAGATATCCTGCAAGGGGACCCCAGAAAGGAGGGCCACTGTGAAATGAGCCCTCACAGCCACAGGTGAAGGCAAACTGCGCACCTGATAGGCCATGGTTCCAAAAGTTGTTGAGATCTCCTCCACTGTGCAGACTTCGCTAAATAAACTCTGAGAGCCCTAACCGGGCAGAGTAGGTGAAGTCTCCCTTCTTCCGCCGCCACGTGAGGCCGAGAATGGAATGCCTGCAGAACCAAGGACCTGACCACCCTTGATGGGACCTTAGGCACATAGCCCGGCCTAGGGTGTAAGATGGCTTTTACTCCGCCCGGGGCAAACTCCAGGCAGGTTGGCGTTACAGCCAAGGCCTGGAGATCTCCCACTCTCCTAAGAGAGGTAATGGCAAGGAGAAAAGCCACCTTAAGGGTCAGGTTCTTTGGTTCAGCTGACTCCAATGGCTCAAAGGGGGCCTCAGCCAGCCCTTTGAGAACCACTGCCAGATCCCAAGTTGGAACTCTGGAACGAGCCGCAGGCCTCATCTTCCGAACCCCACGGAGGAACTGTACAACCAGCTGGTGCCTACCCAAAGGCCCATCACCCATAGGAGCATGGAAAGCCGCAATGGCAGCCACATACACCTTGAGTGTGGACGGGATCAGACCCGCAGAGAAGCGATCTTGAAGGAACTCCAGCACTGAATGCCACTGGGCAGTTAACTGGGTCCACCTCACGCTCCCTACACCAAGTGGAAAATACATTCCACTTGAGGCTGTACAGTCTCCTCGTAGACGGAGCCCTGGAACTGAGTAAGGTCTCTATCACCTCTGCCGACAGGCCAGCCTCTAGGTACCAGGCCCCCTCAGGGGCCAGACCCAAAGGTTCCAAATCTCCGGGCGGGGGTAAAATATTGTGCCCGCCGCCTGAGATAGGAGATCCCTCCTCAGAGGAATCTGCCACGGATGACCTGCCAGCAGAGCTATGATATCCGAGAACCACACTCGAGTCGGCCAACGGGGTGCTACCAGAAGTAGGCTGACCCCCTGTCGACGGACCCTCTCCGGGACTCCCGGGATGGATGCGTGAGGGAAAACCACAGTGGACAGTGGGACGTCTCTCGAGACGCAAACAGGTACACTTCCACAGGGCCGAACCTCTCGCCTATGGCCTCCACCACCTCTGGGTGGAGTCGCCACTCCCCAGGCCTCAGCCCCTGCCTCGACAGGATGTCTGCTCCCTGATTCTGGAACCCTGGGACATACATTGGCCTGATGGACAACAGTTTCCCTTGGGACCACAGGAGGATCTGATGCGCCAGTCTGCATAGAGGGCGCGACCTCAAACCCCCCTGATACTGCGCCCCAACCAGTGAGGGAGGCATCTGTTGAAACGGATTTCCGGCAACAGGACGCTCCCAACACTGGCCCCTGGGACAGAAACCAAGGTTTCTTCCATATGACTAGGGAACGAAGGCCACTGCGTGTTACCCTGA
Organism: Gobio gobio; assembly: GCF_949357685.1. Classification (NCBI taxonomy): domain Eukaryota; kingdom Metazoa; phylum Chordata; class Actinopteri; order Cypriniformes; family Gobionidae; genus Gobio; species Gobio gobio. The sequence continues at coordinate 27,964,339 of NC_137120.1, forward strand.
TCATACAGAATGGATTTCCCCTCAAGGAAAGCCACCTGGTTTACTTCCGTATCAGGACATGGTGGCCGCGGAGGTCCGGGAAAAAGCTCCTCAGAGCTTTGTAGACCGCCAGCATTTCCAGGCAGTAGATGTGCCAGGAGAAATGCTGGGTCTCCCACAGACCTCTCGCAAAGCGGCCGCCATGACCACGTCCCAGCCAGTGAGGGAGGCGTCTGTTGAAACGGATTTCCGGCAACAGGACGCTCCCAACACTGGCCGCTGGGACAGAAACCAAGGTTTCTTCATATGACTAGGGAACGAAGGCATCTGCGCGTTACCCTGATCATACAGAATGGTTTTCCCCTCGAGGAAAACCCCCTGATTCCCAGCCACCACTGTAAGGGTCTCGTGCAGCAGGCCAAGAGATATTCTGTTGGACGCAGCTGCAATGAGCCCCAGCTGTCCTTAAACTGCTTCACAGTGATGCTGTGGCCTAGCTTCATTTTAGAGACCACTGCCCGTATGGACTCGATACGTGCGGGAGACAATTGTGCCCACAACGTAGAGAGTCCCATACGACTCCCAGGAACACAGTTCTCTGAGAAGGCGTCAACACGCTACTGCGTGTAGAGTCTCAACCCCAAGCACTGAGAGCAGCCAAGGACGACACCTCAGTGCCGAACAGCTGCTACTGCGAGGGGAAAGGGCTAGGCCGCCTGGAAGAACCTGATATTGGTACGCTTTGCCCCCAAAAGCAAACCTCAGGAACTTCCTGTGACACAGAAGGATGGATACAGGGAAGTATGCGTCCTCTTCAGACCCATCGTGACAGACCAGTCCTCAGACTGGATCTGAATCACAATGGAGGAATTGCTAAGCATCTTGAATCTGAATCTCCTCAGAGAACGATTCAAGTACCTCAGATCTAAAGTTGGACGCAACTCGCCATCCTTCTTAGGAACTATGAAGTTCCGGCTGTAGAACCCGGACTCCCTGTCTGGCGGAGGAGCACATTCTGTGGCCTCCCTACCAACATGGAGTGAACTTCCTGTTCCATTACCCGAACCTGCACAGGCACCACTGCCGTCCAGACCACCCCACTGAACTTCGGGGGAAGGTAACCGAACTGCAGTCTGTATCCCCTTTTCTACAGTCGCAGGCCCCAAGCTGATATATTCGTAGGCATAACCATGCGCCGAGATAATCTGCTAAGGGAACCAGCCTCTCGAGGCCGGCCTCGGGTGTCAACCGAGCCTCCTCCCCGACCCCATGAAGTGGCCAACCGGCAGGGCAAAATCGAGGAAGATTTTTGGTGTGCGTACGCGTTTGTTGGACCGCCGCAAGTCTCGCTAGAGGCGGCTGGTGCAGTGCACGTGCGCGGGGAAGCGTACTAGACGGCAGGAGCACAGCATCGATTCCCGAAAACTCCACAGGGGAGACGACCTCGATCGCTTCTACCCGGGAGAAGGGGCTGGCCAGCAAGGGCCTCATCTAAGGGAGCAGCTCGACAGGGCCGCAACACTAGGGCGGACACTGCGATTAGCAATTGCCTGAAACTGATGTGTCCCGCAGGCCACAAGGCGGCGAGAACGACATCAACTTCAGGAGGACTCCATCTTAGGTGAATATCCAGACAAGTCAAACACGCTTGGGTGACAGAATTAAAGTATCCAACTTATCAAAGTCAGATAACATGACACTCAATTCCTCGGAATTAAATGCCATCATAATCACCCAACCCATGCAACCTGGTCTGAATAATAGGCTGAATAAAAAATACATCTAACACCTCAAAGTCAGATAATATTTTAATTAAATTCCTCGGAATTAAATGCAGCCACAATAAGGTGAAACATGGTCTGAATGATAGGCTGAATATCTAACTCCTCAAAGTCAGATCATTAAGCCAACCAGTATCCCGTGCACAACGATCGCGTGTGTTCACTTTGATTGCAGACCCATAACCTGCGCGCTGCAAGATTGAATCTTGCATATAAGAAGTGCTTATAACTTCGACTGCCTCGATGCTGAGCACGTCTAATTCCTCAGAATCAGACCGCTCAAGCATCGGGTCCTCCGCCCCGGGGGAAGAAGCCGCAGCGCGGGCTTCCACGCAGGGAAGGAGAACATCTGAACTGTCAGACAAAGACTGGGAAGATGCCTCAGCAGTCCCAAGTCTCACTGACATGTCCATCCGTGAGCCCCATCACCGGCCTCGCCGCACCGCCTCTGCGGATGCGGGACCGATCCACGGGGCTCACGGGGCTGGCCGGCCTCAACGAACACGGCCAGCCGAGAGCGGAGCAGCCTGAGTTTCAGCTTCTCATAATGCTCGCAAGCGGCTCCCTCGAGAGCCGCCCAAGCATGCTGAACACCCAGGCACTGCACACACAGCAGGTGTGCATCCGAGCCCGACATGTAACGGGGACACGGGTGCACACACTGCTTAAACTCTCTTATCTTTTCCATCATTCACACACTTTTCGCTTTCACAACTGGACAATTCAACAGTAAATAGAAGGACAATTTTGACAGAGAGCACTATGCTGAAGAGCAAGAACTGCCGACATTATGCGCCGGCTCCCCTTTTATACTTCCGGGTATGCCGTCACAGTTACGTCATCATGCACGCCAATCGGATTGGTTTAGTTTTCATTCAGACTTCAGATACGCTGATGCTTAGGGAGCATCCCCAAAGTGTCGTTCCGACGCAGTGAGAGTTCCCTCGAAAGGGAACTGCCCCCTTCTTTAAGATCTGCATTAATTACTCTTGTGTTAAAACCGAGCAAATCCCCAACAGATAAGGCATCTTATCGACTTGATGTCATGTGACACAAAAATACTATGCAAGGTTTTAGCAAGAAGGATTGAAATTCATATACCCAAATTGATCCTATATGATCAAAATGTAATAATACTCGTAGAGTTTTAAACATATTATATAAAAAGCATAACACCAAAGACCATGCAATCCCGTCCTTAGATGCTAAAAAGGCGTTTGACAGGATTGAATGAGGTTACCTATTTGAAACACTTAGAAGATATGGATTGGGAATAGAATATTTAAAATGGCTCAAACTACTGAACAATAAACCATTAGCCCAAGTTATAACTAACAGTACCATCTCAAAATGATTTAATTGGGCTAGAGGTACTAGACAATGCCCATTGTCTCTTTTATTGTTTTTGTGTGCAGTCGAACCATTGGCAATGACTATTAGAAAGAGCCCAGATATAAAAGGTGTGAAGATAGGAGAGAGGGAGCATTGCATATCTCTATTCACAGATTATATTGTTTTTGTAACGTAACTGCTCTGAGACAGAAGGTTGAGGATCCAAGGGTAACCCACAATCGTAGTCAAAAACAGGCAAAAGGTCATACACAGGCAATCAGTCCAATCAGGCAAACAAGACAGGAGAGACAGGCAAACGGGTAATCCACGGAACAGGCAAGAAATCCAAAACCAGAGACATGAAACCAGGGAAACCACTCAGAAATGCAGTTTACAACAAACAAGACATCACAGTGAATGACAGAGCGAACATGGTTTATATAGGCTAGGGGTAATGGGGTAATGAGGTAATGAGACACAGGTGCAAACAATGAGTGATGATGAGTCTGTGCAAAGGATTATGGGTAATGTAGTCTTTGATGGAATGACAGTCCGGGTTGGAGTGCCCTCTGGTGGTGATCACGGGCACTCACACTGGTGAATTGTGAAATTCTAACCAATTTGAAGAACCCTATCCCTGCACTGGTCAATATAGGCCTACTGGGGAAATTTGGAAGATTCTCTGGTTATAAAGACAATAAAAATAAAAGTATTCTGTTATTACTAAATGACCAGGAAAACCCCTGTAGATTATACACAATTTAAAAATGCAACGGATGGTTTCACTTATTTAGGGATTCAAATAACATCATCATATCATATAAATGATATTGTCCCCTCTAATTATGACCCGCTATTAAAGAGAGTTATGGAAAATTTGGATAAATGGGGTGCAATGCCCATTTCCTTAATAGGCCAAATAAGTGTAATCAAAATGTCAGTCTTACTCAAATTTCTATACCTTTTTCAGTCTATTCCTCTACCACTACCTGCTGCTTTCCTCTCCACTTCCACTAAAGCCATTACAAGATTCATATGGAATAATAGGCGCCCTCGACTACGTTTATCCCTTCTCTACCTACCATATGATCAAGGAGGGCTTAAAATACCAAATATAAAACTATATTACTGGGCAGCACAGCTTCAAACAGCAATATTTTACTTTTTTATTTTACAGACCACCCTGCTTGGATCGATATTGAGAAAGATGAACTACCACTCCCTTTACAGTCATTTATATTCTCAGCACAAATTAAAATACTTAAAACGTCCACTCTTAACCCCTTTCTCAGAAATACCATATCAGTTTGGCATGAGGCCCATTCCTTTTTGGAGGAAACAATATCTATATCTCCTTTTTCACCAACAAGGGGCAACAACAAATGTATACCTGGAATAAAGGATATGGTGTTTAAAAAAAGGCTGTTGAAAGGAAAATGCATGATAAAAAACGTATATGTAGGAGGTACACTCATGACCTTCCAACAGTTGGTCAGATAATATACACTTCCGCAAAAGCATTTCTTTAAATATATTCAAATTAGGAGTAACATATATTCCAAAATTAAAAGAACCTCAACTCTCTACTTTAGAACAAATTACTCTAAATCATATGAATGATAGAGGAATGCTTTCTATGTTTTATAAGACATTATTGTCTGGATCAAATGAGAGCTCCCAGGCATACCTATCAGCATGGAAAAGAGATCTCCAGGTGGAGATCACTGTGGAGGAATGGGAGCACTCCTGCCTCTTAGCTCAAACTCAATCCATCAATACTAGATGTAGAATACTACAATATAAATGGATGTTTAGGACATATATTACCCCAGTTAAACTGCATAGGATCAATTCTAACATACCAGACAATTGCATAAAATGTAATGATGAAACTGGTACATTGTTTCATTGTATGTGGCAGTGTAAAGAATTACAGGTGTTCTGGAATGAGGTTTTGGATATGATTTCTGAAATGACTGGAGAGAATATCCCTTTGGACCCTAAACTATGTGTATTGCATATATATCCTGGAAATGGAAAAATATGAAAGCTTATAGATTTTAGCTTAGTGGTGTAAGTGTATTCTGTAACTGTATAATTTTATATTCTGAATTGTTCATGGAGGTTTTACAACAAAATCAATAAATTCAGAATGAAAAAAAAAGTGAGGTGCCATGCTCAATGCAGTCTACTGCTATTGAATACTTTACAGTTTTCCGTTTTTGGTTGCACTCATACTTTTTCTTCATGTGTTTAAAAAAATTACTTGCATTAACAAAGTAAACTGTAAAACTGTCCACAGATCACTCCACATCTAGTTCCAAAGTTCATTTAATGTTATTTCACCAGTCTTTAAATAAAATGAATAAACTAATATGGACTTTAACAAGTTTTTAGATTAAGGGCCAGGGAAAACTGATAGCGAAGATTTGACTTCAAGTCAGGGCTATTGAATATGTTTGCTGTAAATTACCTCCATAGACTGTTGCTTTAGCATTATTTTATATGATAGAATTAAAAAGATATTATATATATATATATATATATATATATATATATATATATATATATATATATATATATATATATATATATATATAATTTTTTTATTTTTTATATTATATAAAATAATGATCCTATGCAGGCTAACTGGGGTAATATATGTCCTAAACATCCATTTTTTGTAGTATTCTACATCTAGTATTGATGGATTGAGTTTGAGCTAAGAGACAGGAGTGCTCCCATTCCTCCACAGGGATTTTGGAATATATGTAACTACAAATTTGAAGATATATTATATATATATTATATAATAGTTATATATATTATACATAATATTATATATATATATATATATATATATATATATATATATATATATATATATATATATATATATATATATATATATATATATATATATATATATATATATATATATAAAAACAAATGATCAGCGTGATTTCACTGTGGACATTGGATGAAGAATGACATAATGACAGGCCAGGGTAACCTAACCTTTACTGATATTTAAGTTCAAATAAGTTGACAGAAGTCTCGTCTTGTGTACAATTTGATGTTAAAGACATCTGTTAATAATTAATTTAAGAATTAATACTTGGTCAGCAATAAACTACTATAAAAGGTATGTTTCTCTGAGGAGCTCTTCACAAACCATCAGCCATGAGAGTTGTTGTGCTTGCCCTCGCTATAGCCCTTGTGGGTAAGTCAAAATATATTTATACATATTTTTTTCTTCTCTCTCTTTTTAGCTCTTTGGAAAAACTTTGGAATCTCTTGAAAACAGAATTTTAAAAAAAATTCACAGATATTGTTTTCTGTTTCTTTCAGCGAGTCAACAGATCAACCTTGGTAAGTAATGTGATTTGGCAAATGAGTTTTAAGTGGTAATTTAGATTGCATTATTGCTTAAAAGTAATGACCATACGAATTGACTCAAATCAAAAATACTGTACACTTTTCAGTTCCTGAGTTTGCCCTTGACAAGACCTATGTGTACAAGTATGAGGCTCTGCTCTTGGGTGGTCTTCCTCAAGAAGGTCTGGCCAGAGCAGGTATTAAAATCAGCAGCAAGGTTCACCTCAGTGCCGTGACAGAAAACACCTTCCTGATGAAGGTAATGACCATTAAGAACTGTATACATTGTAGATGTTCAACACTGAGAGAAAAAATGTGTGACCAAGCACAGGCTGTTTAAAGCAACAATTCCCTCATTTAAAGTTAAAATGTTCCCTTACAGCTCATGGATCCTCTACTTCACGAGTATGCTGGCATTTGGCCCAAGGATCCATTTGTTCCTGCCACTAAGCTCACCTCAGCTCTGGCTGCTCAGCTTCAGATTCCCATCAAGTTTGAGTATGCTAATGGTGTGGTTGGAAAGGTATTCGCCCCTGCAGGAGTCTCCCCTACTGTACTGAACCTGCACAGAGGAATTCTCAACATCCTTCAGCTCAACCTCAAGAAGACCCAGAACATCTATAAACTGCAAGAGGTGAAATAGTGATCCTAGTACGTTTTTTATCTATATTGAGTTCTGCAATCTAATTTTTTATTTGTCCATCAAGGCTGGAGCTCAGGGAGTGTGTAGGACCCACTATGTCATCAGTGAGGATCCAAAGGCCAACCACATTATTGTCACCAAGTCTAAGGATCTGAGCCACTGCCAGGAGAGAATCATAAAGGACGTCGGCTTGGCATACACTGAAAAATGTGTTGAATGCACAGAGGTAATTGAGAGATTTTCTAAAATATTTAATGAAAATGCCAAGTGGAAAATAGTCATAGACCTTTATTTCAACAGAGGGTCAAGAGTCTGATTGAAACTGCATCTTACAACTACATCATGAAACCAGCTGCTGCCGGTGTATTGATCGCTGAAGCAACAGTTGAGGAAGTGCATCAGTTTTCACCCTTCAATGAGATTCATGGTGCTGTCCAGATGGAAGCAAAGTATGATTGATCCTCTCTGAGATTTCTCTCAAAATATGAATTAACACAATTACTACGATTTTTCATTATCTTTAAGGTTACTTTGAAATTTCAGAAATAATTATTTCTTTCAGACAATCCTTGACCTTTGTTGAGATTGAGAAGACCCCTGTTGTTCCAATCAAAGCTGATTACTTGACCCGTGGATCCCTGCAGTATGAGTTTTCAACTGAGATTCTTCAGACCCCCATTCAACTCTTGAAGATCAGTGATGCACCAGCCCAGGTATAATTCGTTACCAAAAACCTTTAAAGATCTCCAAGTCAAAACCCTTGATCTATGATGAAGATGTTAACTGAGCACTGCCTTTACTCTTTCTAGATTATCGAGGTCCTAAAGCACTTGGTTGCAAACAATGTTGCCATGGTCCATGATGATGCTCCACTTAAGTTTGTTCAGCTCATCCAGCTCCTGCGTGTTGCCACCTTGGAGAATATTGAGGCTATCTGGAATCAGTTCAAGGACAAACCAGTTTACAGGTACAATTTGTGAGCAATAAGTTAATAGGAATATAGTTAAAGGGCATTTTTTTTATTATGATTATATTTTAAACAATTAATCTGTTAGGCGCTGGCTTCTGGATGCTCTTCCTGCTGTTGGCACACCAGTCATTGTAAAATTCATCAAGGAGAAGTTCCTGTCTGGTGAACTTACCATTCCTGAGTTCATTCAGGCTCTTGTGGTTGCTCTGCAAATGGTCACTGCTGATTTGGACACTATCCAGATGACAGCTGTGGGTAGATTTTACCATACTTAAAGTGCTGTTATTTAATTCTTACCTAAATTAAATTAATAATTTAATCTGTATTGTGAAATTAATTGTATTTTGCTTTAACAGAGTTTGGCTATGCACGAGAAAATTGCCACAATCCCAGCTCTGCGTGAAGTCGTCATGCTTGGATATGGTTCCATGATTGCCAAACACTGTGTTGCAGTTCCCACTTGCCCTGCTGAGCTCCTCAGGGTAAACACCTCGAGCCCTCCAAAAACTTCTGTCAGGGACTTAATCTTTGATATTTTTCTAACTGTTTGTGCCTCAAACTCCTCAGCCCATTCATGACATTGTGGCAGAAGCAATTTCCAAGAATGACATTCCTCAAATCACTTTGGCTCTGAAAGTTCTGGGCAATGCTGGTCACCCTGCCAGTCTTAAACCCATCATGAAGCTCCTACCTGGACTGAGAACTGCAGCTACTTCTCTGCCTCTTAGAGTCCAGGTTGATGCCATCTTGGCCCTAAGGAACATTGCCAAGAAAGAGCCTAAACTGGTAAGTGTCAGACATTGTAGGAATTAAATTTTTTTGTTGTTGCACATATTCTTCCAATAATAAAATAAACGTATTTCCTTCCTCAGGTTCAGCCAGTGGCTCTGCAGCTTGTATTGGACAGGGCTCTCCACCCTGAAGTTCGTATGGTTGCTTGTATTGTGTTGTTTGAGGCCAAGCCCTCAGTGGCCCTTGTCTCCAGTCTTGCTGGTGCTTTGAAGACTGAGACTAACATGCATGTTGCAAGCTTTGCCTATTCCCACATCAAGTCCTTGACCAGAATCACTGCACCTGATATGGCATCTGTGTAAGAAAAAAAATATTTCTCATATCGTTTACTTCATCTCATCAAATGAGAACAAGCCAGAAGTAAACCTGATTGTCCATTTCAGTGCGGGTGCAGCTAATGTTGCCATCAAGCTCATGAGCCGCAAGCTGGACAGGCTTAGCTTCCGTTTCAGCAGAGCCCTTCAGCTGGACTTCTATCATAGTGAGTCGTGCAATTTTTATAAGAAAGCTAAAAAAAATTGTATCTTGGGTGTTTTTTAATATGTGTTAAAAAATCTCCTTACATGAAAGATTGCATTTATTCTTACCTCTGTCCCTGTGCAGCTCCTCTTATGATTGGAGCTGCTGGTAGTGCCTACATGATCAATGATGCCGCCACCATCCTGCCCAGAGCTGTTGTAGCTAAAGCACGTGCTTACCTGGCCGGAGCTGCTGCTGATGTTCTTGAGGTGGGCCAGTCAATACTTTTAAAACAAAATCTAATTCATGGTTTTAAAATGTTTTCAGTCTTCACTCAGTTGATTCTCTCAAACAGATCGGTGTGAGAACTGAAGGAATCCAGGAGGCTCTTCTGCAATCTCCTGCTGCAGATGAAAGTGTAGACCGTATCACAAAGATCAAGCGCACTCTGAGAGCAGTAAGTTCATGTATAGTGTATTGTATAATTTTTTACTTTTACATAAAATTATAAAAATGACAGGCAAAATGTATATTACTTCTCTGTTTTAACCCTTTAAGCTCGCCAATTGGAAGACCTTGCCAACCAATCAGCCCTTAGCTTCAGCCTATGTTAAATTACTTGGACAAGAAGTGGCTTATTTCAACATTGACAAGACCATCATTGAGGAAGCAATACCGGTAATTTGTTGTAGTTTATGTCTCCTCTTTCATTACCATATTTTTTTTAGATCTGTCTCACAAATAATTCTTATAATTAGAATTAAGTTTCTCATAAACTCTATTCACAGATTGTCACTGGACCCAAACCACGTGAAATGTTGAAGGCTGCCCTTAAAGCTTTGCAGGAAGGAATTGCCATTCAGTATGCCAAACCCCTGCTTGCATCTGAAGTGCGTCGTATCTTGCCAACAGCAGTTGGTGTGCCCATGGAGCTCAGTTTGTACACTGCTGCTGTCGCTGCTGCAAGTCTCAATGGTATGTTATTTCTTAAAATTTGTCATCCTTTCCTTGGATATGAGGGTGTCACTTCAAAGTTTGATGTTGTTCTGTTCATCCTTCTAGTTCAGGCCACCATTACACCTCCTCTCCCAGAGGCCATTGAGACTATGACTCTTGAGCAGCTCAAGAAGACTGATGTTCAACTCCAAGTTGAAGCTAGACCAAGGTACACTTTTGCAGCTACATTCATGAAGATGAGATACAATGTACATAACAACAGTTTTACAAACAATCTCAACAATCACAATTGCAAACCTTATTCTTATTTCAGTGTTGCTCTCCAGACCTTTGCTGTGATGGGAGTGAACACTGCCTTCATCCAAGCTGCTGTTATGGCAAGAGGAAAGATCCGTACTATTGTCCCTGGAAAAGTGTCTGCAAGAGCAGACATTCTCAAGGGCAACTACAAGGTGGAGGCTCTTCCTGTTGAGCTTCCTGAACACATTGCTGATGTGAGGTAATGCAATCTTAGTCAGGCCAATGTAGCAAACATTTTGAATGAATTCATAAACAATTCAAAAGGTTTCTGAAAGTGATTTATGACCCACCTTTTTCTTGCCCTACAGCTTTGAAACTTTTGCTGTGGTCAGAAACATTGAAGAGCCCACCGCCGAGAGAATTGTGCCCTTAGTACCTGAGGTGGCCTTGCAAAATGCCCAGACTCCTGCTTATTATTCGGTAAACTTTGAACACACATGATGGTTATGTGTTAGTATGCAGAGCATTCATTTTGTTTAAGTTTTAAAATAGCAAGGCTTGTTATAATATCTAATTATTCTTTTCAGTCCTCTGAAATACCAGATGAGACTCCTGTGAGATCTGCTGCTCCATTTCACAAGACTCTTTGTCTTGCTGTCCCATACATTGAAATCAAGGGGTGCATTGAGGTGCACTCTCACAATGCTGCTTTTATCAGAAATACTCCTCTCTTCAACATTATTGGACAGCACTCAGCCCGTGCTGCACTGACAAGAGGTATTATTTCAGAGAAAATGACATTGATTAAACTCAAATATTTTCAGACAACATAATAATTGTCCTTTTGGCTGTAGCTGAAGGTCCTGCAGTTGAAAGACTTGAGCTTGAAGTCCAAGTTGGTCCTAGAGCTGCTGAGAGGCTCCTTAAGCAAATCAGCCTCATTGATGAGGAGACTCCAGAAGGAAAGGCCTTCCTGTTGAAACTGAGGGAAATCCTGGAGACTGAAGATAAAAATGTGAGCGTCTCTTCTGAAAGCAGCAGCAGAAGCAGCAGAAGCAGCAGCAGCAGTCGCAGCAGCAGCAGTTCAAGCTCCTCCATGTCCAGCTCTCGTATGAGTAAGGTGAGGATATGTCAAATGTACTGTGTTGGTTAGGTAGACATTATTTGTCATAAATATTCATTTATACTTCATTTTTAATGTATTTTCAGACTGCCACTATCATGGAGCCTTTCAGGAAGTTCCACAAAGATCGGGTAACTAGTCTAAAACACATCTGTTAAAAATCTTGTTTCTTTAGATCATCAATTATCATGTCTATAATGATTTTTGCTTGCAGTTCTTGGCAGCCCATGGCGCCTCAAAGGCAGTAAGCAGTGGAAGTGCTGCCTCTAGCTTTGAGGCTATCCAGAAACAGGTGAATCAATTAGTGTTATGTGTTTGTTCATAATAACATAAAATCCAAATGTGAAATTTTGAACTAAAATCCACTTGAATTGATTATGATTTATGGTTTCAGGCTAAGTTCCTCGGAAATGCTAGTCCACCTGTTTTTGCTGTCATTGCCCGTGCTGTGAGAGTTGACCACAAGCTGCTGGGCTACCAACTTGCTGCTTACTTTGACAAGCCAACCGCAAGAGTGCAGCTCATCGTTTCCTCCATCGCTGAAAATGACAACCTGAAGATCTGTGCTGATGGTGCCCTGCTGAGCAAGCACAAAGTCACTGTAAGACTGGAACTTGAGTGAATCTTTTTTTCTTTTTAAAATAATAATTTTCAAAAAATTACCTAAATGAATTTCTCAAGTGAAATTATTGACATAAATACCATTCTTTGGACACAAATGTCCTTTTTCAGGCCAAGGTTGCTTGGGGTCAAGAATGCCAACAGTATGCAGTCATTGCTAAAGCTGAAGCCGGTGTCCTGGGCGAATTCCCTGCTGCACGTCTAGAGCTGGAATGGGAGAGGCTGCCGGTTATTGTCACCACCTACGCCAAAAAGTAATGTTCAGCAACACTGAATGACAAATTCATAGAGTAGAAAATGGCACTTGTTTAACCTGCTCTTCTTTATGCATCCCTTCACATTTAGGTTGTCTAAGCATATCCCCATGGCGGCTCTCCAGGCGGGCTTTAGACTTGAAAGAGCTACGAACAGTGAAAAAGAGATTGATCTGACTGCGGCCTTGCCAAATCAGAGATCCTTGAATATCATTGCTAGGATTCCTGAGGTGAAATAATTTTCCTTTAAATTTTGACTCACACAGAGATATAATAAGGAAATACAAATAATAATTTTTTGTTCCTACTTTTCTAGATGACACTGTCTAGGATGGATATTCCTCTTCCTGTCGCTGTTCCCATTAATCCAGACGGAACTCTTTCCATTCATATTGACGAGGACATTCTCTCCTGGATCCAGAAACATATCAAGGAAGAATAAGAAATAAATTACATTTTGAAAATGTGAGCTGTCATTATGTAAAATGTATTGTTCTTTGACAAAATACATTAACAATGTTGTTATGTACAGTATGTAATGTAATGGAATCTAATCCTAATAAATACCCTGCAAGTGTCAGAATTGTGTGAACTGCTTTCATTTTACAATAACACTATGTTTTTTGTAGACTTTTTTTGTTTCACAAATACTCACAATAAACAATTTGTGAAAAATAAATAATATTCACTGTGAAGGGGGGACCAAGTTCAAATTCTGGCTTGTGGTCTTTTCTGATCCCGTTGCTCTTCATCAAAGTATTTTCTTCCCTTTCACCCTGCTTTCATGTGATATTCAACAAAATGCAAATAAAAGTTTATGATTGGGAAACTCCAACTGAATGTAATTAAAGTCTGACAAAGAAAGTCAGGATTTAATTTGGATCTAAAGGTCACACTAGGCCAATATTTATCAACCAGCAGGACAAGGGGACATTTTTTTTTTTACAATGAAAAGGCTAAAAACAACAAGAAACCCTCGTAACCCCCGCTCACTGATGGATGGAACGCTATGCTGACTGACAAATGGGGTCTTACTTGGGAGCCCCAATCACCGCTGAGATAAAAAACTAACAGCCAATGCAATTGTTGAGTGGAATTTACATGTCAAGCTACTCCCCCGTACAAATGGGTATAAGATGGTGCATGCATCCACTCATTAGGTTTATGTTGAGGAGCTGAGACAGTGTCCCGGCCATTCAGCGTACCCCGGGTTCAGGGTTGTGGCAGGAGGGACATAATATCTCTCATCCTTCCATCAGGGAACAAGGGTTACAACAGTAACCAAGATGTTCCCTATCTGTCAGTCATTACGATGTTCGACTGACCCTATGGGATCCCTATGGAAAGCGCCACAACCACTGACGAGAACATGAGGATATCGTCTAAGTAAACAAAGACGAAGACATTAAGCATGTCTCTCAAAACGTCATTTACAAGGGCCTGAAAAACTAAAAGGTAGAACGCGGTATTCATAGTGGCCTAGAAGGGTATTGAACGCAGTCTTCCACTCGTCTCCCTCCTTAATGTGTACTAAATGATACATATTGCGGAGGTCCAGTTTCGTGAAGATTCTCGCTGCCTGCAAGATTTCAAAGGCTGACGACATCAACGGTAACAGATACTGGTTCTTAAGGGTGATGTTGTTTAGCCCTCGATAATCAATGCAGGGTGCGTCCTTCTTCTTCACGAAAAAGAACCCCGCCACGGCAGGAGAGGAGGACTGGACAATGGTTCCGGCGGTCAATGACTCAGATAGAGTGCAGATAGAGAATATAACCTCCCGTGAGGTGGTGTTGTACCAGGGCGAAGATCAATACTACAATCGTATGGTCGATGGGGAGGGAGAGAGGTGGCCCGTGAACGACTGAACACTGCCCGCAGATTGTGGTACTCCTCAGGAACCCTAGAGGGATCAATAGACTCCTCCTGAAAAACAGAGATAGAAGAGACAGCAGGGACTGCAGACACAAAACACTTGACATGACACGGTAAACTTCAAGATAAAATAGACCCCTCCCCCGATTATGCTGTAGTAACCATGGGTGACCCAAAACAATAGGGGATAGTGGGGAATGAAAAGTAAAACAAGAAATAGTCTCTTGGTGATTACCAGAAATACTGAGACTCACTGCTACGGTGGCTTGATGAATGTTAGACAGCACACGGCCATCTAATGCAAAGGCAGGGGGAGGATCAGACAGTTCACGTAAGGGAATACCATGTTCAATAGCCCAGCTCTGATCTATGAAGTTTCCCTGAGCACCGGAGTCAATAAGGGCAGAATAGGGAAATGATGAGCCCAGCCAGCACACGACAGCGTCAAACATTTTGCGGTTCTTGTGAAGTGAGGAGATGGGGGTTGCGCTTACCAGTACTCCCTGAACTACTGGCGAGCTCTTGCTTTTACTGGACTGGAAGCAGCATAATGACCAGAGCCGCCACAGAACAGGCAGAGACCCTCCTGAATGCGCCGTTGACGTTCGATGGAAGAAATCTGTGTTCTCCCCAGCTCCATTGGTTCAGGATCAGAGCTTGACTCAGAAAAGGGTGTGGAAGAAGGATACGTCAGTTGTTCGGGGTTGCTTTGGCATGCACGTCGACACAGATCAAAACGCTTGTCAAGGCGGATCACCAGCTCCGCCAGTTGGTTAAACTGGGAAGGAATCTCTTGTGCAAAAATCTCATCCTTGAGTTCATCATTTAACCCGTCCAGGAAACGTGCAGAAAGAATCGAACGTGAATTCGTTCCATTCACAGGTAGTGGCCAAAGTCTGAAACTCAATAGCAAAGTCAGTAGCGGAATGCCTACCCTGGCGCAAGGCGGCGAGCTGCCGAGAAGCTTCCTTTCCGAAGATGGAGCAATCAAACACCCTTATCATCTCCTCCTTAAAGGTAGCGAATTGATGAGAGCACGGGGAACCAGCCTCCCAGAGAGCCGTCCCCCAGTCGCGAGCCTGTCCAGTGAGGAAAGAGACAACGAAGGCAATTTTGGAACGTTCCTCCGCATATGTGGTAGACTGAAGAGACAACACCACCAATAATGAGTTTCACAAGGAGTAAATCCAAAGAATTTTATAAACAGTTAGGACATCTTGATCAACAAATCAAAAAAATAGAATTACAACTTTTTGTTAATGATGACCATGAGGAAAAGAAAAAGCATCTTTCATTAAAAGCACAATACAATAAACTGACTAGTAGTAAAATAGCTACAAATCTGATGTGGCTAAATCAGTCTCACTATGATTAAGGTGAGAAGCCCGGAAAATTATTGGCATGGAGGATAAAAACGATACAATCAATATAGAGCTATAAACCCTCTCTTGCTAGATAATGGACAACTAGATATTGACCCAATAGAAATGAATAATGCCTTAAAATCATATTATAAAAATCTATATAATTCTGAATGCTTAGATACCTCAGTAGACCAAAATAATTTTCTTGATGAAATTGAATTTCCCCAGTTGACAGAAGACATAAAACTAGATCTGGAAAACAATTTATCTATTGAAGAATTGATGGAAGCAGTACAAAATAAAATATGAGTAGCGGAAAAGCGCCTGGGCCTGATGGCTTGCCGCTAGAGATTTATTAAAACTTTTCTAAAAAAACTGCTGCCTCACCTACTCAGAGTGTTCAATGAATCATATGAAACAGGAAAACGGCTCGGGTTATGTATATAACCCATGTTTCCTGAGAAGGGAACGAGCACTGCGTTGGAACGACACTTTGGGGATGCTCCCTAAGCATCAGCGTATCTGAAGTCTGAATGAAAACTAAACCAATCCGATTGGTGTGCGTGATGACGTAACTGTGACGGCATACCCGGAAGTATAAAAGGGGAGCCGGCGCATAATGTCGGCAGCTATTGCTCTGAAGCATGTGCTCCAGGCGTGCCGAGGTGTGGCGACGCGACGCAGTGCTCCAGGCACAACTAGGACTGGCGCACCCTAGCACCAGGCGTCGTAGGGAGATCCAGGCTATAAAACCTGATAAAGGTGTGTGGGGTAGCCCACCCAGCCGCCTCGCAGATATCCTGCAAGGGGACCCCAGAAAGGAGGGCCACCGTGGAATGAGCCCTCACAGCCACAGGTGAAGGCAAACTGCGCACCTGATAGGCCATGGTTCCAAAAGTTGTTGAGATCTCCTCCACTGTGCAGACTTCGCCAAATAAACTCTGAGAGCCCTAACCGGGCAGAGTAGGTGAAGTCTCCCTTCTTCCGCCGTCACGTGAGGCGGAGAATGGAATGCCTGCAGAACCAAGGACCTGACCACCCTTGATGGGACCTTAGGCACATAGCCCGGCCTAGGGTGTAAGATGGCTTTTACTCCGCCCGGGGCAAACTCCAGGCAGGTTGGCGTTACAGCCAAGGCCTGGAGATCTCCCACTCTCCTAAGAGAGGTAATGGCAAGGAGAAAAGCCACCTTAAGGGTCAGGTTCTTTGGTTCAGCTGACTCCAATGGCTCAAAGGGGGCCTCAGCCAGCCCTTTGAGAACCACTGCCAGATCCCAAGTTGGAACTCTGGAACGAGCCGCAGGCCTCATCTTCCGAACCCCACGGAGGAACTGTATAACCAGCTGGTGCCTACCCAAAGGCCCATCACCCATAGGAGCATGGAAAGCCGCAATGGCAGCCACATACACCTTGAGTGTGGACGGGGTCAGACCCGCAGAGAAGCGATCTTGGAGGAACTCCAGCACTGAATGCCACTGGGCAGTTAACTGGGTCCACCTCACGCTCCCTGCACCAAGTGGAAAATACATTCTACTTGAGGCTGTACAGTCTCCTCGTAGACGGAGCCCTGGAACTGAGTAAGGTCTCTATCACCTCTGCCGACAGGCCAGCCTCTAGGTACCAGTCCCCCTCAGGGGCCAGACCCAAAGGTTCCAAATCTCCGGGCGGGGGTAAAATATTGTGCCCGCCGCCTGAGATAGGAGATCCCTCCTCAGCGGAATCTGCCACGGATGACCTGCCAGCAGAGCTATGATATCCAAGAACCACACTCGAGTCGGCCAACGGGGTGCTACCAGAAGTAGGCTGACCCCCTGTCGACGGACCCTCTCCGGGACTCCCGGGATGGATGCGTGAGGGAAAACCACAGTGGACAGTGGGACGTCTCTCGAGACGCAAACAGGTACACTTCCACTGGGCCGAACCTCTCGCCTATGGCCTCCACCACCTCTGGGTGGAGTCGCCACTCCCCGGGCCTCAGCCCCTGCCTCGACAGGATGTCTGCTCCCTGATTCTGGAACCCTGGGACATACATTGGCCTGATGGACAACAGTTTCCCTTGGGACCACAGGAGGATCTGATGCGCCAGTCTGCATAGAGGGCGCGACCTCAAACCCCCCTGAAACTGCGCCCCAACCAGTGAGGGAGGCATCTGTTGAAACGGATTTCCGGCAACAGGACGCTCCCAACACTGGCCCCTGGGACAGAAACCAAGGTTTCTTCCATATGACTAGGGAACGAAGGCCACTGCGCGTTACCCTGATCATACAGAATGGATTTCCCCTCAAGGAAAGCCACCTGGTTTACTTCCGTATCAGGACATGGTGGCCGCGGAGGTCCGGGAAAAAGCTCCTCAGAGCTTTGTAGACCGCCAGCATTTCCAGGCAGTAGATGTGCCAGGAGAAATGCTGGGTCTCCCACAGACCTCTCGCAAAGCGGCCGCCATGACCACGTCCCAGCCAGTGAGGGAGGCGTCTGTTGAAACGGATTTCCGGCAACAGGACGCTCCCAACACTGGCCGCTGGGACAGAAACCAAGGTTTCTTCATATGACTAGGGAACGAAGGCATCTGCGCGTTACCCTGATCATACAGAATGGTTTTCCCCTCGAGGAAAACCCCCTGATTCCCAGCCACCACTGTAAGGGTCTCGTGCAGCAGGCCAAGAGATATTCTGTTGGACGCAGCCGCAATGAGCCCCAGCTGTCCTTAAACTGCTTCACAGTGATGCTGTGGCCTAGCTTCATTTTAGAGACCACTGCCCGTATGGACTCGATACGTGCGGGAGACAATTGTGCCCATAACGTAGAGAGTCCCATACGACTCCCAGGAACACAGTTCTCTGAGAAGGCATCAACACGCTACTGCGTGTCTCAACCCCAAGCACTGAGAGCAGCCAAGGACGACACCTCAGTGCCGAACAGCTGCTACTGCGAGGGGAAAGGGCTAGGCCGCCTGGAAGAACCCGATATTGGTACGCTTTGCCCCCAAAAGCAAACCTCAGGAACTTCCTTTGACACAGAAGGATGGATACAGGGAAGTATGCGTCCTCTTCAGACCCATCGTGAACGACCAGTCCTCAGACTGGATCTGAATCACAATGGAGGAATTGCTAAGCATCATGAATCTGAATCTCCTCAGAGAACGATTCAAGTACCTCAGATCTAAAGTTGGACGCAACTCGCCATCCTTCTTAGGAACTATGAAGTTCCGGCTGTAGAACCTGGACTCCCTGTCTGGCGGAGGAGCACATTCTGTGGCCTCCCTACCAACATGGAGTGAACTTCCTGTTCCATTACCCGAACCTGCCCAGGCACCACTGCCATCCAGACCACCCCACTGAACTTCGGGGGAAGGTAACCGAACTGCAGTCTGTATCCCCTTTTCTACAGTCGCAGGCCCCAAGCTGATATATTCGTAGGCATAACCATGCGCCGAGATAATCTGCTAAGGGAACCAGCCTCTCGAGGCCGGCCTCGGGTGTCAACCGAGCCTCCTCCCCGACCCCATGAAGTGGCCAACCGGCAGGGCACAATCGAGGAAGATTTTTGGTGTGCGTACGCGTTTGCTGGACCGCCGCAAGTCTCGCTAGAGGCGGCTGGTGCAGTGCACGTGCGCGGGGAAGTGTACTAGACGACGGGAGCACAGCATCGATTCCCGAAAACTCCACAGGGGAGACGACCTCGATCGCTCCTACCCGGGAGAGGGGGCTGGCCAGCAAGGGCCTCATCTAAGGGAGCAGCTCGACAGGGCCGCAACACTAGGGCGGACACTGCGATTAGCAATTGCCTGAAACTGATGTGTCCCGCAGGCCACAAGGCGGCGAGAACGACATCAACTTCAGGAGGGCTCCATCTTAGATGAATATCCAGACAAGTCAAACACGCTTGGGTGACAGAATTAAAGTATCCAACTTATCAAAGTCAGATAACATGACACTCAATTCCTCGGAATTAAATGCCATCATAATCACCCAACCCATGCAACCTGGTCTGAATAATAGGCTGAATAAAAAATACATCTAACTCCTCAAAGTCAGATAATATTTTAATTAAATTCCTCGGAATTAAATGCAGCCACAATAAGATGAAACATGGTCTGAATGATAGGCTGAATATCTAACTCCTCAAAGTCAGATCATATTTTATTTAATTCCTCAGAATTAAATGTAGCCCTAATCATCAGACGACACTGTTTTATTGTATTTATACGGACTCATAAACCACGCGTTGCCTCAGCAACGTGGTTCAAGCCGTCATAATACAATTGGCTTTCATCCCTCGAGAAAAGCCAAACAGTATCACACAATACGGTGAACCATGGTCTGAGTGACAGGCTGAATATCTAACTCCTCAGAGTCAGATCATATTTCATTTAAATCCTCAGACTTAAATGCAGCCATAATCATCAGGCGATACTGTTTTATCATACTATACGGACTCGTAAACCACACGTCGCCTTAAGCCAACCAGTATCCCATGCACAACGATTCTAATTCCTCAGAATCAGACCGCTCAAGCATCGGGTCCTCCGCCCCGGGGGAAGAAGCCGCAGCGCGGGCTTCCACGCAGGGAAGGAGAACATCTGAACTGTCAGACAAAGACTGGGAAGATGCCTCAGCAGTCCCAAGTCTCACTGACATGTCCATCCGTGAGCCCCATCACCGGCCTCGCCGCACCGCCTCGGCGGATGCGGGACCGATCCACGGGGCTCACGGGGCTGGCCGGCCTCAACGAACACGGCCAGCCGAGAGCGGAGCAGCCTGAGTGTCAGCTTCTCATAATGCTCGCAAGCGGCTCCCTCGAGAGCCGCCCAAGCATGCTGAACACCCAGGCACTGCACACACAGCAGGTGTGCATCCGAGCCCGACATGTAACGGGGACACGGGTGCACACACTGCTTAAACTCTCTTATCTTTTCCATCATTCACACACTTTTCGCTTTCACAACTGGACAATTCAACAGTAAATAGAAGGACAATTTTGACAGAGAGCACTATGCTGAAGAGCAAGAACTGCCGACATTATGCGCCGGCTCCCCTTTTATACTTCCGGGTATGCCGTCACAGTTACGTCATCATGCACGCCAATCGGATTGGTTTAGTTTTCATTCAGACTTCAGATACGCTGATGCTTAGGGAGCATCCCCAAAGTGTCGTTCCGACGCAGTGAGAGTTCCCTCGAAAGGGAACTGCCCCCTTCTTTAAGATCTGCATTAATTACTCTTGTGTTAAAACCGAGCAAATCCCCAACAGATAAGGCATCTTATCGACTTGATGTCATGTGACACAAAAATACTATGCAAGGTTTTAGCAAGAAGGATTGAAATTCATATACCCAAATTGATCCTATATGATCAAAATGTAATAATACTCGTAGAGTTTTAAACATATTATATAAAAAGCATAACACCAAAGACCATGCAATCCCGTCCTTAGATGCTAAAAAGGCGTTTGACAGGATTGAATGAGGTTACCTATTTGAAACACTTAGAAGATATGGATTGGGAATAGAATATTTAAAATGGCTCAAACTACTGAACAATAAACCATTAGCCCAAGTTATAACTAACAGTACCATCTCAAAATGATTTAATTGGGCTAGAGGTACTAGACAATGCCCATTGTCTCTTTTATTGTTTTTGTGTGCAGTCGAACCATTGGCAATGACTATTAGAAAGAGCCCAGATATAAAAGGTGTGAAGATAGGAGAGAGGGAGCATTGCATATCTCTATTCACAGATTATATTGTTTTTGTAACGTAACTGCTCTGAGACAGAAGGTTGAGGATCCAAGGGTAACCCACAATCGTAGTCAAAAACAGGCAAAAGGTCATACACAGGCAATCAGTCCAATCAGGCAAACAAGACAGGAGAGACAGGCAAACGGGTAATCCACGGAACAGGCAAGAAATCCAAAACCAGAGACATGAAACCAGGGAAACCACTCAGAAATGCAGTTTACAACAAACAAGACATCACAGTGAATGACAGAGCGAACATGGTTTATATAGGCTAGGGGTAATGGGGTAATGAGGTAATGAGACACAGGTGCAAACAATGAGTGATGATGAGTCTGTGCAAAGGATTATGGGTAATGTAGTCTTTGATGGAATGACAGTCCGGGTTGGAGTGCCCTCTGGTGGTGATCACGGGCACTCACACTGGTGAATTGTGAAATTCTAACCAATTTGAAGAACCCTATCCCTGCACTGGTCAATATAGGCCTACTGGGGAAATTTGGAAGATTCTCTGGTTATAAAGTCAATAAAAATAAAAGTATTCTGTTATTACTAAATGACCAGGAAAACCCCTGTAGATTATACACAATTTAAAAATGCAACGGATGGTTTCACTTATTTAGGGATTCAAATAACATCATCATATCATATAAATGATATTGTCCCCTCTAATTATGACCCGCTATTAAAGAGAGTTATGGAAAATTTGGATAAATGGGGTGCAATGCCCATTTCCTTAATAGGCCAAATAAGTGTAATCAAAATGTCAGTCTTACTTAAATTAAAGTAATTTAAATTTCTATACCTTTTTCAGTCTATTCCTCTACCACTACCTGCTGCTTTCCTCTCCACTTCCACTAAAGCCATTACAAGATTCATATGGAATAATAGGCGCCCTCGACTACGTTTATCCCTTCTCTACCTACCATATGATCAAGGAGGGCTTAAAATACCAAATATAAAACTATATTACTGGGCAGCACAGCTTCAAACAGCAATATTTTACTTTTTTATTTTACAGACCACCCTGCTTGGATCGATATTGAGAAAGATGAACTACCACTCCCTTTACAGTCATTTATATTCTCAGCACAAATTAAAATACTTAAAACGTCCACTCTTAACCCCTTTCTCAGAAATACCATATCAGTTTGGCATGAGGCCCATTCCTTTTTGGAGGAAACAATATCTATATCTCCTTTTTCACCAACAAGGGGCAACAACAAATGTATACCTGGAATAAAGGATATGGTGTTTAAAAAAAGGCTGTTGAAAGGAAAATGCATGATAAAAAACGTATATGTAGGAGGTACACTCATGACCTTCCAACAGTTGGTCAGATAATATACACTTCCGCAAAAGCATTTCTTTAAATATATTCAAATTAGGAGTAACATATATTCCAAAATTAAAAGAACCTCAACTCTCTACTTTAGAACAAATTACTCTAAATCATATGAATGATAGAGGAATGCTTTCTATGTTTTATAAGACATTATTGTCTGGATCAAATGAGAGCTCCCAGGCATACCTATCAGCATGGAAAAGAGATCTCCAGGTGGAGATCACTGTGGAGGAATGGGAGCACTCCTGCCTCTTAGCTCAAACTCAATCCATCAATACTAGATGTAGAATACTACAATATAAATGGATGTTTAGGACATATATTACCCCAGTTAAACTGCATAGGATCAATTCTAACATACCAGACAATTGCATAAAATGTAATGATGAAACTGGTACATTGTTTCATTGTATGTGGCAGTGTAAAGAATTACAGGTGTTCTGGAATGAGGTTTTGGATATGATTTCTGAAATGACTGGAGAGAATATCCCTTTGGACCCTAAACTATGTGTATTGCATATATATCCTGGAAATGGAAAAATATGAAAGCTTATAGATTTTAGCTTAGTGGTGTAAGTGTATTCTGTAACTGTATAATTTTATATTCTGAATTGTTCATGGAGGTTTTACAACAAAATCAATAAATTCAGAGTGAAAAAAAAAGTGAGGTGCCATGCTCAATGCAGTCTACTGCTATTGAATACTTTACAGTTTTCCGTTTTTGGTTGCACTCATACTTTTTCTTCATGTGTTTAAAAAAAACTGTAAAACTGTAAAACTGTCCACAGATCACTCCACATCTAGTTCCAAAGTTCATTTAATGTTATTTCACCAGTCTTTAAATAAAATGAATAAACTAATATGGACTTTAACAAGTTTTTAGATTAAGGGCCAGGGAAAACTGATAGCGAAGATTTGACTTCAAGTCAGGGCTATTGAATATGTTTGCTGTAAATTACCTCCATAGACTGTTGCTTTAGCATTATTTTATATGATAGAATTAAAAAGATATTATATATATATATATATATATATATATATATATATATATATATATATATATATATATATATATATATATATATATATATATATATATATATATATAATTTTTTTATTTTTTATATTATATAAAATAATGATCCTATGCAGGCTAACTGGGGTAATATATGTCCTAAACATCCATTTTTTGTAGTATTCTACATCTAGTATTGATGGATTGAGTTTGAGCTAAGAGACAGGAGTGCTCCCATTCCTCCACAGGGATTTTGGAATATATGTAACTACAAATTTGAAGATATATTATATATATATTATATAATAGTTATATATATTATACATAATATTATATATATATATATATACTGATATTTAAGTTCAAATAAGTTGACAGAAGTCTCGTCTTGTGTACAATTTGATGTTAAAGACATCTGTTAATAATTAATTTAAGAATTAATACTTGGTCAGCAATAAACTACTATAAAAGGTATGTTTCTCTGAGGAGCTCTTCACAAACCATCAGCCATGAGAGTTGTTGTGCTTGCCCTCGCTATAGCCCTTGTGGGTAAGTCAAAATATATTTATACATATTTTTTTCTTCTCTCTCTTTTTAGCTCTTTGGAAAAACTTTGGAATCCCTTGAAAACAGAATTTTAAAAAAAATTCACAGATATTGTTTTCTGTTTCTTTCAGCGAGTCAACAGATCAACCTTGGTAAGTAATGTGATTTGGCAAATGAGTTTTAAGTGGTAATTTAGATTGCATTATTGCTTAAAAGTAATGACCATACGAATTGACTCAAATCAAAAATACTGTACACTTTTCAGTTCCTGAGTTTGCCCTTGACAAGACCTATGTGTACAAGTATGA
Organism: Gobio gobio; assembly: GCF_949357685.1. Lineage (NCBI taxonomy): Eukaryota > Metazoa > Chordata > Actinopteri > Cypriniformes > Gobionidae > Gobio > Gobio gobio. The sequence continues at coordinate 27,989,053 of NC_137120.1, forward strand.
GGCTCTGCTCTTGGGTGGTCTTCCTCAAGAAGGTCTGGCCAGAGCAGGTATTAAAATCAGCAGCAAGGTTCACCTCAGTGCCGTGACAGAAAACACCTTCCTGATGAAGGTAATGACCATTAAGAACTGTATACATTGTAGATGTTCAACACTGAGAGAAAAAATGTGTGACCAAGCACAGGCTGTTTAAAGCAACAATTCCCTCATTTAAAGTTAAAATGTTCCCTTACAGCTCATGGATCCTCTACTTCACGAGTATGCTGGCATTTGGCCCAAGGATCCATTTGTTCCTGCCACTAAGCTCACCTCAGCTCTGGCTGCTCAGCTTCAGATTCCCATCAAGTTTGAGTATGCTAATGGTGTGGTTGGAAAGGTATTCGCCCCTGCAGGAGTCTCCCCTACTGTACTGAACCTGCACAGAGGAATCCTCAACATCCTTCAGCTCAACCTCAAGAAGACCCAGAACATCTATGAACTGCAAGAGGTGAAATAGTGATCCTAGTACGTTTTTTATCTATATTGAGTTCTGCAATCTAATTTTTTATTTGTCCATCAAGGCTGGAGCTCAGGGAGTGTGTAGGACCCACTATGTCATCAGTGAGGATCCAAAGGCCAACCACATTATTGTCACCAAGTCTAAGGATCTGAGCCACTGCCAGGAGAGAATCATAAAGGACGTCGGCTTGGCATACACTGAAAAATGTGTTGAATGCACAGAGGTAATTGAGAGATTTTCTAAAATATTTAATGAAAATGCCAAGTGGAAAATAGTCATAGACCTTTATTTCAACAGAGGGTCAAGAGTCTGATTGAAACTGCATCTTACAACTACATCATGAAACCAGCTGCTGCCGGTGTATTGATCGCTGAAGCAACAGTTGAGGAAGTGCATCAGTTTTCACCCTTCAATGAGATTCATGGTGCTGTCCAGATGGAAGCAAAGTATGATTGATCCTCTCTGAGATTTCTCTCAAAATATGAATTAACACAATTACTACGATTTTTCATTATCTTTAAGGTTACTTTGAAATTTCAGAAATAATTATTTCTTTCAGACAATCCTTGACCTTTGTTGAGATTGAGAAGACCCCTGTTGTTCCAATCAAAGCTGATTACTTGACCCGTGGATCCCTGCAGTATGAGTTTTCAACTGAGATTCTTCAGACCCCCATTCAACTCTTGAAGATCAGTGATGCACCAGCCCAGGTATAATTCGTTACCAAAAACCTTTAAAGATCTCCAAGTCAAAACCCTTGATCTATGATGAAGATGTTAACTGAGCACTGCCTTTACTCTTTCTAGATTATCGAGGTCCTAAAGCACTTGGTTGCAAACAATGTTGCCATGGTCCATGATGATGCTCCACTTAAGTTTGTTCAGCTCGTCCAGCTCCTGCGTGTTGCCACCTTGGAGAATATTGAGGCTATCTGGAATCAGTTCAAGGACAAACCAGTTTACAGGTACAATTTGTGAGCAATAAGTTAATAGGAATATAGTTAAAGGGCATTTTTTTTATTATGATTATATTTTAAACAATGAATCTGTTAGGCGCTGGCTTCTGGATGCTCTTCCTGCTGTTGGCACACCAGTCATTGTAAAATTCATCAAGGAGAAGTTCCTGTCTGGTGAACTTACCATTCCTGAGTTCATTCAGGCTCTTGTGGTTGCTCTGCAAATGGTCACTGCTGATTTGGACACTATCCAGATGACAGCTGTGGGTAGATTTTACCATACTTAAAGTGCTGTTATTTAATTCTTACCTAAATTAAATTTATAATTTAATCTGTATTGTGAAATTAATTGTATTTTGCTTTAACAGAGTTTGGCTATGCACGAGAAAATTGCCACAATCCCAGCTCTGCGTGAAGTCGTCATGCTTGGATATGGTTCCATGATTGCCAAACACTGTGTTGCAGTTCCCACTTGCCCTGCTGAGCTCCTCAGGGTAAACACCTCGAGCCCTCCAAAAACTTCTGTCAGGGACTTAATCTTTGATATTTTTCTAACTGTTTGTGCCTCAAACTCCTCAGCCCATTCATGACATTGTGGCTGAAGCAATTTCCAAGAATGACATTCCTCAAATCACTTTGGCTCTGAAAGTTCTGGGCAATGCTGGTCACCCTGCCAGTCTTAAACCCATCATGAAGCTCCTACCTGGACTGAGAACTGCAGCTACTTCTCTGCCTCTTAGAGTCCAGGTTGATGCCATCTTGGCCCTAAGGAACATTGCCAAGAAAGAGCCTAAACTGGTAAGTGTCAGACATTGTAGGAATTACATTTTTTTGTTGTTGCACATATTCTTCCAATAATAAAATAAACGTATTTCCTTCCTCAGGTTCAGCCAGTGGCTCTGCAGCTTGTATTGGACAGGGCTCTCCACCCTGAAGTGCGTATGGTTGCTTGTATTGTGTTGTTTGAGGCCAAGCCCTCAGTGGCCCTTGTCTCCAGTCTTGCTGGTGCTTTGAAGACTGAGACTAACATGCATGTTGCAAGCTTTGCCTATTCCCACATCAAGTCCTTGACCAGAATCACTGCACCTGATATGGCATCTGTGTAAGAAAAAAAATATTTCTCATATCGTTTACTTCATCTCATCAAATGAGAACAAGCCAGAAGTAAACCTGATTGTCCATTTCAGTGCGGGTGCAGCTAATGTTGCCATCAAGCTCATGAGCCGCAAGCTGGACAGGCTTAGCTTCCGTTTCAGCAGAGCCCTTCAGCTGGACTTCTATCATAGTGAGTCTTGCAATTTTTATAAGAAAGCTAAAAAAATTGTATCTTGGGTGTTTTTTAATATGTGTTAAAAAATCTCCTTACATGAAAGATTGCATTTATTCTTACCTCTGTCCCTGTGCAGCTCCTCTTATGATTGGAGCTGCTGGTAGTGCCTACATGATCAATGATGCCGCCACCATCCTGCCCAGAGCTGTTGTAGCTAAAGCACGTGCTTACCTGGCCGGAGCTGCTGCTGATGTTCTTGAGGTGGGCCAGTCAATACTTTTAAAACAAAATCTAATTCATGGTTTTAAAATGTTTTCAGTCTTCACTCAGTTGATTCTCTCAAACAGATCGGTGTGAGAACTGAAGGAATCCAGGAGGCTCTTCTGCAATCTCCTGCTGCAGATGAAAGTGTAGACCGTATCACAAAGATCAAGCGCACTCTGAGAGCAGTAAGTTCATGTATAGTGTATTGTATAATTTTTTACTTTTACATAAAATTATAAAAATGACAGGCAAAATGTATATTACTTCTCTGTTTTAACCCTTTAAGCTCGCCAATTGGAAGACCTTGCCAACCAATCAGCCCTTAGCTTCAGCCTATGTTAAATTACTTGGACAAGAAGTGGCTTATTTCAACATTGACAAGACCATCATTGAGGAAGCAATACCGGTAATTTGTTGTAGTTTATGTCTCCTCTTTCATTACCATATTTTTTTTAGATCTGTCTCACAAATAATTCTTACAAATAGAATTAAGTTTCTCATAAACTCTATTCACAGATTGTCACTGGACCCAAACCACGTGAAATGTTGAAGGCTGCCCTTAAAGCTTTGCAGGAAGGAATTGCCATTCAGTATGCCAAACCCCTGCTTGCATCTGAAGTGCGTCGTATCTTGCCAACAGCAGTTGGTGTGCCCATGGAGCTCAGTTTGTACACTGCTGCTGTCGCTGCTGCAAGTCTCAATGGTATGTTATTTCTTAAAATTTGTCATCCTTTCCTTGGATATGAGGGTGTCACTTCAAAGTTTGATGTTGTTCTGTTCATCCTTCTAGTTCAGGCCACCATTACACCTCCTCTCCCAGAGGCCATTGAGACTATGACTCTTGAGCAGCTCAAGAAGACTGATGTTCAACTCCAAGTTGAAGCTAGACCAAGGTACACTTTTGCAGCTACATTCATGAAGATGAGATACAATGTACATAACAACAGTTTTACAAACAATCTCAACAATCACAATTGCAAACCTTATTCTTATTTCAGTGTTGCTCTCCAGACCTTTGCTGTGATGGGAGTGAACACTGCCTTCATCCAAGCTGCTGTTATGGCAAGAGGAAAGATCCGTACTATTGTCCCTGGAAAAGTGTCTGCAAGAGCAGACATTCTCAAGGGCAACTACAAGGTGGAGGCTCTTCCTGTTGAGCTTCCTGAACACATTGCTGATGTGAGGTAATGCAATCTTAGTCAGGCCAATGTAGCAAACATTTTGAATGAATTCATAAACAATTCAAAAGGTTTCTGAAAGTGATTTATGACCCACCTTTTTCTTGCCCTACAGCTTTGAAACTTTTGCTGTGGTCAGAAACATTGAAGAGCCCACCGCCGAGAGAATTGTGCCCTTAGTACCTGAGGTGGCCTTGCAAAATGCCCAGACTCCTGCTTATTATTCGGTAAACTTTGAACACACATGATGGTTATGTGTTAGTATGCAGAGCATTCATTTTGTTTAAGTTTTAAAATAGCAAGGCTTGTTATAATATCTAATTATTCTTTTCAGTCCTCTGAAATACCAGATGAGACTCCTGTGAGATCTGCTGCTCCATTTCACAAGACTCTTTGTCTTGCTGTCCCATACATTGAAATCAAGGGGTGCATTGAGGTGCACTCTCACAATGCTGCTTTTATCAGAAATACTCCTCTCTTCAACATTATTGGACAGCACTCAGCCCGTGCTGCACTGACAAGAGGTATTATTTCAGAGAAAATGACATTGATTAAACTCAAATATTTTCAGACAACATAATAATTGTCCTTTTGGCTGTAGCTGAAGGTCCTGCAGTTGAAAGACTTGAGCTTGAAGTCCAAGTTGGTCCTAGAGCTGCTGAGAGGCTCCTTAAGCAAATCAGCCTCATTGATGAGGAGACTCCAGAAGGAAAGGCCTTCCTGTTGAAACTGAGGGAAATCCTGGAGACTGAAGATAAAAATGTGAGCGTCTCTTCTGAAAGCAGCAGCAGAAGCAGCAGAAGCAGCAGCAGCAGTCGCAGCAGCAGCAGTTCAAGCTCCTCCATGTCCAGCTCTCGTATGAGTAAGGTGAGGATATGTCAAATGTACTGTGTTGGTTAGGTAGACAATATTTGTCATAAATATTCATTTATACTTCATTTTTAATGTATTTTCAGACTGCCACTATCATGGAGCCTTTCAGGAAGTTCCACAAAGATCGGGTAACTAGTCTAAAACACATCTGTTAAAAATCTTGTTTCTTTAGATCATCAATTATCATGTCTATAATGATTTTTGCTTGCAGTTCTTGGCAGCCCATGGCGCCTCAAAGGCAGTAAGCAGTGGAAGTGCTGCCTCTAGCTTTGAGGCTATCCAGAAACAGGTGAATCAATTAGTGTTATGTGTTTGTTCATAATAACATAAAATCCAAATGTGAAATTTTGAACTAAAATCCACTTGAATTGATTATGATTTATGGTTTCAGGCTAAGTTCCTCGGAAATGCTAGTCCACCTGTTTTTGCTGTCATTGCCCGTGCTGTGAGAGTTGACCACAAGCTGCTGGGCTACCAACTTGCTGCTTACTTTGACAAGCCAACCGCAAGAGTGCAGCTCATCGTTTCCTCCATCGCTGAAAATGACAACCTGAAGATCTGTGCTGATGGTGCCCTGCTGAGCAAGCACAAAGTCACTGTAAGACTGGAACTTGAGTGAATCTTTTTTTCTTTTTAAAATAATAATTTTCAAAAAATTACCTAAATGAATTTCTCAAGTGAAATTATTGACATAAATACCATTCTTTGGACACAAATGTCCTTTTTCAGGCCAAGGTTGCTTGGGGTCAAGAATGCCAACAGTATGCAGTCATTGCTAAAGCTGAAGCCGGTGTCCTGGGCGAATTCCCTGCTGCACGTCTAGAGCTGGAATGGGAGAGGCTGCCGGTTATTGTCACCACCTACGCCAAAAAGTAATGTTCAGCAACACTGAATGACAAATTCATAGAGTAGAAAATGGCACTTGTTTAACCTGCTCTTCTTTATGCATCCCTTCACATTTAGGTTGTCTAAGCATATCCCCATGGCGGCTCTCCAGGCGGGCTTTAGACTTGAAAGAGCTACGAACAGTGAAAAAGAGATTGATCTGACTGCGGCCTTGCCAAATCAGAGATCCTTGAATATCATTGCTAGGATTCCTGAGGTGAAATAATTTTCCTTTAAATTTTGACTCACACAGAGATATAATAAGGAAATACAAATAATAATTTTTTGTTCCTACTTTTCTAGATGACACTGTCTAGGATGGATATTCCTCTTCCTGTCGCTGTTCCCATTAATCCAGACGGAACTCTTTCCATTCATATTGACGAGGACATTCTCTCCTGGATCCAGAAACATATCAAGGAAGAATAAGAAATAAATTACATTTTGAAAATGTGAGCTGTCATTATGTAAAATGTATTGTTCTTTGACAAAATACATTAACAATGTTGTTATGTACAGTATGTAATGTAATGGAATCTAATCCTAATAAATACCCTGCAAGTGTCAGAATTGTGTGAACTGCTTTCATTTTACAATAACACTATGTTTTTTGTAGACTTTTTTTGTTTCACAAATACTCACAATAAACAATTTGTGAAAAATAAATAATATTCACTGTGAAGGGGGGACCAAGTTCAAATTCTGGCTTGTGGTCTTTTCTGATCCCGTTGCTCTTCATCAAAGTATTTTCTTCCCTTTCACCCTGCTTTCATGTGATATTCAACAAAATGCAAATAAAAGTTTATGATTGGGAAACTCCAACTGAATGTAATTAAAGTCTGACAAAGAAAGTCAGGATTTAATTTGGATCTAAAGGTCACACTAGGCCAATATTTATCAACCAGCAGGACAAGGGGACATTTTTTTTTTTACAATGAAAAGGCTAAAAACAACAAGAAACTCTCGTAACCCCCGCTCACTGATGGATGGAACGCTATGCTGACTGACAAATGGGGTCTTACTTGGGAGCCCCAATCACCGCTGAGATAAAAAACTAACAGCCAATGCAATTGTTGAGTGGAATTTACATGTCAAGCTACTCCCCCGTACAAATGGGTATAAGATGGTGCATGCATCCACTCATTAGGTTTATGTTGAGGAGCTGAGACAGTGTCCCGGCCATTCAGCGTACCCCGGGTTCAGGGTTGTGGCAGGAGGGACATAATATCTCTCATCCTTCCATCAGGGAACAAGGGTTACAACAGTAACCAAGATGTTCCCTATCTGTCAGTCATTACGATGTTCGACTGACCCTATGGGATCCCTATGGAAAGCGCCACAACCACTGACGAGAACATGAGGATATCGTCTAAGTAAACAAAGACGAAGACATTAAGCATGTCTCTCAAAACGTCATTTACAAGGGCCTGAAAAACTAAAAGGTAGAACGCGGTATTCATAGTGGCCTAGAAGGGTATTGAACGCAGTCTTCCACTCGTCTCCCTCCTTAATGTGTACTAAATGATACATATTGCGGAGGTCCAGTTTCGTGAAGATTCTCGCTGCCTGCAAGATTTCAAAGGCTGACGACATCAACGGTAACAGATACTGGTTCTTAAGGGTGATGTTGTTTAGCCCTCGATAATCAATGCAGGGTGCGTCCTTCTTCTTCACGAAAAAGAACCCCGCCACGGCAGGAGAGGAGGACTGGACAATGGTTCCGGCGGTCAATGACTCAGATAGAGTGCAGATAGAGAATATAACCTCCCGTGAGGTGGTGTTGTACCAGGGCGAAGATCAATACTACAATCGTATGGTCGATGGGGAGGGAGAGAGGTGGCCCGTGAACGACTGAACACTGCCCGCAGATTGTGGTACTCCTCAGGAACCCTAGAGGGATCAATAGACTCCTCCTGAAAAACAGAGATAGAAGAGACAGCAGGGACTGCAGACACAAAACACTTGACATGACACGGTAAACTTCAAGATAAAATAGACCCCTCCCCCGATTATGCTGTAGTAACCATGGGTGACCCAAAACAATAGGGGATAGTGGGGAATGAAAAGTAAAACAAGAAATAGTCTCTTGGTGATTACCAGAAATACTGAGACTCACTGCTACGGTGGCTTGATGAATGTTAGACAGCACACGGCCATCTAATGCAAAGGCAGGGGGAGGATCAGACAGTTCACGTAAGGGAATACCATGTTCAATAGCCCAGCTCTGATCTATGAAGTTTCCCTGAGCACCGGAGTCAATAAGGGCAGAATAGGGAAATGATGAGCCCAGCCAGCACACGACAGCGTCAAACATTTTGCGGTTCTTGTGAAGTGAGGAGATGGGGGTTGCGCTTACCAGTACTCCCTGAACTACTGGCGAGCTCTTGCTTTTACTGGACTGGAAGCAGCATAATGACCAGAGCCGCCACAGAACAGGCAGAGACCCTCCTGAATGCGCCGTTGACGTTCGATGGAAGAAATCTGTGTTCTCCCCAGCTCCATTGGTTCAGGATCAGAGCTTGACTCAGAAAAGGGTGTGGAAGAAGGATACGTCAGTTGTTCGGGGTTGCTTTGGCATGCACGTCGACACAGATCAAAACGCTTGTCAAGGCGGATCACCAGCTCCGCCAGTTGGTTAAACTGGGAAGGAATCTCTTGTGCAAAAATCTCATCCTTGAGTTCATCATTTAACCCGTCCAGGAAACGTGCAGAAAGAATCGAACGTGAATTCGTTCCATTCACAGGTAGTGGCCAAAGTCTGAAACTCAATAGCAAAGTCAGTAGCGGAATGCCTACCCTGGCGCAAGGCGGCGAGCTGCCGAGAAGCTTCCTTTCCGAAGATGGAGCAATCAAACACCCTTATCATCTCCTCCTTAAAGGTAGCGAATTGATGAGAGCACGGGGAACCAGCCTCCCAGAGAGCCGTCCCCCAGTCGCGAGCCTGTCCAGTGAGGAAAGAGACAACGAAGGCAATTTTGGAACGTTCCTCCGCATATGTGGTAGACTGAAGAGACAACACCACCAATAATGAGTTTCACAAGGAGTAAATCCAAAGAATTTTATAAACAGTTAGGACATCTTGATCAACAAATCAAAAAAATAGAATTACAACTTTTTGTTAATGATGACCATGAGGAAAAGAAAAAGCATCTTTCATTAAAAGCACAATACAATAAACTGACTAGTAGTAAAATAGCTACAAATCTGATGTGGCTAAATCAGTCTCACTATGATTAAGGTGAGAAGCCCGGAAAATTATTGGCATGGAGGATAAAAACGATACAATCAATATAGAGCTATAAACCCTCTCTTGCTAGATAATGGACAACTAGATATTGACCCAATAGAAATGAATAATGCCTTAAAATCATATTATAAAAATCTATATAATTCTGAATGCTTAGATACCTCAGTAGACCAAAATAATTTTCTTGATGAAATTGAATTTCCCCAGTTGACAGAAGACATAAAACTAGATCTGGAAAACAATTTATCTATTGAAGAATTGATGGAAGCAGTACAAAATAAAATATGAGTAGCGGAAAAGCGCCTGGGCCTGATGGCTTGCCGCTAGAGATTTATTAAAACTTTTCTAAAAAAACTGCTGCCTCACCTACTCAGAGTGTTCAATGAATCATATGAAACAGGAAAACGGCTCGGGTTATGTATATAACCCATGTTTCCTGAGAAGGGAACGAGCACTGCGTTGGAACGACACTTTGGGGATGCTCCCTAAGCATCAGCGTATCTGAAGTCTGAATGAAAACTAAACCAATCCGATTGGTGTGCGTGATGACGTAACTGTGACGGCATACCCGGAAGTATAAAAGGGGAGCCGGCGCATAATGTCGGCAGCTATTGCTCTGAAGCATGTGCTCCAGGCGTGCCGAGGTGTGGCGACGCGACGCAGTGCTCCAGGCACAACTAGGACTGGCGCACCCTAGCACCAGGCGTCGTAGGGAGATCCAGGCTATAAAACCTGATAAAGGTGTGTGGGGTAGCCCACCCAGCCGCCTCGCAGATATCCTGCAAGGGGACCCCAGAAAGGAGGGCCACCGTGGAATGAGCCCTCACAGCCACAGGTGAAGGCAAACTGCGCACCTGATAGGCCATGGTTCCAAAAGTTGTTGAGATCTCCTCCACTGTGCAGACTTCGCCAAATAAACTCTGAGAGCCCTAACCGGGCAGAGTAGGTGAAGTCTCCCTTCTTCCGCCGTCACGTGAGGCGGAGAATGGAATGCCTGCAGAACCAAGGACCTGACCACCCTTGATGGGACCTTAGGCACATAGCCCGGCCTAGGGTGTAAGATGGCTTTTACTCCGCCCGGGGCAAACTCCAGGCAGGTTGGCGTTACAGCCAAGGCCTGGAGATCTCCCACTCTCCTAAGAGAGGTAATGGCAAGGAGAAAAGCCACCTTAAGGGTCAGGTTCTTTGGTTCAGCTGACTCCAATGGCTCAAAGGGGGCCTCAGCCAGCCCTTTGAGAACCACTGCCAGATCCCAAGTTGGAACTCTGGAACGAGCCGCAGGCCTCATCTTCCGAACCCCACGGAGGAACTGTATAACCAGCTGGTGCCTACCCAAAGGCCCATCACCCATAGGAGCATGGAAAGCCGCAATGGCAGCCACATACACCTTGAGTGTGGACGGGGTCAGACCCGCAGAGAAGCGATCTTGGAGGAACTCCAGCACTGAATGCCACTGGGCAGTTAACTGGGTCCACCTCACGCTCCCTGCACCAAGTGGAAAATACATTCTACTTGAGGCTGTACAGTCTCCTCGTAGACGGAGCCCTGGAACTGAGTAAGGTCTCTATCACCTCTGCCGACAGGCCAGCCTCTAGGTACCAGTCCCCCTCAGGGGCCAGACCCAAAGGTTCCAAATCTCCGGGCGGGGGTAAAATATTGTGCCCGCCGCCTGAGATAGGAGATCCCTCCTCAGCGGAATCTGCCACGGATGACCTGCCAGCAGAGCTATGATATCCAAGAACCACACTCGAGTCGGCCAACGGGGTGCTACCAGAAGTAGGCTGACCCCCTGTCGACGGACCCTCTCCGGGACTCCCGGGATGGATGCGTGAGGGAAAACCACAGTGGACAGTGGGACGTCTCTCGAGACGCAAACAGGTACACTTCCACTGGGCCGAACCTCTCGCCTATGGCCTCCACCACCTCTGGGTGGAGTCGCCACTCCCCGGGCCTCAGCCCCTGCCTCGACAGGATGTCTGCTCCCTGATTCTGGAACCCTGGGACATACATTGGCCTGATGGACAACAGTTTCCCTTGGGACCACAGGAGGATCTGATGCGCCAGTCTGCATAGAGGGCGCGACCTCAAACCCCCCTGAAACTGCGCCCCAACCAGTGAGGGAGGCATCTGTTGAAACGGATTTCCGGCAACAGGACGCTCCCAACACTGGCCCCTGGGACAGAAACCAAGGTTTCTTCCATATGACTAGGGAACGAAGGCCACTGCGCGTTACCCTGATCATACAGAATGGATTTCCCCTCAAGGAAAGCCACCTGGTTTACTTCGGTATCAGGACATGGTGGCCGCGGAGGTCCGGGAAAAAGCTCCTCAGAGCTTTGTAGACCGCCAGCATTTCCAGGCAGTAGATGTGCGAGGAGAAATGCTGGGTCTCCCACAGACCTCTCGCAAAGCGGCCGCCATGACCACGTCCCAGCCAGTGAGGGAGGCGTCTGTTGAAACGGATTTCCGGCAACAGGACGCTCCCAACACTGGCCGCTGGGACAGAAACCAAGGTTTCTTCATATGACTAGGGAACGAAGGCATCTGCGCGTTACCCTGATCATACAGAATGGTTTTCCCCTCGAGGAAAACCCCCTGATTCCCAGCCACCACTGTAAGGGTCTCGTGCAGCAGGCCAAGAGATATTCTGTTGGACGCAGCCGCAATGAGCCCCAGCTGTCCTTAAACTGCTTCACAGTGATGCTGTGGCCTAGCTTCATTTTAGAGACCACTGCCCGTATGGACTCGATACGTGCGGGAGACAATTGTGCCCATAACGTAGAGAGTCCCATACGACTCCCAGGAACACAGTTCTCTGAGAAGGCATCAACACGCTACTGCGTGTCTCAACCCCAAGCACTGAGAGCAGCCAAGGACGACACCTCAGTGCCGAACAGCTGCTACTGCGAGGGGAAAGGGCTAGGCCGCCTGGAAGAACCCGATATTGGTACGCTTTGCCCCCAAAAGCAAACCTCAGGAACTTCCTTTGACACAGAAGGATGGATACAGGGAAGTATGCGTCCTCTTCAGACCCATCGTGAACGACCAGTCCTCAGACTGGATCTGAATCACAATGGAGGAATTGCTAAGCATCATGAATCTGAATCTCCTCAGAGAACGATTCAAGTACCTCAGATCTAAAGTTGGACGCAACTCGCCATCCTTCTTAGGAACTATGAAGTTCCGGCTGTAGAACCTGGACTCCCTGTCTGGCGGAGGAGCACATTCTGTGGCCTCCCTACCAACATGGAGTGAACTTCCTGTTCCATTACCCGAACCTGCCCAGGCACCACTGCCATCCAGACCACCCCACTGAACTTCGGGGGAAGGTAACCGAACTGCAGTCTGTATCCCCTTTTCTACAGTCGCAGGCCCCAAGCTGATATATTCGTAGGCATAACCATGCGCCGAGATAATCTGCTAAGGGAACCAGCCTCTCGAGGCCGGCCTCGGGTGTCAACCGAGCCTCCTCCCCGACCCCATGAAGTGGCCAACCGGCAGGGCACAATCGAGGAAGATTTTTGGTGTACGTACGCGTTTGCTGGACCGCCGCAAGTCTCGCTAGAGGCGGCTGGTGCAGTGCACGTGCGCGGGGAAGTGTACTAGACGACGGGAGCACAGCATCGATTCCCGAAAACTCCACAGGGGAGACGACCTCGATCGCTCCTACCCGGGAGAGGGGGCTGGCCAGCAAGGGCCTCATCTAAGGGAGCAGCTCGACAGGGCCGCAACACTAGGGCGGACACTGCGATTAGCAATTGCCTGAAACTGATGTGTCCCGCAGGCCACAAGGCGGCGAGAACGACATCAACTTCAGGAGGGCTCCATCTTAGATGAATATCCAGACAAGTCAAACACGCTTGGGTGACAGAATTAAAGTATCCAACTTATCAAAGTCAGATAACATGACACTCAATTCCTCGGAATTAAATGCCATCATAATCACCCAACCCATGCAACCTGGTCTGAATAATAGGCTGAATAAAAAATACATCTAACTCCTCAAAGTCAGATAATATTTTAATTAAATTCCTCGGAATTAAATGCAGCCACAATAAGGTGAAACATGGTCTGAATGATAGGCTGAATATCTAACTCCTCAAAGTCAGATCATATTTTATTTAATTCCTCAGAATTAAATGTAGCCCTAATCATCAGACGACACTGTTTTATTGTATTTATACGGACTCATAAACCACGCGTTGCCTCAGCAACGTGGTTCAAGCCGTCATAATACAATTGGCTTTCATCCCTCGAGAAAAGCCAAACAGTATCACACAATACGGTGAACCATGGTCTGAGTGACAGGCTGAATATCTAACTCCTCAGAGTCAGATCATATTTCATTTAAATCCTCAGACTTAAATGCAGCCATAATCATCAGGCGATACTGTTTTATCATACTATACGGACTCGTAAACCACACGTCGCCTTAAGCCAACCAGTATCCCATGCACAACGATTCTAATTCCTCAGAATCAGACCGCTCAAGCATCGGGTCCTCCGCCCCGGGGGAAGAAGCCGCAGCGCGGGCTTCCACGCAGGGAAGGAGAACATCTGAACTGTCAGACAAAGACTGGGAAGATGCCTCAGCAGTCCCAAGTCTCACTGACATGTCCATCCGTGAGCCCCATCACCGGCCTCGCCGCACCGCCTCGGCGGATGCGGGACCGATCCACGGGGCTCACGGGGCTGGCCGGCCTCAACGAACACGGCCAGCCGAGAGCGGAGCAGCCTGAGTGTCAGCTTCTCATAATGCTCGCAAGCGGCTCCCTCGAGAGCCGCCCAAGCATGCTAAACACCCAGGCACTGCACACACAGCAGGTGTGCATCCGAGCCCGACATGTAACGGGGACACGGGTGCACACACTGCTTAAACTCTCTTATCTTTTCCATCATTCACACACTTTTCGCTTTCACAACTGGACAATTCAACAGTAAATAGAAGGACAATTTTGACAGAGAGCACTATGCTGAAGAGCAAGAACTGCCGACATTATGCGCCGGCTCCCCTTTTATACTTCCGGGTATGCCGTCACAGTTACGTCATCATGCACGCCAATCGGATTGGTTTAGTTTTCATTCAGACTTCAGATACGCTGATGCTTAGGGAGCATCCCCAAAGTGTCGTTCCGACGCAGTGAGAGTTCCCTCGAAAGGGAACTGCCCCCTTCTTTAAGATCTGCATTAATTACTCTTGTGTTAAAACCGAGCAAATCCCCAACAGATAAGGCATCTTATCGACTTGATGTCATGTGACACAAAAATACTATGCAAGGTTTTAGCAAGAAGGATTGAAATTCATATACCCAAATTGATCCTATATGATCAAAATGTAATAATACTCGTAGAGTTTTAAACATATTATATAAAAAGCATAACACCAAAGACCATGCAATCCCGTCCTTAGATGCTAAAAAGGCGTTTGACAGGATTGAATGAGGTTACCTATTTGAAACACTTAGAAGATATGGATTGGGAATAGAATATTTAAAATGGCTCAAACTACTGAACAATAAACCATTAGCCCAAGTTATAACTAACAGTACCATCTCAAAATGATTTAATTGGGCTAGAGGTACTAGACAATGCCCATTGTCTCTTTTATTGTTTTTGTGTGCAGTCGAACCATTGGCAATGACTATTAGAAAGAGCCCAGATATAAAAGGTGTGAAGATAGGAGAGAGGGAGCATTGCATATCTCTATTCACAGATTATATTGTTTTTGTAACGTAACTGCTCTGAGACAGAAGGTTGAGGATCCAAGGGTAACCCACAATCGTAGTCAAAAACAGGCAAAAGGTCATACACAGGCAATCAGTCCAATCAGGCAAACAAGACAGGAGAGACAGGCAAACGGGTAATCCACGGAACAGGCAAGAAATCCAAAACCAGAGACATGAAACCAGGGAAACCACTCAGAAATGCAGTTTACAACAAACAAGACATCACAGTGAATGACAGAGCGAACATGGTTTATATAGGCTAGGGGTAATGGGGTAATGAGGTAATGAGACACAGGTGCAAACAATGAGTGATGATGAGTCTGTGCAAAGGATTATGGGTAATGTAGTCTTTGATGGAATGACAGTCCGGGTTGGAGTGCCCTCTGGTGGTGATCACGGGCACTCACACTGGTGAATTGTGAAATTCTAACCAATTTGAAGAACCCTATCCCTGCACTGGTCAATATAGGCCTACTGGGGAAATTTGGAAGATTCTCTGGTTATAAAGTCAATAAAAATAAAAGTATTCTGTTATTACTAAATGACCAGGAAAACCCCTGTAGATTATACACAATTTAAAAATGCAACGGATGGTTTCACTTATTTAGGGATTCAAATAACATCATCATATCATATAAATGATATTGTCCCCTCTAATTATGACCCGCTATTAAAGAGAGTTATGGAAAATTTGGATAAATGGGGTGCAATGCCCATTTCCTTAATAGGCCAAATAAGTGTAATCAAAATGTCAGTCTTACTTAAATTAAAGTAATTTAAATTTCTATACCTTTTTCAGTCTATTCCTCTACCACTACCTGCTGCTTTCCTCTCCACTTCCACTAAAGCCATTACAAGATTCATATGGAATAATAGGCGCCCTCGACTACGTTTATCCCTTCTCTACCTACCATATGATCAAGGAGGGCTTAAAATACCAAATATAAAACTATATTACTGGGCAGCACAGCTTCAAACAGCAATATTTTACTTTTTTATTTTACAGACCACCCTGCTTGGATCGATATTGAGAAAGATGAACTACCACTCCCTTTACAGTCATTTATATTCTCAGCACAAATTAAAATACTTAAAACGTCCACTCTTAACCCCTTTCTCAGAAATACCATATCAGTTTGGCATGAGGCCCATTCCTTTTTGGAGGAAACAATATCTATATCTCCTTTTTCACCAACAAGGGGCAACAACAAATGTATACCTGGAATAAAGGATATGGTGTTTAAAAAAAGGCTGTTGAAAGGAAAATGCATGATAAAAAACGTATATGTAGGAGGTACACTCATGACCTTCCAACAGTTGGTCAGATAATATACACTTCCGCAAAAGCATTTCTTTAAATATATTCAAATTAGGAGTAACATATATTCCAAAATTAAAAGAACCTCAACTCTCTACTTTAGAACAAATTACTCTAAATCATATGAATGATAGAGGAATGCTTTCTATGTTTTATAAGACATTATTGTCTGGATCAAATGAGAGCTCCCAGGCATACCTATCAGCATGGAAAAGAGATCTCCAGGTGGAGATCACTGTGGAGGAATGGGAGCACTCCTGCCTCTTAGCTCAAACTCAATCCATCAATACTAGATGTAGAATACTACAATATAAATGGATGTTTAGGACATATATTACCCCAGTTAAACTGCATAGGATCAATTCTAACATACCAGACAATTGCATAAAATGTAATGACGAAACTGGTACATTGTTTCATTATATGTGGCAGTGTAAAGAATTACAGGTGTTCTGGAATGAGGTTTTGGATATGATTTCTGAAATGATTGGAGAGAATATCCCTTTGGACCCTAAACTATGTTTATTGCATATATATCCTGGAAATGGAAAAATATGAAAGCTTATAGATTTTAGCTTAGTGGTGTAAGTGTATTCTGTAACTGTATAATTTTATATTCTGAATTGTTCATGGAGGTTTTACAACAAAATCAATAAATTCAGAGTGAAAAAAAAAGTGAGGTGCCATGCTCAATGCAGTCTACTGCAATTGAATACTTTACAGTTTTCCGTTTTTGGTTGCACTCATACTTTTTCTTCATGTGTTTAAAAAAATTACTTGCATTAACAAAGTAAACTGTAAAACTGTCCACAGATCACTCCACATCTAGTTCCAAAGTTCATTTAATGTTATTTCACCAGTCTTTAAATAAAATGAATAAACTAATATGGACTTTAACAAGTTTTTAGATTAAGGGCCAGGGAAAACTGATAGCGAAGATTTGACTTCAAGTCAGGGCTATTGAATATGTTTGCTGTAAATTACCTCCATAGACTGTTGCTTTAGCATTATTTTATATGATAGAATTAAAAAGATATTATATATATATATATATATATATATATATATATAATTTTTTTATTTTTTATATTATATAAAATAATGATCCTATGCAGGCTAACTGGGGTAATATATGTCCTAAACATCCATTTTTTGTAGTATTCTACATCTAGTATTGATGGATTGAGTTTGAGCTAAGAGACAGGAGTGCTCCCATTCCTCCACAGGGATTTTGGAATATATGTAACTACAAATTTGAAGATATATTATATATATATTATATAATAGTTATATATATTATACATAATATTATATATATATATATATATATATATATATATATATATATATATATATATATATATATATATATATATATATATAAAAACAAATGATCAGCGTGATTTCACTGTGGACATTGGATGAAGAATGACATAATGACAGGCCAGGGTAACCTAACCTTTACTGATATTTAAGTTCAAATAAGTTGACAGAAGTCTCGTCTTGTGTACAATTTGATGTTAAAGACATCTGTTAATAATTAATTTAAGAATTAATACTTGGTCAGCAATAAACTACTATAAAAGGTATGTTTCTCTGAGGAGCTCTTCACAAACCATCAGCCATGAGAGTTGTTGTGCTTGCCCTCGCTATAGCCCTTGTGGGTAAGTCAAAATATATTTATACATATTTTTTTCTTCTCTCTCTTTTTAGCTCTTTGGAAAAACTTTGGAATCTCTTGAAAACAGAATTTTAAAAAAAATTCACAGATATTGTTTTCTGTTTCTTTCAGCGAGTCAACAGATCAACCTTGGTAAGTAATGTGATTTGGCAAATGAGTTTTAAGTGGTAATTTAGATTGCATTATTGCTTAAAAGTAATGACCATACGAATTGACTCAAATCAAAAATACTGTACACTTTTCAGTTCCTGAGTTTGCCCTTGACAAGACCTATGTGTACAAGTATGAGGCTCTGCTCTTGGGTGGTCTTCCTCAAGAAGGTCTGGCCAGAGCAGGTATTAAAATCAGCAGCAAGGTTCACCTCAGTGCCGTGACAGAAAACACCTTCCTGATGAAGGTAATGACCATTAAGAACTGTATACATTGTAGATGTTCAACACTGAGAGAAAAAATGTGTGACCAAGCACAGGCTGTTTAAAGCAACAATTCCCTCATTTAAAGTTAAAATGTTCCCTTACAGCTCATGGATCCTCTACTTCACGAGTATGCTGGCATTTGGCCCAAGGATCCATTTGTTCCTGCCACTAAGCTCACCTCAGCTCTGGCTGCTCAGCTTCAGATTCCCATCAAGTTTGAGTATGCTAATGGTGTGGTTGGAAAGGTATTCGCCCCTGCAGGAGTCTCCCCTACTGTACTGAACCTGCACAGAGGAATTCTCAACATCCTTCAGCTCAACCTCAAGAAGACCCAGAACATCTATGAACTGCAAGAGGTGAAATAGTGATCCTAGTACGTTTTTCTTATCTATATTGAGTTCTGTGATCTAATTTTTTATTTGTCCATCAAGGCTGGAGCTCAAGGAGTGTGTAGGACCCACTATGTCATCAGTGAGGATCCAAAGGCCAACCACATTATTGTCACCAAGTCTAAGGATCTGAGCCACTGCCAGGAGAGAATCATAAAGGACGTCGGCTTGGCATACACTGAAAAATGTGTTGAATGCACAGAGGTAATTGAGAGATTTTCTAAAATATTTAATGAAAATGCCAAGTGGAAAATAGTCATAGACCTTTATTTCAACAGAGGGTCAAGAGTCTGATTGAAACTGCATCTTACAACTACATCATGAAACCAGCTGCTGCCGGTGTATTGATCGCTGAAGCAACAGTTGAGGAAGTGCATCAGTTTTCACCCTTCAATGAGATTCATGGTGCTGTCCAGATGGAAGCAAAGTATGATTGATCCTCTCTGAGATTTCTCTCAAAATATGAATTAACACAATTACTACGATTTTTCATTATCTTTAAGGTTACTTTGAAATTTCAGAAATAATTATTTCTTTCAGACAATCCTTGACCTTTGTTGAGATTGAGAAGACCCCTGTTGTTCCAATCAAAGCTGATTACTTGACCCGTGGATCCCTGCAGTATGAGTTTTCAACTGAGATTCTTCAGACCCCCATTCAACTCTTGAAGATCAGTGATGCACCAGCCCAGGTATAATTCGTTACCAAAAACCTTTAAAGATCTCCAAGTCAAAACCCTTGATCTATGATGAAGATGTTAACTGAGCACTGCCTTTACTCTTTCTAGATTATCGAGGTCCTAAAGCACTTGGTTGCAAACAATGTTGCCATGGTCCATGATGATGCTCCACTTAAGTTTGTTCAGCTCATCCAGCTCCTGCGTGTTGCCACCTTGGAGAATATTGAGGCTATCTGGAATCAGTTCAAGGACAAACCAGTTTACAGGTACAATTTGTGAGCAATAAGTTAATAGGAATATAGTTAAAGGGCATTTTTTTTATTATGATTATATTTTAAACAATGAATCTGTTAGGCGCTGGCTTCTGGATGCTCTTCCTGCTGTTGGCACACCAGTCATTGTAAAATTCATCAAGGAGAAGTTCCTGTCTGGTGAACTTACCATTCCTGAGTTCATTCAGGCTCTTGTGGTTGCTCTGCAAATGGTCACTGCTGATTTGGACACTATCCAGATGACAGCTGTGGGTAGATTTTACCATACTTAAAGTGCTGTTATTTAATTCTTACCTAAATTAAATTAATAATTTAATCTGTATTGTGAAATTAATTGTATTTTGCTTTAACAGAGTTTGGCTATGCACGAGAAAATTGCCACAATCCCAGCTCTGCGTGAAGTCGTCATGCTTGGATATGGTTCCATGATTGCCAAACACTGTGTTGCAGTTCCCACTTGCCCTGCTGAGCTCCTCAGGGTAAACACCTCGAGCCCTCCAAAAACTTCTGTCAGGGACTTAATCTTTGATATTTTTCTAACTGTTTGTGCCTCAAACTCCTCAGCCCATTCATGACATTGTGGCAGAAGCAATTTCCAAGAATGACATTCCTCAAATCACTTTGGCTCTGAAAGTTCTGGGCAATGCTGGTCACCCTGCCAGTCTTAAACCCATCATGAAGCTCCTACCTGGACTGAGAACTGCAGCTACTTCTCTGCCTCTTAGAGTCCAGGTTGATGCCATCTTGGCCCTAAGGAACATTGCCAAGAAAGAGCCTAAACTGGTAAGTGTCAGACATTGTAGGAATTACATTTTTTTGTTGTTGCACATATTCTTCCAATAATAAAATAAACGTATTTCCTTCCTCAGGTTCAGCCAGTGGCTCTGCAGCTTGTATTGGACAGGGCTCTCCACCCTGAAGTGCGTATGGTTGCTTGTATTGTGTTGTTTGAGGCCAAGCCCTCAGTGGCCCTTGTCTCCAGTCTTGCTGGTGCTTTGAAGACTGAGACTAACATGCATGTTGCAAGCTTTGCCTATTCCCACATCAAGTCCTTGACCAGAATCACTGCACCTGATATGGCATCTGTGTAAGAAAAAAAATATTTCTCATATCGTTTACTTCATCTCATCAAATGAGAACAAGCCAGAAGTAAACCTGATTGTCCATTTCAGTGCGGGTGCAGCTAATGTTGCCATCAAGCTCATGAGCCGCAAGCTGGACAGGCTTAGCTTCCGTTTCAGCAGAGCCCTTCAGCTGGACTTCTATCATAGTGAGTCGTGCAATTTTTATAAGAAAGCTAAAAAAAATTGTATCTTGGGTGTTTTTTAATATGTGTTAAAAAATCTCCTTACATGAAAGATTGCATTTATTCTTACCTCTGTCCCTGTGCAGCTCCTCTTATGATTGGAGCTGCTGGTAGTGCCTACATGATCAATGATGCCGCCACCATCCTGCCCAGAGCTGTTGTAGCTAAAGCACGTGCTTACCTGGCCGGAGCTGCTGCTGATGTTCTTGAGGTGGGCCAGTCAATACTTTTAAAACAAAATCTAATTCATGGTTTTAAAATGTTTTCAGTCTTCACTCAGTTGATTCTCTCAAACAGATCGGTGTGAGAACTGAAGGAATCCAGGAGGCTCTTCTGCAATCTCCTGCTGCAGATGAAAGTGTAGACCGTATCACAAAGATCAAGCGCACTCTGAGAGCAGTAAGTTCATGTATAGTGTATTGTATAATTTTTTACTTTTACATAAAATTATAAAAATGACAGGCAAAATGTATATTACTTCTCTGTTTTAACCCTTTAAGCTCGCCAATTGGAAGACCTTGCCAACCAATCAGCCCTTAGCTTCAGCCTATGTTAAATTACTTGGACAAGAAGTGGCTTATTTCAACATTGACAAGACCATCATTGAGGAAGCAATACCGGTAATTTGTTGTAGTTTATGTCTCCTCTTTCATTACCATATTTTTTTTAGATCTGTCTCACAAATAATTCTTATAATTAGAATTAAGTTTCTCATAAACTCTATTCACAGATTGTCACTGGACCCAAACCACGTGAAATGTTGAAGGCTGCCCTTAAAGCTTTGCAGGAAGGAATTGCCATTCAGTATGCCAAACCCCTGCTTGCATCTGAAGTGCGTCGTATCTTGCCAACAGCAGTTGGTGTGCCCATGGAGCTCAGTTTGTACACTGCTGCTGTCGCTGCTGCAAGTCTCAATGGTATGTTATTTCTTAAAATTTGTCATCCTTTCCTTGGATATGAGGGTGTCACTTCAAAGTTTGATGTTGTTCTGTTCATCCTTCTAGTTCAGGCCACTATTACACCTCCTCTCCCAGAGGCCATTGAGACTATGACTCTTGAGCAGCTCAAGAAGACTGATGTTCAACTCCAAGTTGAAGCTAGACCAAGGTACACTTTTGCAGCTACATTCATGAAGATGAGATACAATGTACATAACAACAGTTTTACAAACAATCTCAACAATCACAATTGCAAACCTTATTCTTATTTCAGTGTTGCTCTCCAGACCTTTGCTGTGATGGGAGTGAACACTGCCTTCATCCAAGCTGCTGTTATGGCAAGAGGAAAGATCCGTACTATTGTCCCTGGAAAAGTGTCTGCAAGAGCAGACATTCTCAAGGGCAACTACAAGGTGGAGGCTCTTCCTGTTGAGCTTCCTGAACACATTGCTGATGTGAGGTAATGCAATCTTAGTCAGGCCAATGTAGCAAACATTTTGAATGAATTC
The DNA here is from genome assembly GCF_949357685.1 of Gobio gobio. Taxonomy (NCBI): domain Eukaryota; kingdom Metazoa; phylum Chordata; class Actinopteri; order Cypriniformes; family Gobionidae; genus Gobio; species Gobio gobio. The sequence continues at coordinate 28,011,455 of NC_137120.1, forward strand.
ATAAACAATTCAAAAGGTTTCTGAAAGTGATTTATGACCCACCTTTTTCTTGCCCTACAGCTTTGAAACTTTTGCTGTGGTCAGAAACATTGAAGAGCCCACCGCCGAGAGAATTGTGCCCTTAGTACCTGAGGTGGCCTTGCAAAATGCCCAGACTCCTGCTTATTATTCGGTAAACTTTGAACACACATGATGGTTATGTGTTAGTATGCAGAGCATTCATTTTGTTTAAGTTTTAAAATAGCAAGGCTTGTTATAATATCTAATTATTCTTTTCAGTCCTCTGAAATACCAGATGAGACTCCTGTGAGATCTGCTGCTCCATTTCACAAGACTCTTTGTCTTGCTGTCCCATACATTGAAATCAAGGGGTGCATTGAGGTGCACTCTCACAATGCTGCTTTTATCAGAAATACTCCTCTCTTCAACATTATTGGACAGCACTCAGCCCGTGCTGCACTGACAAGAGGTATTATTTCAGAGAAAATGACATTGATTAAACTCAAATATTTTCAGACAACATAATAATTGTCCTTTTGGCTGTAGCTGAAGGTCCTGCAGTTGAAAGACTTGAGCTTGAAGTCCAAGTTGGTCCTAGAGCTGCTGAGAGGCTCCTTAAGCAAATCAGCCTCATTGATGAGGAGACTCCAGAAGGAAAGGCCTTCCTGTTGAAACTGAGGGAAATCCTGGAGACTGAAGATAAAAATGTGAGCGTCTCTTCTGAAAGCAGCAGCAGAAGCAGCAGAAGCAGCAGCAGCAGTCGCAGCAGCAGCAGTTCAAGCTCCTCCATGTCCAGCTCTCGTATGAGTAAGGTGAGGATATGTCAAATGTACTGTGTTGGTTAGGTAGACAATATTTGTCATAAATATTCATTTATACTTCATTTTTAATGTATTTTCAGACTGCCACTATCATGGAGCCTTTCAGGAAGTTCCACAAAGATCGGGTAACTAGTCTAAAACACATCTGTTAAAAATCTTGTTTCTTTAGATCATCAATTATCATGTCTATAATGATTTTTGCTTGCAGTTCTTGGCAGCCCATGGCGCCTCAAAGGCAGTAAGCAGTGGAAGTGCTGCCTCTAGCTTTGAGGCTATCCAGAAACAGGTGAATCAATTAGTGTTATGTGTTTGTTCATAATAACATAAAATCCAAATGTGAAATTTTGAACTAAAATCCACTTGAATTGATTATGATTTATGGTTTCAGGCTAAGTTCCTCGGAAATGCTAGTCCACCTGTTTTTGCTGTCATTGCCCGTGCTGTGAGAGTTGACCACAAGCTGCTGGGCTACCAACTTGCTGCTTACTTTGACAAGCCAACCGCAAGAGTGCAGCTCATCGTTTCCTCCATCGCTGAAAATGACAACCTGAAGATCTGTGCTGATGGTGCCCTGCTGAGCAAGCACAAAGTCACTGTAAGACTGGAACTTGAGTGAATCTTTTTTTCTTTTTAAAATAATAATTTTCAAAAAATTACCTAAATGAATTTCTCAAGTGAAATTATTGACATAAATACCATTCTTTGGACACAAATGTCCTTTTTCAGGCCAAGGTTGCTTGGGGTCAAGAATGCCAACAGTATGCAGTCATTGCTAAAGCTGAAGCCGGTGTCCTGGGCGAATTCCCTGCTGCACGTCTAGAGCTGGAATGGGAGAGGCTGCCGGTTATTGTCACCACCTACGCCAAAAAGTAATGTTCAGCAACACTGAATGACAAATTCATAGAGTAGAAAATGGCACTTGTTTAACCTGCTCTTCTTTATGCATCCCTTCACATTTAGGTTGTCTAAGCATATCCCCATGGCGGCTCTCCAGGTGGGCTTTAGACTTGAAAGAGCTACGAACAGTGAAAAAGAGATTGATCTGACTGCGGCCTTGCCAAATCAGAGATCCTTGAATATCATTGCTAGGATTCCTGAGGTGAAATAATTTTCCTTTAAATTTTGACTCACACAGAGATATAATAAGGAAATACAAATAATAATTTTTTGTTCCTACTTTTCTAGATGACACTGTCTAGGATGGATATTCCTCTTCCTGTCGCTGTTCCCATTAATCCAGACGGAACTCTTTCCATTCATATTGACGAGGACATTCTCTCCTGGATCCAGAAACATATCAAGGAAGAATAAGAAATAAATTACATTTTGAAAATGTGAGCTGTCATTATGTAAAATGTATTGTTCTTTGACAAAATACATTAACAATGTTGTTATGTACAGTATGTAATGTAATGGAATCTAATCCTAATAAATACCCTGCAAGTGTCAGAATTGTGTGAACTGCTTTCATTTTACAATAACACTATGTTTTTTGTAGACTTTTTTTGTTTCACAAATACTCACAATAAACAATTTGTGAAAAATAAATAATATTCACTGTGAAGGGGGGACCAAGTTCAAATTCTGGCTTGTGGTCTTTTCTGATCCCGTTGCTCTTCATCAAAGTATTTTCTTCCCTTTCACCCTGCTTTCATGTGATATTCAACAAAATGCAAATAAAAGTTTATGATTGGGAAACTCCAACTGAATGTAATTAAAGTCTGACAAAGAAAGTCAGGATTTAATTTGGATCTAAAGGTCACACTAGGCCAATATTTATCAACCAGCAGGACAAGGGGACATTTTTTTTTTTACAATGAAAAGGCTAAAAACAACAAGAAACCCTCGTAACCCCCGCTCACTGATGGATGGAACGCTATGCTGACTGACAAATGGGGTCTTACTTGGGAGCCCCAATCACCGCTGAGATAAAAAACGAACAGCCAATGCAATTGTTGAGTGGAATTTACATGTCAAGCTACTCCCCCGTACAAATGGGTATAAGATGGTGGCATGCATCCACTCATTAGGTTTATGTTGAGGAGCTGAGACGGTGTCCCGGCCATTCAGCGTACCCCGGGTTCAGGGTTGTGGCAGGAGGGACATAATATCTCTCATCCTTCCATCAGGGAACAAGGGTTACAACAGTAACCAAGATGTTCCCTATCTGTCAGTCATTACGATGTTCGACTGACCCTATGGGATCCCTATGGAAAGCGCCACAACCACTGACGAGAACATGAGGATATCGTCTAAGTAAACAAAGACGAAGACATTAAGCATGTCTCTCAAAACGTCATTTACAAGGGCCTGAAAAACTAAAAGGTAGAACGCGGTATTCATAGTGGCCTAGAAGGGTATTGAACGCAGTCTTCCACTCGTCTCCCTCCTTAATGTGTACTAAATGATACATATTGCGGAGATCCAGTTTCGTGAAGATTCTCGCTGCCTGCAAGATTTCAAAGGCTGACGACATCAACGGTAACAGATACTGGTTCTTAAGGGTGATGTTGTTTAGCCCTCGATAATCAATGCAGGGTGCGTCCTTCTTCTTCACGAAAAAGAACCCCGCCCCGGCAGGAGAGGAGGACTGGACAATGGTTCCGGCGGTCAATGACTCAGATAGAGTGCAGATAGAGAATATAACCTCCCGTGAGGTGGTGTTGTACCAGGGCGAAGATCAATACTACAATCGTATGGTCGATGGGGAGGGAGAGAGGTGGCCCGTGAATGACTGAACACTGCCCGCAGATTGTGGTACTCCTCAGGAACCCTAGAGGGATCAATAGACTCCTCCTGAAAAACAGAGATAGAAGAGACAGCAGGGACTGCAGACACAAAACACTTGACATGACACGGTAAACTTCAAGATAAAATAGACCCCTCCCCCGATTATGCTGTAGTAACCATGGGTGACCCAAAACAATAGGGGATAGTGGGGAATGAAAAGTAAAACAAGAAATAGTCTCTTGGTGATTACCAGAAATACTGAGACTCACTGCTACGGTGGCTTGATGAATGTTAGACAGCACACGGCCATCTAATGCAAAGGCAGGGGGAGGATCAGACAGTTCACGTAAGGGAATACCATGTTCAATAGCCCAGCTCTGATCTATGAAGTTTCCCTGAGCACCGGAGTCAATAAGGGCAGAATAGGGAAATGATGAGCCCAGCCAGCACACGACAGCGTCAAACATTTTGCGGTTCTTGTGAAGTGAGGAGATGGGGGTTGCGCTTACCAGTACTCCCTGAACTACTGGCGAGCTCTTGCTTTTACTGGACTGGAAGCAGCATAATGACCAGAGCCGCCACAGAACAGGCAGAGACCCTCCTGAATGCGCCGTTGACGTTCGATGGAAGAAATCTGTGTTCTCCCCAGCTCCATTGGTTCAGGATCAGAGCTTGACTCAGAAAAGGGTGTGGAAGAAGGATACGTCAGTTGTTCGGGGTTGCTTTGGCATGCACGTCGACACAGATCAAAACGCTTGTCAAGGCGGATCACCAGCTCCGCCAGTTGGTTAAACTGGGAAGGAATCTCTTGTGCAAAAATCTCATCCTTGAGTTCATCATTTAACCCGTCCAGGAAACGTGCAGAAAGAATCGAACGTGAATTCGTTCCATTCACAGGTAGTGGCCAAAGTCTGAAACTCAATAGCAAAGTCAGTAGCGGAATGCCTACCCTGGCGCAAGGCGGCGAGCTGCCGAGAAGCTTCCTTTCCGAAGACGGAGCAATCAAACACCCTTATCATCTCCTCCTTAAAGGTAGCGAATTGATGAGAGCACGGGGAACCAGCCTCCCAGAGAGCCGTCCCCCAGTCGCGAGCCTGTCCAGTGAGGAAAGAGACAACGAAGGCAATTTTGGAACGTTCCTCCGCATATGTGGTAGACTGAAGAGACAACACCACCAATAATGAGTTTCACAAGGAGTAAATCCAAAGAATTTTATAAACAGTTAGGACATCTTGATCAACAAATCAAAAAAATAGAATTACAACTTTTTGTTAATGATGACCATGAGGAAAAGAAAAAGCATCTTTCATTAAAAGCACAATACAATAAACTGACTAGTAGTAAAATAGCTACAAATCTGATGTGGCTAAATCAGTCTCACTATGATTAAGGTGAGAAGCCCGGAAAATTATTGGCATGGAGGATAAAAACGATACAATCAATATAGAGCTATAAACCCTCTCTTGCTAGATAATGGACAACTAGATATTGACCCAATAGAAATGAATAATGCCTTAAAATCATATTATAAAAATCTATATAATTCTGAATGCTTAGATACCTCAGTAGACCAAAATAATTTTCTTGATGAAATTGAATTTCCCCAGTTGACAGAAGACATAAAACTAGATCTGGAAAACAATTTATCTATTGAAGAATTGATGGAAGCAGTACAAAATAAAATATGAGTAGCGGAAAAGCGCCTGGGCCTGATGGCTTGCCGCTAGAGATTTATTAAAACTTTTCTAAAAAAACTGCTGCCTCACCTACTCAGAGTGTTCAATGAATCATATGAAACAGGAAAACGGCTCGGGTTATGTATATAACCCATGTTTCCTGAGAAGGGAACGAGCACTGCGTTGGAACGACACTTTGGGGATGCTCCCTAAGCATCAGCGTATCTGAAGTCTGAATGAAAACTAAACCAATCCGATTGGTGTGCGTGATGACGTAACTGTGACGGCATACCCGGAAGTATAAAAGGGGAGCCGGCGCATAATGTCGGCAGCTATTGCTCTGAAGCATGTGCTCCAGGCGTGCCGAGGTGTGGCGACGCGACGCAGTGCTCCAGGCACAACTAGGACTGGCGCACCCTAGCACCAGGCGTCGTAGGGAGATCCAGGCTATAAAACCTGATAAAGGTGTGTGGGGTAGCCCACCCAGCCGCCTCGCAGATATCCTGCAAGGGGACCCCAGAAAGGAGGGCCACCGTGGAATGAGCCCTCACAGCCACAGGTGAAGGCAAACTGCGCACCTGATAGGCCATGGTTCCAAAAGTTGTTGAGATCTCCTCCACTGTGCAGACTTCGCCAAATAAACTCTGAGAGCCCTAACCGGGCAGAGTAGGTGAAGTCTCCCTTCTTCCGCCGTCACGTGAGGCGGAGAATGGAATGCCTGCAGAACCAAGGACCTGACCACCCTTGATGGGACCTTAGGCACATAGCCCGGCCTAGGGTGTAAGATGGCTTTTACTCCGCCCGGGGCAAACTCCAGGCAGGTTGGCGTTACAGCCAAGGCCTGGAGATCTCCCACTCTCCTAAGAGAGGTAATGGCAAGGAGAAAAGCCACCTTAAGGGTCAGGTTCTTTGGTTCAGCTGACTCCAATGGCTCAAAGGGGGCCTCAGCCAGCCCTTTGAGAACCACTGCCAGATCCCAAGTTGGAACTCTGGAACGAGCCGCAGGCCTCATCTTCCGAACCCCACGGAGGAACTGTACAACCAGCTGGTGCCTACCCAAAGGCCCATCACCCATAGGAGCATGGAAAGCCGCAATGGCAGCCACATACACCTTGAGTGTGGACGGGGTCAGACCCGCAGAGAAGCGATCTTGGAGGAACTCCAGCACTGAATGCCACTGGGCAGTTAACTGGGTCCACCTCACGCTCCCTGCACCAAGTGGAAAATACATTCTACTTGAGGCTGTACAGTCTCCTCGTAGACGGAGCCCTGGAACTGAGTAAGGTCTCTATCACCTCTGCCGACAGGCCAGCCTCTAGGTACCAGTCCCCCTCAGGGGCCAGACCCAAAGGTTCCAAATCTCCGGGCGGGGGTAAAATATTGTGCCCGCCGCCTGAGATAGGAGATCCCTCCTCAGCGGAATCTGCCACGGATGACCTGCCAGCAGAGCTATGATATCCGAGAACCACACTCGAGTCGGCCAACGGGGTGCTACCAGAAGTAGGCTGACCCCCTGTCGACGGACCCTCTCCGGGACTCCCGGGATGGATGCGTGAGGGAAAACCACAGTGGACAGTGGGACGTCTCTCGAGACGCAAACAGGTACACTTCCACTGGGCCGAACCTCTCGCCTATGGCCTCCACCACCTCTGGGTGGAGTCGCCACTCCCCGGGCCTCAGCCCCTGCCTCGACAGGATGTCTGCTCCCTGATTCTGGAACCCTGGGACATACATTGGCCTGATGGACAACAGTTTCCCTTGGGACCACAGGAGGATCTGATGCGCCAGTCTGCATAGAGGGCGCGACCTCAAACCCCCCTGATACTGCGCCCCAACCAGTGAGGGAGGCATCTGTTGAAACGGATTTCCGGCAACAGGACGCTCCCAACACTGGCCCCTGGGACAGAAACCAAGGTTTCTTCCATATGACTAGGGAACGAAGGCCACTGCGCGTTACCCTGATCATACAGAATGGATTTCCCCTCAAGGAAAGCCACCTGGTTTACTTCCGTATCAGGACATGGTGGCCGCGGAGGTCCGGGAAAAAGCTCCTCAGAGCTTTGTAGACCGCCAGCATTTCCAGGCAGTAGATGTGCCAGGAGAAATGCTGGGTCTCCCACAGACCTCTCGCAAAGCGGCCGCCATGACCACGTCCCAGCCAGTGAGGGAGGCGTCTGTTGAAACGGATTTCCGGCAACAGGACGCTCCCAACACTGGCCGCTGGGACAGAAACCAAGGTTTCTTCATATGACTAGGGAACGAAGGCATCTGCGCGTTACCCTGATCATACAGAATGGTTTTCCCCTCGAGGAAAACCCCCTGATTCCCAGCCACCACTGTAAGGGTCTCGTGCAGCAGGCCAAGAGATATTCTGTTGGACGCAGCCGCAATGAGCCCCAGCTGTCCTTAAACTGCTTCACAGTGATGCTGTGGCCTAGCTTCATTTTAGAGACCACTGCCCGTATGGACTCGATACGTGCGGGAGACAATTGTGCCCATAACGTAGAGAGTCCCATACGACTCCCAGGAACACAGTTCTCTGAGAAGGCATCAACACGCTACTGCGTGTCTCAACCCCAAGCACTGAGAGCAGCCAAGGACGACACCTCAGTGCCGAACAGCTGCTACTGCGAGGGGAAAGGGCTAGGCCGCCTGGAAGAACCCGATATTGGTACGCTTTGCCCCCAAAAGCAAACCTCAGGAACTTCCTTTGACACAGAAGGATGGATACAGGGAAGTATGCGTCCTCTTCAGACCCATCGTGAACGACCAGTCCTCAGACTGGATCTGAATCACAATGGAGGAATTGCTAAGCATCATGAATCTGAATCTCCTCAGAGAACGATTCAAGTACCTCAGATCTAAAGTTGGACGCAACTCGCCATCCTTCTTAGGAACTATGAAGTTCCGGCTGTAGAACCTGGACTCCCTGTCTGGCGGAGGAGCACATTCTGTGGCCTCCCTACCAACATGGAGTGAACTTCCTGTTCCATTACCCGAACCTGCCCAGGCACCACTGCCATCCAGACCACCCCACTGAACTTCGGGGGAAGGTAACCGAACTGCAGTCTGTATCCCCTTTTCTACAGTCGCAGGCCCCAAGCTGATATATTCGTAGGCATAACCATGCGCCGAGATAATCTGCTAAGGGAACCAGCCTCTCGAGGCCGGCCTCGGGTGTCAACCGAGCCTCCTCCCCGACCCCATGAAGTGGCCAACCGGCAGGGCACAATCGAGGAAGATTTTTGGTGTGCGTACGCGTTTGCTGGACCGCCGCAAGTCTCGCTAGAGGCGGCTGGTGCAGTGCACGTGCGGGGGGAAGTGTACTAGACGGCGGGAGCACAGCATCGATTCCCGAAAACTCCACAGGGGAGACGACCTCGATCGCTCCTACCCGGGAGAGGGGGCTGGCCAGCAAGGGCCTCATCTAAGGGAGCAGCTCGACAGGGCCGCAACACTAGGGCGGACACTGCGATTAGCAATTGCCTGAAACTGATGTGTCCCGCAGGCCACAAGGCGGCGAGAACGACATCAACTTCAGGAGGGCTCCATCTTAGATGAATATCCAGACAAGTCAAACACGCTTGGGTGACAGAATTAAAGTATCCAACTTATCAAAGTCAGATAACATGACACTCAATTCCTCGGAATTAAATGCCATCATAATCACCCAACCCATGCAACCTGGTCTGAATAATAGGCTGAATAAAAAATACATCTAACTCCTCAAAGTCAGATAATATTTTAATTAAATTCCTCGGAATTAAATGCAGCCACAATAAGGTGAAACATGGTCTGAATGATAGGCTGAATATCTAACTCCTCAAAGTCAGATCATATTTTATTTAATTCCTCAGAATTAAATGTAGCCCTAATCATCAGACGACACTGTTTTATTGTATTTATACGGACTCATAAACCACGCGTTGCCTCAGCAACGTGGTTCAAGCCGTCATAATACAATTGGCTTTCATCCCTCGAGAAAAAAGCCAAACAGTATCACACAATACGGTGAACCATGGTCTGAGTGACAGGCTGAATATCTAACTCCTCAGAGTCAGATCATATTTCATTTAAATCCTCAGACTTAAATGCAGCCATAATCATCAGGCGATACTGTTTTATCATACTATACGGACTCGTAAACCACACGTCGCCTTAAGCCAACCAGTATCCCATGCACAACGATCGCGTGTGTTCACTTTGATTGCAGACCCATAACCTGCGCGCTGCAAGATTGAATCTTGCATATAAGAAGTGCTTATAACTTCGACTGCCTCGATGCTGAGCACGTCTAATTCCTCAGAATCAGACCGCTCAAGCATCGGGTCCTCCGCCCCGGGGGAAGAAGCCGCAGCGCGGGCTTCCACGCAGGGAAGGAGAACATCTGAACTGTCAGACAAAGACTGGGAAGATGCCTCAGCAGTCCCAAGTCTCACTGACATGTCCATCCGTGAGCCCCATCACCGGCCTCGCCGCACCGCCTCGGCGGATGCGGGACCGATCCACGGGGCTCACGGGGCTGGCCGGCCTCAACGAACACGGCCAGCCGAGAGCGGAGCAGCCTGAGTGTCAGCTTCTCATAATGCTCGCAAGCGGCTCCCTCGAGAGCTGCCCAAGCATGCTGAACACCCAGGCACTGCACACACAGCAGGTGTGCATCCGAGCCCGACATGTAACGGGGACACGGGTGCACAAACTGCTTAAACTCTCTTATCTTTTCCATCATTCACACACTTTTCGCTTTCACAACTGGACAATTCAACAGTAAATAGACGGACAATTTTGACAGAGAGCACTATGCTGAAGAGCAAGAACTGCCGACATTATGCGCCGGCTCCCCTTTTATACTTCCGGGTATGCCGTCACAGTTACGTCATCATGCACGCCAATCGGATTGGTTTAGTTTTCATTCAGACTTCAGATACGCTGATGCTTAGGGAGCATCCCCAAAGTGTCGTTCCGACGCAGTGAGAGTTCCCTCGAAAGGGAACTGCCCCCTTCTTTAAGATCTGCATTAATTACTCTTGTGTTAAAACCGAGCAAATCCCCAACAGATAAGGCATCTTATCGACTTGATGTCATGTGACACAAAAATACTATGCAAGGTTTTAGCAAGAAGGATTGAAATTCATATACCCAAATTGATCCTATATGATCAAAATGTAATAATACTCGTAGAGTTTTAAACATATTATATAAAAAGCATAACACCAAAGACCATGCAATCCCGTCCTTAGATGCTAAAAAGGCGTTTGACAGGATTGAATGAGGTTACCTATTTGAAACACTTAGAAGATATGGATTGGGAATAGAATATTTAAAATGGCTCAAACTACTGAACAATAAACCATTAGCCCAAGTTATAACTAACAGTACCATCTCAAAATGATTTAATTGGGCTAGAGGTACTAGACAATGCCCATTGTCTCTTTTATTGTTTTTGTGTGCAGTCGAACCATTGGCAATGACTATTAGAAAGAGCCCAGATATAAAAGGTGTGAAGATAGGAGAGAGGGAGCATTGCATATCTCTATTCACAGATTATATTGTTTTTGTAACGTAACTGCTCTGAGACAGAAGGTTGAGGATCCAAGGGTAACCCACAATCGTAGTCAAAAACAGGCAAAAGGTCATACACAGGCAATCAGTCCAATCAGGCAAACAAGACAGGAGAGACAGGCAAACGGGTAATCCACGGAACAGGCAAGAAATCCAAAACCAGAGACATGAAACCAGGGAAACCACTCAGAAATGCAGTTTACAACAAACAAGACATCACAGTGAATGACAGAGCGAACATGGTTTATATAGGCTAGGGGTAATGGGGTAATGAGGTAATGAGACACAGGTGCAAACAATGAGTGATGATGAGTCTGTGCAAAGGATTATGGGTAATGTAGTCTTTGATGGAATGACAGTCCGGGTTGGAGTGCCCTCTGGTGGTGATCACGGGCACTCACACTGGTGAATTGTGAAATTCTAACCAATTTGAAGAACCCTATCCCTGCACTGGTCAATATAGGCCTACTGGGGAAATTTGGAAGATTCTCTGGTTATAAAGTCAATAAAAATAAAAGTATTCTGTTATTACTAAATGACCAGGAAAACCCCTGTAGATTATACACAATTTAAAAATGCAACGGATGGTTTCACTTATTTAGGGATTCAAATAACATCATCATATCATATAAATGATATTGTCCCCTCTAATTATGACCCGCTATTAAAGAGAGTTATGGAAAATTTGGATAAATGGGGTGCAATGCCCATTTCCTTAATAGGCCAAATAAGTGTAATCAAAATGTCAGTCTTACTTAAATTAAAGTAATTTAAATTTCTATACCTTTTTCAGTCTATTCCTCTACCACTACCTGCTGCTTTCCTCTCCACTTCCACTAAAGCCATTACAATATTCATATGGAATAATAGGCGCCCTCGACTACGTTTATCCCTTCTCTACCTACCATATGATCAAGGAGGGCTTAAAATACCAAATATAAAACTATATTACTGGGCAGCACAGCTTCAAACAGCAATATTTTACTTTTTTATTTTACAGACCACCCTGCTTGGATCGATATTGAGAAAGATGAACTACCACTCCCTTTACAGTCATTTATATTCTCAGCACAAATTAAAATACTTAAAAAGTCCACTCTTAACCCCTTTCTCAGAAATACCATATCAGTTTGGCATGAGGCCCATTCCTTTTTGGAGGAAACAATATCTATATCTCCTTTTTCACCAACAAGGGGCAACAACAAATGTATACCTGGAATAAAGGATATGGTGTTTAAAAAAAGGCTGTTGAAAGGAAAATGCATGATAAAAAACGTATATGTAGGAGGTACACTCATGACCTTCCAACAGTTGGTCAGATAATATACACTTCCGCAAAAGCATTTCTTTAAATATATTCAAATTAGGAGTAACATATATTCCAAAATTAAAAGAACCTCAACTCTCTACTTTAGAACAAATTACTCTAAATCATATGAATGATAGAGGAATGCTTTCTATGTTTTATAAGACATTATTGTCTGGATCAAATGAGAGCTCCCAGGCATACCTATCAGCATGGAAAAGAGATCTCCAGGTGGAGATCACTGTGGAGGAATGGGAGCACTCCTGCCTCTTAGCTCAAACTCAATCCATCAATACTAGATGTAGAATACTACAATATAAATGGATGTTTAGGACATATATTACCCCAGTTAAACTGCATAGGATCAATTCTAACATACCAGACAATTGCATAAAATGTAATGATGAAACTGGTACATTGTTTCATTGTATGTGGCAGTGTAAAGAATTACAGGTGTTCTGGAATGAGGTTTTGGATATGATTTCTGAAATGACTGGAGAGAATATCCCTTTGGACCCTAAACTATGTGTATTGCATATATATCCTGGAAATGGAAAAATATGAAAGCTTATAGATTTTAGCTTAGTGGTGTAAGTGTATTCTGTAACTGTATAATTTTATATTCTGAATTGTTCATGGAGGTTTTACAACAAAATCAATAAATTCAGAGTGAAAAAAAAAGTGAGGTGCCATGCTCAATGCAGTCTACTGCTATTGAATACTTTACAGTTTTCCGTTTTTGGTTGCACTCATACTTTTTCTTCATGTGTTTAAAAAAATTACTTGCATTAACAAAGTAAACTGTAAAACTGTCCACAGATCACTCCACATCTAGTTCCAAAGTTCATTTAATGTTATTTCACCAGTCTTTAAATAAAATGAATAAACTAATATGGACTTTAACAAGTTTTTAGATTAAGGGCCAGGGAAAACTGATAGCGAAGATTTGACTTCAAGTCAGGGCTATTGAATATGTTTGCTGTAAATTACCTCCATAGACTGTTGCTTTAGCATTATTTTATATGATAGAATTAAAAAGATATTATATATATATATATATATATATATATATATATATATATATATATATATATATATATATATATATATATATATATATATATATATATTTTTTTATTTTTTATATTATATAAAATAATGATCCTATGCAGGCTAACTGGGGTAATATATGTCCTAAACATCCATTTTTTGTAGTATTCTACATCTAGTATTGATGGATTGAGTTTGAGCTAAGAGACAGGAGTGCTCCCATTCCTCCACAGGGATTTTGGAATATATGTAACTACAAATTTGAAGATATATTATATATATATTATATAATAGTTATATATATTATACATAATATTATATATATATATATATATATATATATATATATATATATATATATATATATATATATATATATATATATATAAAAACAAATGATCAGCGTGATTTCACTGTGGACATTGGATGAAGAATGACATAATGACAGGCCAGGGTAACCTAACCTTTACTGATATTTAAGTTCAAATAAGTTGACAGAAGTCTCGTCTTGTGTACAATTTGATGTTAAAGACATCTGTTAATAATTAATTTAAGAATTAATACTTGGTCAGCAAAAAACTACTATAAAAGGTATGTTTCTCTGAGGAGCTCTTCACAAACCATCAGCCATGAGAGTTGTTGTGCTTGCCCTCGCTATAGCCCTTGTGGGTAAGTCAAAATATATTTATACATATTTTTTTCTTCTCTCTCTTTTTAGCTCTTTGGAAAAACTTTGGAATCTCTTGAAAACAGAATTTTAAAAAAAATTCACAGATATTGTTTTCTGTTTCTTTCAGCGAGTCAACAGATCAACCTTGGTAAGTAATGTGATTTGGCAAATGAGTTTTAAGTGGTAATTTAGATTGCATTATTGCTTAAAAGTAATGACCATACGAATTGACTCAAATCAAAAATACTGTACACTTTTCAGTTCCTGAGTTTGCCCTTGACAAGACCTATGTGTACAAGTATGAGGCTCTGCTCTTGGGTGGTCTTCCTCAAGAAGGTCTGGCCAGAGCAGGTATTAAAATCAGCAGCAAGGTTCACCTCAGTGCCGTGACAGAAAACACCTTCCTGATGAAGGTAATGACCATTAAGAACTGTATACATTGTAGATGTTCAACACTGAGAGAAAAAATGTGTGACCAAGCACAGGCTGTTTAAAGCAACAATTCCCTCATTTAAAGTTAAAATGTTCCCTTACAGCTCATGGATCCTCTACTTCACGAGTATGCTGGCATTTGGCCCAAGGATCCATTTGTTCCTGCCACTAAGCTCACCTCAGCTCTGGCTGCTCAGCTTCAGATTCCCATCAAGTTTGAGTATGCTAATGGTGTGGTTGGAAAGGTATTCGCCCCTGCAGGAGTCTCCCCTACTGTACTGAACCTGCACAGAGGAATTCTCAACATCCTTCAGCTCAACCTCAAGAAGACCCAGAACATCTATAAACTGCAAGAGGTGAAATAGTGATCCTAGTACGTTTTTTATCTATATTGAGTTCTGCAATCTAATTTTTTATTTGTCCATCAAGGCTGGAGCTCAGGGAGTGTGTAGGACCCACTATGTCATCAGTGAGGATCCAAAGGCCAACCACATTATTGTCACCAAGTCTAAGGATCTGAGCCACTGCCAGGAGAGAATCATAAAGGACGTCGGCTTGGCATACACTGAAAAATGTGTTGAATGCACAGAGGTAATTGAGAGATTTTCTAAAATATTTAATGAAAATGCCAAGTGGAAAATAGTCATAGACCTTTATTTCAACAGAGGGTCAAGAGTCTGATTGAAACTGCATCTTACAACTACATCATGAAACCAGCTGCTGCCGGTGTATTGATCGCTGAAGCAACAGTTGAGGAAGTGCATCAGTTTTCACCCTTCAATGAGATTCATGGTGCTGTCCAGATGGAAGCAAAGTATGATTGATCCTCTCTGAGATTTCTCTCAAAATATGAATTAACACAATTACTACGATTTTTCATTATCTTTAAGGTTACTTTGAAATTTCAGAAATAATTATTTCTTTCAGACAATCCTTGACCTTTGTTGAGATTGAGAAGACCCCTGTTGTTCCAATCAAAGCTGATTACTTGACCCGTGGATCCCTGCAGTATGAGTTTTCAACTGAGATTCTTCAGACCCCCATTCAACTCTTGAAGATCAGTGATGCACCAGCCCAGGTATAATTCGTTACCAAAAACCTTTAAAGATCTCCAAGTCAAAACCCTTGATCTATGATGAAGATGTTAACTGAGCACTGCCTTTACTCTTTCTAGATTATCGAGGTCCTAAAGCACTTGGTTGCAAACAATGTTGCCATGGTCCATGATGATGCTCCACTTAAGTTTGTTCAGCTCATCCAGCTCCTGCGTGTTGCCACCTTGGAGAATATTGAGGCTATCTGGAATCAGTTCAAGGACAAACCAGTTTACAGGTACAATTTGTGAGCAATAAGTTAATAGGAATATAGTTAAAGGGCATTTTTTTTATTATGATTATATTTTAAACAATTAATCTGTTAGGCGCTGGCTTCTGGATGCTCTTCCTGCTGTTGGCACACCAGTCATTGTAAAATTCATCAAGGAGAAGTTCCTGTCTGGTGAACTTACCATTCCTGAGTTCATTCAGGCTCTTGTGGTTGCTCTGCAAATGGTCACTGCTGATTTGGACACTATCCAGATGACAGCTGTGGGTAGATTTTACCATACTTAAAGTGCTGTTATTTAATTCTTACCTAAATTAAATTAATAATTTAATCTGTATTGTGAAATTAATTGTATTTTGCTTTAACAGAGTTTGGCTATGCACGAGAAAATTGCCACAATCCCAGCTCTGCGTGAAGTCGTCATGCTTGGATATGGTTCCATGATTGCCAAACACTGTGTTGCAGTTCCCACTTGCCCTGCTGAGCTCCTCAGGGTAAACACCTCGAGCCCTCCAAAAACTTCTGTCAGGGACTTAATCTTTGATATTTTTCTAACTGTTTGTGCCTCAAACTCCTCAGCCCATTCATGACATTGTGGCAGAAGCAATTTCCAAGAATGACATTCCTCAAATCACTTTGGCTCTGAAAGTTCTGGGCAATGCTGGTCACCCTGCCAGTCTTAAACCCATCATGAAGCTCCTACCTGGACTGAGAACTGCAGCTACTTCTCTGCCTCTTAGAGTCCAGGTTGATGCCATCTTGGCCCTAAGGAACATTGCCAAGAAAGAGCCTAAACTGGTAAGTGTCAGACATTGTAGGAATTACATTTTTTTGTTGTTGCACATATTCTTCCAATAATAAAATAAACGTATTTCCTTCCTCAGGTTCAGCCAGTGGCTCTGCAGCTTGTATTGGACAGGGCTCTCCACCCTGAAGTTCGTATGGTTGCTTGTATTGTGTTGTTTGAGGCCAAGCCCTCAGTGGCCCTTGTCTCCAGTCTTGCTGGTGCTTTGAAGACTGAGACTAACATGCATGTTGCAAGCTTTGCCTATTCCCACATCAAGTCCTTGACCAGAATCACTGCACCTGATATGGCATCTGTGTAAGAAAAAAAATATTTCTCATATCGTTTACTTCATCTCATCAAATGAGAACAAGCCAGAAGTAAACCTGATTGTCCATTTCAGTGCGGGTGCAGCTAATGTTGCCATCAAGCTCATGAGCCGCAAGCTGGACAGGCTTAGCTTCCGTTTCAGCAGAGCCCTTCAGCTGGACTTCTATCATAGTGAGTCGTGCAATTTTTATAAGAAAGCTAAAAAAAATTGTATCTTGGGTGTTTTTTAATATGTGTTAAAAAATCTCCTTACATGAAAGATTGCATTTATTCTTACCTCTGTCCCTGTGCAGCTCCTCTTATGATTGGAGCTGCTGGTAGTGCCTACATGATCAATGATGCCGCCACCATCCTGCCCAGAGCTGTTGTAGCTAAAGCACGTGCTTACCTGGCCGGAGCTGCTGCTGATGTTCTTGAGGTGGGCCAGTCAATACTTTTAAAACAAAATCTAATTCATGGTTTTAAAATGTTTTCAGTCTTCACTCAGTTGATTCTCTCAAACAGATCGGTGTGAGAACTGAAGGAATCCAGGAGGCTCTTCTGCAATCTCCTGCTGCAGATGAAAGTGTAGACCGTATCACAAAGATCAAGCGCACTCTGAGAGCAGTAAGTTCATGTATAGTGTATTGTATAATTTTTTACTTTTACATAAAATTATAAAAATGACAGGCAAAATGTATATTACTTCTCTGTTTTAACCCTTTAAGCTCGCCAATTGGAAGACCTTGCCAACCAATCAGCCCTTAGCTTCAGCCTATGTTAAATTACTTGGACAAGAAGTGGCTTATTTCAACATTGACAAGACCATCATTGAGGAAGCAATACCGGTAATTTGTTGTAGTTTATGTCTCCTCTTTCATTACCATATTTTTTTTAGATCTGTCTCACAAATAATTCTTATAATTAGAATTAAGTTTCTCATAAACTCTATTCACAGATTGTCACTGGACCCAAACCACGTGAAATGTTGAAGGCTGCCCTTAAAGCTTTGCAGGAAGGAATTGCCATTCAGTATGCCAAACCCCTGCTTGCATCTGAAGTGCGTCGTATCTTGCCAACAGCAGTTGGTGTGCCCATGGAGCTCAGTTTGTACACTGCTGCTGTCGCTGCTGCAAGTCTCAATGGTATGTTATTTCTTAAAATTTGTCATCCTTTCCTTGGATATGAGGGTGTCACTTCAAAGTTTGATGTTGTTCTGTTCATCCTTCTAGTTCAGGCCACCATTACACCTCCTCTCCCAGAGGCCATTGAGACTATGACTCTTGAGCAGCTCAAGAAGACTGATGTTCAACTCCAAGTTGAAGCTAGACCAAGGTACACTTTTGCAGCTACATTCATGAAGATGAGATACAATGTACATAACAACAGTTTTACAAACAATCTCAACAATCACAATTGCAAACCTTATTCTTATTTCAGTGTTGCTCTCCAGACCTTTGCTGTGATGGGAGTGAACACTGCCTTCATCCAAGCTGCTGTTATGGCAAGAGGAAAGATCCGTACTATTGTCCCTGGAAAAGTGTCTGCAAGAGCAGACATTCTCAAGGGCAACTACAAGGTGGAGGCTCTTCCTGTTGAGCTTCCTGAACACATTGCTGATGTGAGGTAATGCAATCTTAGTCAGGCCAATGTAGCAAACATTTTGAATGAATTCATAAACAATTCAAAAGGTTTCTGAAAGTGATTTATGACCCACCTTTTTCTTGCCCTACAGCTTTGAAACTTTTGCTGTGGTCAGAAACATTGAAGAGCCCACCGCCGAGAGAATTGTGCCCTTAGTACCTGAGGTGGCCTTGCAAAATGCCCAGACTCCTGCTTATTATTCGGTAAACTTTGAACACACATGATGGTTATGTGTTAGTATGCAGAGCATTCATTTTGTTTAAGTTTTAAAATAGCAAGGCTTGTTATAATATCTAATTATTCTTTTCAGTCCTCTGAAATACCAGATGAGACTCCTGTGAGATCTGCTGCTCCATTTCACAAGACTCTTTGTCTTGCTGTCCCATACATTGAAATCAAGGGGTGCATTGAGGTGCACTCTCACAATGCTGCTTTTATCAGAAATACTCCTCTCTTCAACATTATTGGACAGCACTCAGCCCGTGCTGCACTGACAAGAGGTATTATTTCAGAGAAAATGACATTGATTAAACTCAAATATTTTCAGACAACATAATAATTGTCCTTTTGGCTGTAGCTGAAGGTCCTGCAGTTGAAAGACTTGAGCTTGAAGTCCAAGTTGGTCCTAGAGCTGCTGAGAGGCTCCTTAAGCAAATCAGCCTCATTGATGAGGAGACTCCAGAAGGAAAGGCCTTCCTGTTGAAACTGAGGGAAATCCTGGAGACTGAAGATAAAAATGTGAGCGTCTCTTCTGAAAGCAGCAGCAGAAGCAGCAGAAGCAGCAGCAGCAGTCGCAGCAGCAGCAGTTCAAGCTCCTCCATGTCCAGCTCTCGTATGAGTAAGGTGAGGATATGTCAAATGTACTGTGTTGGTTAGGTAGACAATATTTGTCATAAATATTCATTTATACTTCATTTTTTATGTATTTTCAGACTGCCACTATCATGGAGCCTTTCAGGAAGTTCCACAAAGATCGGGTAACTAGTCTAAAACACATCTGTTAAAAATCTTGTTTCTTTAGATCATCAATTATCATGTCTATAATGATTTTTGCTTGCAGTTCTTGGCAGCCCATGGCGCCTCAAAGGCAGTAAGCAGTGGAAGTGCTGCCTCTAGCTTTGAGGCTATCCAGAAACAGGTGAATCAATTAGTGTTATGTGTTTGTTCATAATAACATAAAATCCAAATGTGAAATTTTGAACTAAAATCCACTTGAATTGATTATGATTTATGGTTTCAGGCTAAGTTCCTCGGAAATGCTAGTCCACCTGTTTTTGCTGTCATTGCCCGTGCTGTGAGAGTTGACCACAAGCTGCTGGGCTACCAACTTGCTGCTTACTTTGACAAGCCAACCGCAAGAGTGCAGCTCATCGTTTCCTCCATCGCTGAAAATGACAACCTGAAGATCTGTGCTGATGGTGCCCTGCTGAGCAAGCACAAAGTCACTGTAAGACTGGAACTTGAGTGAATCTTTTTTTCTTTTTAAAATAATAATTTTCAAAAAATTACCTAAATGAATTTCTCAAGTGAAATTATTGACATAAATACCATTCTTTGGACACAAATGTCCTTTTTCAGGCCAAGGTTGCTTGGGGTCAAGAATGCCAACAGTATGCAGTCATTGCTAAAGCTGAAGCCGGTGTCCTGGGCGAATTCCCTGCTGCACGTCTAGAGCTGGAATGGGAGAGGCTGCCGGTTATTGTCACCACCTACGCCAAAAAGTAATGTTCAGCAACACTGAATGACAAATTCATAGAGTAGAAAATGGCACTTGTTTAACCTGCTCTTCTTTATGCATCCCTTCACATTTAGGTTGTCTAAGCATATCCCCATGGCGGCTCTCCAGGCGGGCTTTAGACTTGAAAGAGCTACGAACAGTGAAAAAGAGATTGATCTGACTGCGGCCTTGCCAAATCAGAGATCCTTGAATATCATTGCTAGGATTCCTGAGGTGAAATAATTTTCCTTTAAATTTTGACTCACACAGAGATATAATAAGGAAATACAAATAATAATTTTTTGTTCCTACTTTTCTAGATGACACTGTCTAGGATGGATATTCCTCTTCCTGTCGCTGTTCCCATTAATCCAGACGGAACTCTTTCCATTCATATTGACGAGGACATTCTCTCCTGGATCCAGAAACATATCAAGGAAGAATAAGAAATAAATTACATTTTGAAAATGTGAGCTGTCATTATGTAAAATGTATTGTTCTTTGACAAAATACATTAACAATGTTGTTATGTACAGTATGTAATGTAATGGAATCTAATCCTAATAAATACCCTGCAAGTGTCAGAATTGTGTGAACTGCTTTCATTTTACAATAACACTATGTTTTTTGTAGACTTTTTTTGTTTCACAAATACTCACAATAAACAATTTGTGAAAAATAAATAATATTCACTGTGAAGGGGGGACCAAGTTCAAATTCTGGCTTGTGGTCTTTTCTGATCCCGTTGCTCTTCATCAAAGTATTTTCTTCCCTTTCACCCTGCTTTCATGTGATATTCAACAAAATGCAAATAAAAGTTTATGATTGGGAAACTCCAACTGAATGTAATTAAAGTCTGACAAAGAAAGTCAAGATTTAATTTGGATCTAAAGGTCACACTAGGCCAATATTTATCAACCAGCAGGACAAGGGGACAATTTTTTTATTACAATGAAAAGGCTAAAAACAACAAGAAACCCTCGTAACCCCCGCTCACTGATGGATGGAACGCTATGCTGACTGACAAATGGGGTCTTACTTGGGAGCCCCAATCACCGCTGAGATAAAAAACTAACAGCCAATGCAATTGTTGAGTGGAATTTACATGTCAAGCTACTCCCCCGTACAAATGGGTATAAGATGGTGGCATGCATCCACTCATTAGGTTTATGTTGAGGAGCTGAGACAGTGTCCCGGCCATTCAGCGTACCCCGGGTTCAGGGTTGTGGCAGGAGGGACATAATATCTCTCATCCTTCCATCAGGGAACAAGGGTTACAACAGTAACCAAGATGTTCCCTATCTGTCAGTCATTACGATGTTCGACTGACCCTATGGGATCCCTATGGAAAGCGCCACAACCACTGACGAGAACATGAGGATATCGTCTAAGTAAACAAAGACGAAGACATTAAGCATGTCTCTCAAAACGTCATTTACAAGGGCCTGAAAAACTAAAAGGTAGAACGCGGTATTCATAGTGGCCTAGAAGGGTATTGAACGCAGTCTTCCACTCGTCTCCCTCCTTAATGTGTACTAAATGATACATATTGCGGAGGTCCAGTTTCGTGAAGATTCTCGCTGCCTGCAAGATTTCAAAGGCTGACGACATCAACGGTAACAGATACTGGTTCTTAAGGGTGATGTTGTTTAGCCCTCGATAATCAATGCAGGGTGCGTCCTTCTTCTTCACGAAAAAGAACCCCGCCCCGGCAGGAGAGGAGGACTGGACAATGGTTCCGGCGGTCAATGACTCAGATAGAGTGCAGATAGAGAATATAACCTCCCGTGAGGTGGTGTTGTACCAGGGCGAAGATCAATACTACAATCGTATGGTCGATGGGGAGGGAGAGAGGTGGCCCGTGAACGACTGAACACTGCCCGCAGATTGTGGTACTCCTCAGGAACCCTAGAGGGATCAATAGACTCCTCCTGAAAAACAGAGATAGAAGAGACAGCAGGGACTGCAGACACAAAACACTTGACATGACACGGTAAACTTCAAGATAAAATAGACCCCTCCCCCGATTATGCTGTAGTAACCATGGGTGACCCAAAACAATAGGGGATAGTGGGGAATGAAAAGTAAAACAAGAAATAGTCTCTTGGTGATTACCAGAAATACTGAGACTCACTGCTACGGTGGCTTGATGAATGTTAGACAGCACACGGCCATCTAATGCAAAGGCAGGGGGAGGATCAGACAGTTCACGTAAGGGAATACCATGTTCAATAGCCCAGCTCTGATCTATGAAGTTTCCCTGAGCACCGGAGTCAATAAGGGCAGAATAGGGAAATGATGAGCCCAGCCAGCACACGACAGCGTCAAACATTTTGCGGTTCTTGTGAAGTGAGGAGATGGGGGTTGCGCTTACCAGTACTCCCTGAACTACTGGCGAGCTCTTGCTTTTACTGGACTGGAAGCAGCATAATGACCAGAGCCGCCACAGAACAGGCAGAGACCCTCCTGAATGCGCCGTTGACGTTCGATGGAAGAAATCTGTGTTCTCCCCAGCTCCATTGGTTCAGGATCAGAGCTTGACTCAGAAAAGGGTGTGGAAGAAGGATACGTCAGTTGTTCGGGGTTGCTTTGGCATGCACGTCGACACAGATCAAAACGCTTGTCAAGGCGGATCACCAGCTCCGCCAGTTGGTTAAACTGGGAAGGAATCTCTTGTGCAAAAATCTCATCCTTGAGTTCATCATTTAACCCGTCCAGGAAACGTGCAGAAAGAATCGAACGTGAATTCGTTCCATTCACAGGTAGTGGCCAAAGTCTGAAACTCAATAGCAAAGTCAGTAGCGGAATGCCTACCCTGGCGCAAGGCGGCGAGCTGCCGAGAAGCTTCCTTTCCGAAGACGGAGCAATCAAACACCCTTATCATCTCCTCCTTAAAGGTAGCGAATTGATGAGAGCACGGGGAACCAGCCTCCCAGAGAGCCGTCCCCCAGTCGCGAGCCTGTCCAGTGAGGAAAGAGACAACGAAGGCAATTTTGGAACGTTCCTCCGCATATGTGGTAGACTGAAGAGACAACACCACCAATAATGAGTTTCACAAGGAGTAAATCCAAAGAATTTTATAAACAGTTAGGACATCTTGATCAACAAATCAAAAAAATAGAATTACAACTTTTTGTTAATGATGACCATGAGGAAAAGAAAAAGCATCTTTCATTAAAAGCACAATACAATAAACTGACTAGTAGTAAAATAGCTACAAATCTGATGTGGCTAAATCAGTCTCACTATGATTAAGGTGAGAAGCCCGGAAAATTATTGGCATGGAGGATAAAAACGATACAATCAATATAGAGCTATAAACCCTCTCTTGCTAGATAATGGACAACTAGATATTGACCCAATAGAAATGAATAATGCCTTAAAATCATATTATAAAAATCTATATAATTCTGAATGCTTAGATACCTCAGTAGACCAAAATAATTTTCTTGATGAAATTGAATTTCCCCAGTTGACAGAAGACATAAAACTAGATCTGGAAAACAATTTATCTATTGAAGAATTGATGGAAGCAGTACAAAATAAAATATGAGTAGCGGAAAAGCGCCTGGGCCTGATGGCTTGCCGCTAGAGATTTATTAAAACTTTTCTAAAAAAACTGCTGCCTCACCTACTCAGAGTGTTCAATGAATCATATGAAACAGGAAAACGGCTCGGGTTATGTATATAACCCATGTTTCCTGAGAAGGGAACGAGCACTGCGTTGGAACGACACTTTGGGGATGCTCCCTAAGCATCAGCGTATCTGAAGTCTGAATGAAAACTAAACCAATCCGATTGGTGTGCGTGATGACGTAACTGTGACGGCATACCCGGAAGTATAAAAGGGGAGCCGGCGCATAATGTCGGCAGCTATTGCTCTGAAGCATGTGCTCCAGGCGTGCCGAGGTGTGGCGACGCGACGCAGTGCTCCAGGCACAACTAGGACTGGCGCACCCTAGCACCAGGCGTCGTAGGGAGATCCAGACTATAAAACCTGATAAAGGTGTGTGGGGTAGCCCACCCAGCCGCCTCGCAGATATCCTGCAAGGGGACCCCAGAAAGGAGGGCCACCGTGGAATGAGCCCTCACAGCCACAGGTGAAGGCAAACTGCGCACCTGATAGGCCATGGTTCCAAAAGTTGTTGAGATCTCCTCCACTGTGCAGACTTCGCCAAATAAACTCTGAGAGCCCTAACCGGGCAGAGTAGGTGAAGTCTCCCTTCTTCCGCCGTCACGTGAGGCGGAGAATGGAATGCCTGCAGAACCAAGGACCTGACCACCCTTGATGGGACCTTAGGCACATAGCCCGGCCTAGGGTGTAAGATGGCTTTTACTCCGCCCGGGGCAAACTCCAGGCAGGTTGGCGTTACAGCCAAGGCCTGGAGATCTCCCACTCTCCTAAGAGAGGTAATGGCAAGGAGAAAAGCCACCTTAAGGGTCAGGTTCTTTGGTTCAGCTGACTCCAATGGCTCAAAGGGGGCCTCAGCCAGCCCTTTGAGAACCACTGCCAGATCCCAAGTTGGAACTCTGGAACGAGCCGCAGGCCTCATCTTCCGAACCCCACGGAGGAACTGTACAACCAGCTGGTGCCTACCCAAAGGCCCATCACCCATAGGAGCATGGAAAGCCGCAATGGCAGCCACATACACCTTGAGTGTGGACGGGGTCAGACCCGCAGAGAAGCGATCTTGGAGGAACTCCAGCACTGAATGCCACTGGGCAGTTAACTGGGTCCACCTCACGCTCCCTGCACCAAGTGGAAAATACATTCTACTTGAGGCTGTACAGTCTCCTCGTAGACGGAGCCCTGGAACTGAGTAAGGTCTCTATCACCTCTGCCGACAGGCCAGCCTCTAGGTACCAGTCCCCCTCAGGGGCCAGACCCAAAGGTTCCAAATCTCCGGGCGGGGGTAAAATATTGTGCCCGCCGCCTGAGATAGGAGATCCCTCCTCAGCGGAATCTGCCACGGATGACCTGCCAGCAGAGCTATGATATCCGAGAACCACACTCGAGTCGGCCAACGGGGTGCTACCAGAAGTAGGCTGACCCCCTGTCGACGGACCCTCTCCGGGACTCCCGGGATGGATGCGTGAGGGAAAACCACAGTGGACAGTGGGACGTCTCTCGAGACGCAAACAGGTACACTTCCACTGGGCCGAACCTCTCGCCTATGGCCTCCACCACCTCTGGGTGGAGTCGCCACTCCCCGGGCCTCAGC
The DNA here is from genome assembly GCF_949357685.1 of Gobio gobio. Lineage (NCBI taxonomy): Eukaryota > Metazoa > Chordata > Actinopteri > Cypriniformes > Gobionidae > Gobio > Gobio gobio. The sequence goes on from NC_137120.1 coordinate 28,036,701, forward strand.
CCCTGCCTCGACAGGATGTCTGCTCCCTGATTCTGGAACCCTGGGACATACATTGGCCTGATGGACAACAGTTTCCCTTGGGACCACAGGAGGATCTGATGCGCCAGTCTGCATAGAGGGCGCGACCTCAAACCCCCCTGATACTGCGCCCCAACCAGTGAGGGAGGCATCTGTTGAAACGGATTTCCGGCAACAGGACGCTCCCAACACTGGCCCCTGGGACAGAAACCAAGGTTTCTTCCATATGACTAGGGAACGAAGGCCACTGCGCGTTACCCTGATCATACAGAATGGATTTCCCCTCAAGGAAAGCCACCTGGTTTACTTCCGTATCAGGACATGGTGGCCGCGGAGGTCCGGGAAAAAGCTCCTCAGAGCTTTGTAGACCGCCAGCATTTCCAGGCAGTAGATGTGCCAGGAGAAATGCTGGGTCTCCCACAGACCTCTCGCAAAGCGGCCGCCATGACCACGTCCCAGCCAGTGAGGGAGGCGTCTGTTGAAACGGATTTCCGGCAACATGACGCTCCCAACACTGGCCGCTGGGACAGAAACCAAGGTTTCTTCATATGACTAGGGAACGAAGGCATCTGCGCGTTACCCTGATCATACAGAATGGTTTTCCCCTCGAGGAAAACCCCCTGATTCCCAGCCACCACTGTAAGGGTCTCGTGCAGCAGGCCAAGAGATATTCTGTTGGACGCAGCCGCAATGAGCCCCAGCTGTCCTTAAACTGCTTCACAGGGATGCTGTGGCCTAGCTTCATTTTAGAGACCACTGCCCGTATGGACTCGATATGTGTGGGAGACAATTGTGCCCATAACGTAGAGAGTCCCATACGACTCCCAGGAACACAGTTCTCTGAGAAGGCATCAACACGCTACTGCGTGTCTCAACCCCAAGCACTGAGAGCAGCCAAGGACGACACCTCAGTGCCGAACAGCTGCTACTGCGAGGGGAAAGGGCTAGGCCGCCTGGAAGAACCCGATATTGGTACGCTTTGCCCCCAAAAGCAAACCTCAGGAACTTCCTTTGACACAGAAGGATGGATACAGGGAAGTATGCGTCCTCTTCAGACCCATCGTGAACGACCAGTCCTCAGACTGGATCTGAATCACAATGGAGGAATTGCTAAGCATCATGAATCTGAATCTCCTCAGAGAACGATTCAAGTACCTCAGATCTAAAGTTGGACGCAACTCGCCATCCTTCTTAGGAACTATGAAGTTCCGGCTGTAGAACCCGGACTCCCTGTCTGGCGGAGGAGCACATTCTGTGGCCTCCCTACCAACATGGAGTGAACTTCCTGTTCCATTACCCGAACCTGCCCAGGCACCACTGCCATCCAGACCACCCCACTGAACTTCGGGGGAAGGTAACCGAACTGCAGTCTGTATCCCCTTTTCTACAGTCGCAGGCCCCAAGCTGATATATTCGTAGGCATAACCATGCGCCGAGATAATCTGCTAAGGGAACCAGCCTCTCGAGGCCGGCCTCGGGTGTCAACCGAGCCTCCTCCCCGACCCCATGAAGTGGCCAACCGGCAGGGCACAATCGAGGAAGATTTTTGGTGTGCGTACGCGTTTGCTGGACCGCCGCAAGTCTCGCTAGAGGCGGCTGGTGCAGTGCACGTGCGCGGGGAAGTGTACTAGACGGCGGGAGCACAGCATCGATTCCCGAAAACTCCACAGGGGAGACGACCTCGATCGCTCCTACCCGGGAGAGGGGGCTGGCCAGCAAGGGCCTCATCTAAGGGAGCAGCTCGACAGGGCCGCAACACTAGGGCGGACACTGCGATTAGCAATTGCCTGAAACTGATGTGTCCCGCAGGCCACAAGGCGGCGAGAACGACATCAACTTCAGGAGGGCTCCATCTTAGATGAATATCCAGACAAGTCAAACACGCTTGGGTGACAGAATTAAAGTATCCAACTTATCAAAGTCAGATAACATGACACTCAATTCCTCGGAATTAAATGCCATCATAATCACCCAACCCATGCAACCTGGTCTGAATAATAGGCTGAATAAAAAATACATCTAACTCCTCAAAGTCAGATAATATTTTAATTAAATTCCTCGGAATTAAATGCAGCCACAATAAGGTGAAACATGGTCTGAATGATAGGCTGAATATCTAACTCCTCAAAGTCAGATCATATTTTATTTAATTCCTCAGAATTAAATGTAGCCCTAATCATCAGACGACACTGTTTTATTGTATTTATACGGACTCATAAACCACGCGTTGCCTCAGCAACGTGGTTCAAGCCGTCATAATACAATTGGCTTTCATCCCTCGAGAAAAAAGCCAAACAGTATCACACAATACGGTGAACCATGGTCTGAGTGACAGGCTGAATATCTAACTCCTCAGAGTCAGATCATATTTCATTTAAATCCTCAGACTTAAATGCAGCCATAATCATCAGGCGATACTGTTTTATCATACTATACGGACTCGTAAACCACACGTCGCCTTAAGCCAACCAGTAACCCATGCACAACGATTGCGTGTGTTCACTTTGATTGCAGACCCATAACCTGCGCGCTGCAAGATTGAATCTTGCATATAAGAAGTGCTTATAACTTCGACTGCCTCGATGCTGAGCACGTCTAATTCCTCAGAATCAGACCGCTCAAGCATCGGGTCCTCCGCCCCGGGGGAAGAAGCCGCAGCGCGGGCTTCCACGCAGGGAAGGAGAACATCTGAACTGTCAGACAAAGACTGGGAAGATGCCTCAGCAGTCCCAAGTCTCACTGACATGTCCATCCGTGAGCCTCATCACCTGCCTCGCCGCACCGCCTCGGCGGATGCGGGACCGATCCACGGGACTCACGGGGCTGGCCGGCCTCAACGAACACGGCCAGCCGAGAGCGGAGCAGCCTGAGTGTCAGCTTCTCATAATGCTCGCAAGCGGCTCCCTCAAGAGCCGCCCAAGCATGCTGAACACCCAGGCACTGCACACACAGCAGGTGTGCATCCGAGCCCGACATGTAACGGGGACACGGGTGCACACACTGCTTAAACTCTCTTATCTTTTCCATCATTCACACACTTTTCGCTTTCACAACTGGACAATTCAACAGTAAATAGACGGACAATTTTGACAGAGAGCACTATGCTGAAGAGCAAGAACTGCCGACATTATGCGCCGGCTCCCCTTTTATACTTCCGGGTATGCCGTCACAGTTACGTCATCATGCACGCCAATCGGATTGGTTTAGTTTTCATTCAGACTTCAGATACGCTGATGCTTAGGGAGCATCCCCAAAGTGTCGTTCCGACGCAGTGAGAGTTCCCTCGAAAGGGAACTGCCCCCTTCTTTAAGATCTGCATTAATTACTCTTGTGTTAAAACCGAGCAAATCCCCAACAGATAAGGCATCTTATCTACAAAAATACTATGCAAGGTTTTAGCAAGAAGGATTGAAATTCATATACCCAAATTGATCCTATATGATCAAAATGTAATAATACTCGTAGAGTTTTAAACATATTATATAAAAAGCATAACACCAAAGACCATGCAATCCCATCCTTAGATGCTAAAAAGGCGTTTGACAGGATTGAATGAGGTTACCTAATTGAAACACTTAGAAGATATGGATTGGGAATAGAATATTTAAAATGGCTCAAACTACTGAACAATAAACCATTAGCCCAAGTTATAACTAACAGTACCATCTCAAAATGATTTAATTGGGCTAGAGGTACTAGACAATGCCCATTGTCTCTTTTATTGTTTTTGTGTGCAGTCGAACCATTGGCAATGACTATTAGAAAGAGCCCAGATATAAAAGGTGTGAAGATAGGAGAGAGGGAGCATTGCATATCTCTATTCACAGATTATATTGTTTTTGTAACGTAACTGCTCTGAGACAGAAGGTTGAGGATCCAAGGGTAACCCACAATCGTAGTCAAAAACAGGCAAAAGGTCATACACAGGCAATCAGTCCAATCAGGCAAACAAGACAGGAGAGACAGGCAAACGGGTAATCCACGGAACAGGCAAGAAATCCAAAACCAGAGACATGAAACCAGGGAAACCACTCAGAAATGCAGTTTACAACAAACAAGACATCACAGTGAATGACAGAGCGAACATGGTTTATATAGGCTAGGGGTAATGGGGTAATGAGGTAATGAGACACAGGTGCAAACAATGAGTGATGATGAGTCTGTGCAAAGGATTATGGGTAATGTAGTCTTTGATGGAATGACAGTCCGGGTTGGAGTGCCCTCTGGTGGTGATCACGGGCACTCACACTGGTGAATTGTGAAATTCTAACCAATTTGAAGAACCCTATCCCTGCACTGGTCAATATAGGCCTACTGGGGAAATTTGGAAGATTCTCTGGTTATAAAGTCAATAAAAATAAAAGTATTCTGTTATTACTAAATGACCAGGAAAACCCCTGTAGATTATACACAATTTAAAAATGCAACGGATGGTTTCACTTATTTAGGGATTCAAATAACATCATCATATCATATAAATGATATTGTCCCCTCTAATTATGACCCGCTATTAAAGAGAGTTATGGAAAATTTGGATAAATGGGGTGCAATGCCCATTTCCTTAATAGGCCAAATAAGTGTAATCAAAATGTCAGTCTTACTTAAATTAAAGTAATTTAAATTTCTATACCTTTTTCAGTCTATTCCTCTACCACTACCTGCTGCTTTCCTCTCCACTTCCACTAAAGCCATTACAAGATTCATATGGAATAATAGGCGCCCTCGACTACGTTTATCCCTTCTCTACCTACCATATGATCAAGGAGGGCTTAAAATACCAAATATAAAACTATATTACTGGGCAGCACAGCTTCAAACAGCAATATTTTACTTTTTTATTTTACAGACCACCCTGCTTGGATCGATATTGAGAAAGATGAACTACCACTCCCTTTACAGTCATTTATATTCTCAGCACAAATTAAAATACTTAAAACGTCCACTCTTAACCCCTTTCTCAGAAATACCATATCAGTTTGGCATGAGGCCCATTCCTTTTTGGAGGAAACAATATCTATATCTCCTTTTTCACCAACAAGGGGCAACAACAAATGTATACCTGGAATAAAGGATATGGTGTTTAAAAAAAGGCTGTTGAAAGGAAAATGCATGATAAAAAACGTATATGTAGGAGGTACACTCATGACCTTCCAACAGTTGGTCAGATAATATACACTTCCGCAAAAGCATTTTAAATATATTCAAATTAGGAGTAACATATATTCCAAAATTAAAAGAACCTCAACTCTCTACTTTAGAACAAATTACTCTAAATCATATGAATGATAGAGTAATGCTTTCTATGTTTTATAAGACATTATTGTCTGGATCAAATGAGAGCTCCCAGGCATACCTATCAGCATGGAAAAGAGATCTCCAGGTGGAGATCACTGTGGAGGAATGGGAGCACTCCTGCCTCTTAGCTCAAACTCAATCCATCAATACTAGATGTAGAATACTACAATATAAATGGATGTTTAGGACATATATTACCCCAGTTAAACTGCATAGGATCAATTCTAACATACCAGACAATTGCATAAAATGTAATGATGAAACTGGTACATTGTTTCATTGTATGTGGCAGTGTAAAGAATTACAGGTGTTCTGGAATGAGGTTTTGGATATGATTTCTGAAATGACTGGAGAGAATATCCCTTTGGACCCTAAACTATGTTTATTGCATATATATCCTGGAAATGGAAAAATATGAAAGCTTATAGATTTTAGCTTAGTGGTGTAAGTGTATTCTGTAACTGTATCATTTTATATTCTGAATTGTTCATGGAGGTTTTACAACAAAATCAATAAATTCAGAGTGAAAAAAAAGTGAGGTGCCATGCTCAATGCAGTCTACTGCTATTGAATACTTTACAGTTTTCCGTTTTTGGTTGCACTCATACTTTTTCTTCATGTGTTTAAAAAAATTACTTGCATTAACAAAGTAAACTGTAAAACTGTCCACAGATCACTCCACATCTAGTTCCAAAGTTCATTTAATGTTATTTCACCAGTCTTTAAATAAAATGAATAAACTAATATGGACTTTAACAAGTTTTTAGATTAAGGGCCAGGGTAACCTAACCCAAAACTGATAGCGAAGATTTGACTTCAAGTCAGGGCTATTGAATATGTTTGCTGTAAATTACCTCCATAGACTGTTGCTTTAGCATTATTTTATATGATAGAATTAAAAAGATATTATATATATATATATATATATATATATATATATATATATATATATATATATATATATATATATATATATATATATATATATATATGTGTGTGTAATTTTTTTATTTTTTATATTATATAAAATAATGATCCTATGCAGGCTAACTGGGGTAATATATGTCCTAAACATCCATTTTTTGTAGTATTCTACATCTAGTATTGATGGATTGAGTTTGAGCTAAGAGACAGGAGTGCTCCAATTCCTCCACAGGGATTTTGGAATATATGTAACTACAAATTTGAAGATATATTATATATATTATATAATAGTTATATATATTATACATAATATTATATATAATTTGAAGATTATATATATATATATATATATATATATATATATATATATATATATATATATATATATATATATATATATATATATATTTATATATATATATATATATATATATATAAACAAATGATCAGCGTGATTTCACTGTGGACATTGGATGAAGAATGACATAATGACAGGCCAGGGTAACCTAACCTTTACTGATATTTAAGTTCAAATAAGTTGACAGAAGTCTCGTCTTGTGTACAATTTGATGTTAAAGACATCTGTTAATAATTAATTTAAGAATTAATACTTGGTCAGCAATAAACTACTATAAAAGGTATATTTCTCTGAGGAGCTCTTCACAAACCATCAGCCATGAGAGTTGTTGTGCTTGCCCTCGCTATAGCCCTTGTGGGTAAGTCAAAATATATTTATACATATTTTTTTTCTTCTCTCTCTTTTTAGCTCTTTGGAAAAACTTTGGAATCTCTTGAAAACAGAATTTTAAAAAAATTTATAGATATTGTTTTCTGTTTCTTTCAGCGAGTCAACAGATCAACCTTGGTAAGTAATGTGATTTGGCAAATGAGTTTTAAGTGGTAATTTAGATTGCATTATTGCTTAAAAGTAATGACCATACGAATTGACTCAAATCAAAAATACTGTACACTTTTCAGTTCCTGAGTTTGCCCTTGACAAGACCTATGTGTACAAGTATGAGGCTCTGCTCTTGGGTGGTCTTCCTCAAGAAGGTCTGGCCAGAGCAGGTATTAAAATCAGCAGCAAGGTTCACCTCAGTGCCGTGACAGAAAACACCTTCCTGATGAAGGTAATGACCATTAAGAACTGTATACATTGTAGATGTTCAACACTGAGAGAAAAAATGTGTGACCAAGCACAGGCTGTTTAAAGCAACAATTCCCTCATTTAAAATTAAAATGTTCCCTTACAGCTCATGGATCCTCTACTTCACGAGTATGCTGGCATTTGGCCCAAGGATCCATTTGTTCCTGCCACTAAGCTCACCTCAGCTCTGGCTGCTCAGCTTCAGATTCCCATCAAGTTTGAGTATGCTAATGGTGTGGTTGGAAAGGTATTCGCCCCTGCAGGAGTCTCCCCTACTGTACTGAACCTGCACAGAGGAATCCTCAACATCCTTCAGCTCAACCTCAAGAAGACCCAGAACATCTATGAACTGCAAGAGGTGAAATAGTGATCCTAGTACGTTTTTTATCTATATTGAGTTCTGCAATCTAATTTTTTATTTGTCCATCAAGGCTGGAGCTCAGGGAGTGTGTAGGACCCACTATGTCATCAGTGAGGATCCAAAGGCCAACCACATTATTGTCACCAAGTCTAAGGATCTGAGCCACTGCCAGGAGAGAATCATAAAGGACGTCGGCTTGGCATACACTGAAAAATGTGTTGAATGCACAGAGGTAATTGAGAGATTTTCTAAAATATTTAATGAAAATGCCAAGTGGAAAATAGTCATAGACCTTTATTTCAACAGAGGGTCAAGAGTCTGATTGAAACTGCATCTTACAACTACATCATGAAACCAGCTGCTGCCGGTGTATTGATCGCTGAAGCAACAGTTGAGGAAGTGCATCAGTTTTCACCCTTCAATGAGATTCATGGTGCTGTCCAGATGGAATCAAAGTATGATTGATCCTCTCTGAGATTTCTCTCAAAATATGAATTAACACAATTACTACGATTTTTCATTATCTTTAAGGTTACTTTGAAATTTCAGAAATAATTATTTCTTTCAGACAATCCTTGACCTTTGTTGAGATTGAGAAGACCCCTGTTGTTCCAATCAAAGCTGATTACTTGACCCGTGGATCCCTGCAGTATGAGTTTTCAACTGAGATTCTTCAGACCCCCATTCAACTCTTGAAGATCAGTGATGCACCAGCCCAGGTATAATTCGTTACCAAAAACCTTTAAAGATCTCCAAGTCAAAACCCTTGATCTATGATGAAGATGTTAACTGAGCACTGCCTTTACTCTTTCTAGATTATCGAGGTCCTAAAGCACTTGGTTGCAAACAATGTTGCCATGGTCCATGATGATGCTCCACTTAAGTTTGTTCAGCTCGTCCAGCTCCTGCGTGTTGCCACCTTGGAGAATATTGAGGCTATCTGGAATCAGTTCAAGGACAAACCAGTTTACAGGTACAATTTGTGAGCAATAAGTTAATAGGAATATAGTTAAAGGGCATTTTTTTTATTATGATTATATTTTAAACAATGAATCTGTTAGGCGCTGGCTTCTGGATGCTCTTCCTGCTGTTGGCACACCAGTCATTGTAAAATTCATCAAGGAGAAGTTCCTGTCTGGTGAACTTACCATTCCTGAGTTCATTCAGGCTCTTGTGGTTGCTCTGCAAATGGTCACTGCTGATTTGGACACTATCCAGATGACAGCTGTGGGTAGATTTTACCATACTTAAAGTGCTGTTATTTAATTCTTACCTAAATTAAATTAATAATTTAATCTGTATTGTGAAATTAATTGTATTTTGCTTTAACAGAGTTTGGCTATGCACGAGAAAATTGCCACAATCCCAGCTCTGCGTGAAGTCGTCATGCTTGGATATGGTTCCATGATTGCCAAACACTGTGTTGCAGTTCCCACTTGCCCTGCTGAGCTCCTCAGGGTAAACACCTCGAGCCCTCCAAAAACTTCTGTCAGGGACTTAATCTTTGATATTTTTCTAACTGTTTGTGCCTCAAACTCCTCAGCCCATTCATGACATTGTGGCAGAAGCAATTTCCAAGAATGACATTCCTCAAATCACTTTGGCTCTGAAAGTTCTGGGCAATGCTGGTCACCCTGCCAGTCTTAAACCCATCATGAAGCTCCTACCTGGACTGAGAACTGCAGCTACTTCTCTGCCTCTTAGAGTCCAGGTTGATGCCATCTTGGCCCTAAGGAACATTGCCAAGAAAGAGCCTAAACTGGTAAGTGTCAGACATTGTAGGAATTACATTTTTTTGTTGTTGCACATATTCTTCCAATAATAAAATAAACGTATTTCCTTCCTCAGGTTCAGCCAGTGGCTCTGCAGCTTGTATTGGACAGGGCTCTCCACCCTGAAGTGCGTATGGTTGCTTGTATTGTGTTGTTTGAGGCCAAGCCCTCAGTGGCCCTTGTCTCCAGTCTTGCTGGTGCTTTGAAGACTGAGACTAACATGCATGTTGCAAGCTTTGCCTATTCCCACATCAAGTCCTTGACCAGAATCACTGCACCTGATATGGCATCTGTGTAAGAAAAAAAATATTTCTCATATCGTTTACTTCATCTCATCAAATGAGAACAAGCCAGAAGTAAACCTGATTGTCCATTTCAGTGCGGGTGCAGCTAATGTTGCCATCAAGCTCATGAGCCGCAAGCTGGACAGGCTTAGCTTCCGTTTCAGCAGAGCCCTTCAGCTGGACTTCTATCATAGTGAGTCTTGCAATTTTTATAAGAAAGCTAAAAAAAATTGTATCTTGGGTGTTTTTTAATATGTGTTAAAAAATCTCCTTACATGAAAGATTGCATTTATTCTTACCTCTGTCCCTGTGCAGCTCCTCTTATGATTGGAGCTGCTGGTAGTGCCTACATGATCAATGATGCCGCCACCATCCTGCCCAGAGCTGTTGTAGCTAAAGCACGTGCTTACCTGGCCGGAGCTGCTGCTGATGTTCTTGAGGTGGGCCAGTCAATACTTTTAAAACAAAATCTAATTCATGGTTTTAAAATGTTTTCAGTCTTCACTCAGTTGATTCTCTCAAACAGATCGGTGTGAGAACTGAAGGAATCCAGGAGGCTCTTCTGCAATCTCCTGCTGCAGATGAAAGTGTAGACCGTATCACAAAGATCAAGCGCACTCTGAGAGCAGTAAGTTCATGTATAGTGTATTGTATAATTTTTTACTTTTACATAAAATTATAAAAATGACAGGCAAAATGTATATTACTTCTCTGTTTTAACCCTTTAAGCTCGCCAATTGGAAGACCTTGCCAACCAATCAGCCCTTAGCTTCAGCCTATGTTAAATTACTTGGACAAGAAGTGGCTTATTTCAACATTGACAAGACCATCATTGAGGAAGCAATACCGGTAATTTGTTGTAGTTTATGTCTCCTCTTTCATTACCATATTTTTTTTAGATCTGTCTCACAAATAATTCTTACAAATAGAATTAAGTTTCTCATAAACTCTATTCACAGATTGTCACTGGACCCAAACCACGTGAAATGTTGAAGGCTGCCCTTAAAGCTTTGCAGGAAGGAATTGCCATTCAGTATGCCAAACCCCTGCTTGCATCTGAAGTGCGTCGTATCTTGCCAACAGCAGTTGGTGTGCCCATGGAGCTCAGTTTGTACACTGCTGCTGTCGCTGCTGCAAGTCTCAATGGTATGTTATTTCTTAAAATTTGTCATCCTTTCCTTGGATATGAGGGTGTCACTTCAAAGTTTGATGTTGTTCTGTTCATCCTTCTAGTTCAGGCCACCATTACACCTCCTCTCCCAGAGGCCATTGAGACTATGACTCTTGAGCAGCTCAAGAAGACTGATGTTCAACTCCAAGTTGAAGCTAGACCAAGGTACACTTTTGCAGCTACATTCATGAAGATGAGATACAATGTACATAACAACAGTTTTACAAACAATCTCAACAATCACAATTGCAAACCTTATTCTTATTTCAGTGTTGCTCTCCAGACCTTTGCTGTGATGGGAGTGAACACTGCCTTCATCCAAGCTGCTGTTATGGCAAGAGGAAAGATCCGTACTATTGTCCCTGGAAAAGTGTCTGCAAGAGCAGACATTCTCAAGGGCAACTACAAGGTGGAGGCTCTTCCTGTTGAGCTTCCTGAACACATTGCTGATGTGAGGTAATGCAATCTTAGTCAGGCCAATGTAGCAAACATTTTGAATGAATTCATAAACAATTCAAAAGGTTTCTGAAAGTGATTTATGACCCACCTTTTTCTTGCCCTACAGCTTTGAAACTTTTGCTGTGGTCAGAAACATTGAAGAGCCCACCGCCGAGAGAATTGTGCCCTTAGTACCTGAGGTGGCCTTGCAAAATGCCCAGACTCCTGCTTATTATTCGGTAAACTTTGAACACACATGATGGTTATGTGTTAGTATGCAGAGCATTCATTTTGTTTAAGTTTTAAAATAGCAAGGCTTGTTATAATATCTAATTATTCTTTTCAGTCCTCTGAAATACCAGATGAGACTCCTGTGAGATCTGCTGCTCCATTTCACAAGACTCTTTGTCTTGCTGTCCCATACATTGAAATCAAGGGGTGCATTGAGGTGCACTCTCACAATGCTGCTTTTATCAGAAATACTCCCCTCTTCAACATTATTGGACAGCACTCAGCCCGTGCTGCACTGACAAGAGGTATTATTTCAGAGAAAATGACATTGATTAAACTCAAATATTTTCAGACAACATAATAATTGTCCTTTTGGCTGTAGCTGAAGGTCCTGCAGTTGAAAGACTTGAGCTTGAAGTCCAAGTTGGTCCTAGAGCTGCTGAGAGGCTCCTTAAGCAAATCAGCCTCATTGATGAGGAGACTCCAGAAGGAAAGGCCTTCCTGTTGAAACTGAGGGAAATCCTGGAGACTGAAGATAAAAATGTGAGCGTCTCTTCTGAAAGCAGCAGCAGAAGCAGCAGAAGCAGCAGCAGCAGTCGCAGCAGCAGCAGTTCAAGCTCCTCCATGTCCAGCTCTCGTATGAGTAAGGTGAGGATATGTCAAATGTACTGTGTTGGTTAGGTAGACAATATTTGTCATAAATATTCATTTATACTTCATTTTTAATGTATTTTCAGACTGCCACTATCATGGAGCCTTTCAGGAAGTTCCACAAAGATCGGGTAACTAGTCTAAAACACATCTGTTAAAAATCTTGTTTCTTTAGATCATCAATTATCATGTCTATAATGATTTTTGCTTGCAGTTCTTGGCAGCCCATGGCGCCTCAAAGGCAGTAAGCAGTGGAAGTGCTGCCTCTAGCTTTGAGGCTATCCAGAAACAGGTGAATCAATTAGTGTTATGTGTTTGTTCATAATAACATAAAATCCAAATGTGAAATTTTGAACTAAAATCCACTTGAATTGATTATGATTTATGGTTTCAGGCTAAGTTCCTCGGAAATGCTAGTCCACCTGTTTTTGCTGTCATTGCCCGTGCTGTGAGAGTTGACCACAAGCTGCTGGGCTACCAACTTGCTGCTTACTTTGACAAGCCAACCGCAAGAGTGCAGCTCATCGTTTCCTCCATCGCTGAAAATGACAACCTGAAGATCTGTGCTGATGGTGCCCTGCTGAGCAAGCACAAAGTCACTGTAAGACTGGAACTTGAGTGAATCTTTTTTTCTTTTTAAAATAATAATTTTCAAAAAATTACCTAAATGAATTTCTCAAGTGAAATTATTGACATCAATACCATTCTTTGGACACAAATGTCCTTTTTCAGGCCAAGGTTGCTTGGGGTCAAGAATGCCAACAGTATGCAGTCATTGCTAAAGCTGAAGCCGGTGTCCTGGGCGAATTCCCTGCTGCACGTCTAGAGCTGGAATGGGAGAGGCTGCCGGTTATTGTCACCACCTACGCCAAAAAGTAATGTTCAGCAACACTGAATGACAAATTCATAGAGTTGAAAATGGCACTTGTTTAACCTGCTCTTCTTTATGCATCCCTTCACATTTAGGTTGTCTAAGCACATCCCCATGGCGGCTCTCAAGGCGGGATTCAGACTTGAAAGAGCAACGAACAGTGAAAAAGAGATTGATCTGACTGCGGCCTTACCAAATCAGAGATCCTTGAATGTCATTGCTAGGATTCCTGAGGTGAAATAATTTTCCTTTAAATTTTGACTCACACAGAGATATAATAAGGAAATACAAATAATATTTTTTTGTTCCTGTTTCTCTAGATGACACTGTCTAGGATGGATATTCCTCTTCCTGTCGCTGTTCCCATCAATCCAGACGGAACTCTTTCCATTCATATTGACGAGGACATTCTCTCCTGGATCCAGAAACATATCAAGGAAGAATAAGAAATAAATTATATTTTGAAAATGTGAGCTGTCATTATGTAAAATGTATTGTTCTTTGACAGTTTAATTAAATACATTAACAATGTTGAGATGTACAGTATATGGAATCTAATGCTAATAAATACCCTGCAAGTGTCAGAACTGTGTGAGCTGCTTTCATTTTACAATACCACTCAGTAAATGTTTTTTTGTAGACTTTTTTTGTTTCACAAATACTCACAATAAACAATTTGTGAAAGATAAATAATATTCACAGTGAAGGTGGGACCAAGTACAAATGCCGGCTTGTGGTCTTTTCTGATCCCGTTGCTCTTAATCAAAGTATTTTCTTCACCTTCACCCTGCTTTCATGTGATATTCAACAAATTGCACATAAAAGTTTATGATTGGGAAACTCCAACTGAATGTAATAAAAGTCTGACAAAGAAAGTCAGGATTTAATTTGGATCTTAAGTTCACACTAGGCCAATATTTCTCCACCAGCGGGACATTTCTTTTTTTACAATGAAAAGGCTAAAAACAACAAGAAACCCTTGTAACCCCCGTTCCCTGATGGATGGAACGTTATGTTGATTGACAAATGCCCAGCAGGCACCGGACGTCAATATGACGTCAGATTGACGTTGGACCCCAACGTCAGACAGATGTTGCATTTTGGTTGAAAATGAAAATCGGGTTGACGTCAGAACGCAACATCAGATTTACGTTGGGTTCTGACGTCAACCCGATTTTCATTTTCAACCAAATTGCAACGTCCGTCCAACGTTGGATGTTGACGTCAATCTGACGTTGGGTTCTGACGTCAACCCGATTTTCATTTTCAACCAAAATCCAACGTCGCACTATTTTAGTCGCATTATCTAAGTGCATTGTAGACATGTACACACCTTAATCTAACTATTAACGTCGTGTAGGAGTTTTCGCCGCATGACAAGACACACACACACACACACCAGGCACACACACCAGGCAAGTGCAGAGGGGAGGGCTTTGGGGGCTCGTATCAAAAGTATATAAAGTGCCCCTCTAAACAATCATCAATAATATTGTGACAAATAAAACAGAATTTGAATTATAATTAATATAACCGCGCATACAAAACAGTAACAATGCGCTCAAATTCCCGTTTATCTTTTACGCATCTTTTAGTCTCTAGTAAATGTCGTTGCCATGACTTGCTATGTTGCTATGGTGCGTGACTGCGTGTCTTGCTTGACTGCTCACTCCGACACGGCCTTCTCTATATTTTCTTTTCTTTGTGTTGTAATAATTCTGCTCATTGTAAAAGTAAAATACAATCAATTTAAGAACCTCATGCAATAAAGCACTGCTAGTAGCACTGACTATCGCCAAGAAAACAATCCTCATGAACTGGAAATCAAGGAACAAGGTAACACTTTACAATAACAGTACATGAATAATCATGTATTAATACATGAATTAATAGTTAATTAAACATGAACTCATGATTAGTGAAGATATGAACTAATCATGAACTCATGATTAGTGAAGATATGAACTAATCATGAACAAATGAGGAGCTATCATGAACTAAGACAGGAGTCATAAGGATTCATGCATGAATAACAGCAGCATTAATACATAATTAATGCATTAATTAGCATGTATGGTTAAACTAAATCAAACAGGCTCCTTAAGAATAAATAAGAAGTACTCTGACTCTGAATTAAACATGTGATTTAATACTGTCATAATTTAAACTGTAATAGCCTATTATAATCTGCTATGTGCAGCTTTGTGATTTTTAGCCATTTTTGTGAGCCATTAATTACACACATTTGTCTAATCAAACGTGGAAAATAGACTAATAACTATCACCGTTTTCAGATTTGTATAGTTCAATTAGGCTACGTTTAGTCACAGATAGTTTTCTTCCCGTAACTACAGTATGTAGGGTTTGTTTCTGGTGTTTCTCATTAGTTTGTTTCTTTGTTTCTCATTAGTTTGTTTCTTTGTTTCTCATTAGTGGCGCTCTCTGTGCTCCTAGCACGTTTGTTGTGTTCCTTCTGTATTGCTGGCATTTTCATCAAATAATATATGTCGACTACTTTGGTTAACCGAAATAATAATTTAAGACATGTTTTTATGATTGTTGTATTGGGATATTTCTGGAGGTGTGTACTTTAATTACCTGTATTTTTTAATTGTTTAAATGTAACTTATATGCCTCGATTAGCATTAGCCGGTGGATGCGCCCGGTTTTACATGTAAACATGCCTTATGTGGGTCTTTACAGGTATGTTTGGCCTTTCTTTTAAGTCCATATATGTTTAATTATATAAATATAAATAAAAGAACTAGCCTACAAATACTTTTTATCTTTGTTTTTTTTTTTGTACCAAGGGTGTAAAGGAATAAGGATTCTTAGTGTATATGTTTATTCATTTTGTAATGAATGAATTGTTAGTGCATCATTGTGTCATGACTTTACTTCAGGGGGCACGGCATTACTATCTCATGGTTAACTTACCATACACTAACATCAACTAATGGCTTGTTACTGTATGACTATGTCATGACTTTACTTGAGGGGGCACATCATGATTAATTCATTATTAACTAACCATACACTAACATCAACTCATGGCTTGTTTATGCATCATTGTGTCATGACTTTACTTGAGGGGGCACATCATGATTAATTCACTGTTAACTACTTACCAAATTCAGCTCATGATTTATCATAAACTTACTATCAAATACACATGTAACTAGTATAACTAGTATTCAGCCCAGTTAAGAGAATGGAGGTACAGTATCATCACGGCCTGTGTCTGGGTGGAGAGAGAACTGTACGGATCCCAGCAGACGATCCCTCACTTCCTGACTTTACTGCATGTTTCCTGTTTGGTTATTTTTTGGGAACTGATTTCTCAGAAACTGTTATAAGTCACAGTAGGTTTAGTTTGATGGGAAAGAGAATATCACAAAACAGACTGAGACCTTTTGAGATACAATTTAGCAGATTTAGTATTTTCAAACCTTATGTTTGATAAGGGTGATCAGTGAAAGTAATGAAAAACTATTCCTGTGGCTTTCAGTAATATTTATGATGAAACTTCTGATAAAAATTGTTTAAATTATGACAATAATACATTTTAAAATGTATTTCAAAGTCAAAATATTTGTTATTCATTCTGAGAAAGCCTGTTTGATTTAGTTTACCCATACATGTTAATTAATGCATTAATTATCAAACATGAACTAACATGTATTAATGCTGTTGTTATTCATGCATGAATCCTTATGACTCCTGTCTTAGTTCATGATAGCTCCTCATTTGTTCATGATTAGTTCATATCTTCACTAATCATGAGTTCATGTTTAATTAACTATTAATTCATGTATTAATACATGATTATTCATGTACTGTTATTGTAAAGTGTTACCAGAAACAATACACATATTACTCACTGGAAAAACTTGTTAACAGATTATATATCCATAGACAATCTATCATCTCCAAACTTAACCAATACTCGAGATACACCCTCCCTTTGGTCACCTTTCATCACCTACTTACAGTCCTGACCCTCTGTGCCTGAGATCCAAGTCACAACGTCAGATCCACACAATTCTCCACATCCACATGTAAATAGCCACAAACACTAGGGCGGAGGATGGTAGCTGGAACAATTATTATTATTATTATTATTATTATTATTATTATTATTATTATTAATCATTATTAATTACATATCAATAGAATCTCCCTCTCCCCTTCCTCCCTCTTCTATCTCCTTTTTTCCTAATAACTTTATTCTTTTCCCCCTCCCCTCTCTCTCTCTCGACTTCTCTCTACTCATCTCTATTCTGCCTGAGCCCCATGGATGGCTCGGACGGCCCGGTCCTGTCGGGTTGCCATGTTGGTTTGGTGTTGGTCGATCCGGTGGGGTATCTGTGGGTTCTGGGCCCCCATGGAGCGCCCTCCTCACTCGGACATGCACACACCTCACCCTGGTAGCACTCAACACGCCTTACTCTCTTTTAAATGCTCTACACATTATGTTGCACACATCTTACTTCCACCAATAACAAGAACAACAAAACAGACTAGGGTATGTGAGGTGCAGAGCTGCCAACTTTTCAAAAAAACTTAGAGTGAGATTTGGTGGGGCCAACCAAAATTTTGCCGCGAACAAAGCAAAAATTGCAACAAAAAATAAAATAAATAATAATATTATAATAATAGCTATATACACACACATCACAGAAAACACTCTCTCTGCATCAGCATTTGAATTGGGTAGTATTGGTTTTTGTTGTTGATTTCTTTTTTAGATAAGGTTGATAATTATTTCTATTAAGACAAAATGCATCTATATGACGCGTTGTATACAGTATATCCTATAGACACACACACACACACACACACACACACACATACATACATACACACAAATTTAAAGCACTATGTAGAGGCATGGTTTTAAATAGAACAAATTGATTATACATCAACCTACAGCTATACTTTTACAGGGAAGAAAAAGGAAAATAACTGTCAGTCCTGTCTGTTGCTCTTCTGTCTGTTGTGTGGTTCTTTTTTGCTGTGGCTGATCTAAAAAAACAGTGTTGTAGTAAAAACTACTTTGAGTAGTTAAGTTATATTCAAGCTACCCTTTTGAAAATAGCTACACTACAAGTTACTATCAAAAAGTAGCTGGCTGCATTGAAACCATGTTTCTTTTTCTTCTTCTTTTTTACAATGAGATTGTCACAAATAACTGAATAATTGTTCATGAAGAATGTTATAATATTTGGGGTTTCAAGCTTCATAATGCAATGAAATTATGATTTCAAAGAGTATAGGCATTCAGGGTTATTGGGACACTTTTCCCCAGTCATTTCAATGGAAAAAACTGTCAGAATCATTACACACAATACTCAAATATAGCCTATATCTCAAACTGGCTGCCCAAGTGCAAAATGGCTACAAATTTAACATCAGTGCAAGAACGAAATGTATCCAAATCAACTTTTCGATGCTGTTTGCGAACGTTCGTTGGAACTATAGTTTCGGGAAACACGACTCGTTTATGCTTATAATGACGGAACTTGTGACCATAGTTAGCGAACGACACTTTGGGGAAACGCACCTCTGAGCGTTTGTGTGCTGGGGGCCTGGGGGCCGGATGGCGCGCAGGGCCTTCCCTCTGCCGCCTCACCATGGTATACCTTGTGCGGGGGCCGGGGGGCACTGTGGCTATGTATGGGTGCCCTTAATCAGCCAGTCAATCAATTATTTCTATTTTTGTTTTTTTATTCCACTTATTTTTATCCTATGTAATGAAAATAACTAGGGTTTTTTTTTTCTTTTTTTTCTCCTCTGTAACCATCCTATGTGATCCAGCTTCCATCACTCCGGCCCAACAATAAGCCAGCATTACTCCTTATATACACCCACACACACACACACTAACACACAGACATTCCCACATACTCATTAAACCCCCCCCAACCCCGCAAGGCCACCACTTCTACATTCCCAGATCCACCATCCGTACTCAACTCCCAACTCATGTAAACACCTTAATCAGAATATTGTCTTATTCAGAGTAAGGTCAATAATTAGATTACTGCTGTCCATGTAAACGTAGTCACTGATTCAATGTTGATTCAGTGTTAAATAAGTGATTTAATTGTAGTTGAAAAAATATTGATTTTAAGCCCATCTTCATCTATTTTTCATCATTGAAATAACATTATTTCAGGGTGCAAACCTGACAAAAAAATCAATGTTAAATTTCAACATTGATTCAATTATATTTTAGTTTATGCATTAACATTGATTCAACGATGATTCAGTGTTGGTCTGCTATCTAGGTAGGTTTATGTTGAGGAGCTGAGACAGGGTTCTGTTCATTCAGCGGGGTAGTTCATGGTTGTGGCAGGAGGGACATAATATCTCTGTTCCCTCCATCAGGGAACAAGTGTTCCCTTTCGTTCAGTCACTACGACGTAACGTTAGTGACTAACGAATGGGGGTTTCGCTTAGAAGCCTATCATCTTCGAGCTTAGAGAAAACGCCCAATGGCGTGCCAATGCCATAGGGCATGCGGAATTTACATACGTAACTCCGCCTCACCGCGTGAGTATATAAGGAAGTACGTGGCAATATCGCATTATGTTTCTGCTTTCGGAGCCAAGAGAACCTACCTCTCCACTCCTACAGCCTTCTGAGACTCTGTCAGCTTCTTTGAGACGAGCAGCTTTCCAGTCAGTGTTGGTGTAACGGCGCGTTCCAGTGATCGCATACTTCCTGCCTGCTGATCTGCGCAGTGGTCCGTTTGACAGCTGGTGTGTGTTTCCCTGGGCGCTTCGGCATCGACTGCGAGGCTTTCCTCTCACAAAAAGAGCTTGCGCGTGACACGTCTTTTTCAAGACGGCTCGCCCGTGCACTTCCGGGTGCGATCGATTTCCGCTGCTGTCTTTGGGCGCATTCACTGCTCAACGTGTTTGGGCTTCAGCACGTTCGGGCAGTGTTTGCGGATGTGTCACGTTTCCATTGCGGGAACGTGACCATCGCGATGTCGCGGTCGAGACTCAATGATCTCCGTGAGGAGAGAGAGTCCCCTCTGCCACACCCCAATCTACCGTCCCCGAGTGAGATGGTACTTTGGCTGGTGGCCAGGGTGACCTGAGGGCGATGCTGTGGTATTAAGAACCCCGACGATCATTCCTCGGGCCACGCCCCCCTCTCGCACATCGCTTCCCGCGAGTGATGGACTGAAACAGCGACCCGTCTCTGACGCCTCGTTCGTTCAGTTCGCGCTCCGGATAGCAGTGAGATGTCGATCGCCGCATCCCAAGGTGGGCTGGAGTCCTTTGGGGATGACTATTAGGTTGTGCTCCGCCTCCGGGTGTGTCAGCACTGCCTGATCCGACCTAAAGTTGACAGCCATGTTATCTCGGGCAGCCGCAAGTCTCGCGCTGGTGTGGAACTCCGCCCAGTCGCGAGTGCTTGTGGTTGCGCGATTGGTTTTTGGGGGCGGCACCCGACAGCTGTTGGGCCCCGCCCCCAATGCCTTTCGCTCCCGAGGTGCATGAGGAGGTCACGCGGTCCCGGAAGTCCCCGTGCTTCCCGCGACCGTTTGGTGGCCTCCTCCGCCTTCTCTGCCCTTGATGGGGCCGCGGCCTAGGGTACACTGGGGCCCCCTCCCCCCCACTGTTGAACTCTCTGTTGCGCACTACGGTGTCCACAGAGGGCTTTGACGTGGCGTGGTGTGGCTGTCCTAAGCACCCTCCCAAAGCCTGTGGGCTCGTCTACTTTGGTGGCGTGGTCCTGCAGAGCTACAGGCAGGCCGCCGCCCCTTTGCACATGCACAAGGAGTCGTGGAGCCGACCCAGGGCTCTTCAATGAGCTGCGTGCCGCAACTGATCCCGCCCCCGGGCGGTGAAGGTGGCCACACGCTCCCTGGGTCGGGCGATGTCCACAGCTGTGGTCCGGGAGAACACCTGGCCTTACCTGGTGATGTGTAGGACGTTGAGCGGGCCCGCCTCCTCAACTCACCCATATCCCAGGCTGGCCTCTTCGGCGGCGCGGCTGAGAACTGCGCCCAACGGTTCTCGGCCGCCCCAGAGCAGACTGAGGCTGTAACACGTACTGCCCCGGCGGCCAGCTGCTGCACCAGCCGCCGGCTCAGTCGCCTCAGTCCGCTCGCCGCCGAGGGCGCCCTCCCTCCTACGGCCCGGCCCCAGCAGCAGCCTTCACCTGCGCCGCGCCGTGGAGGTGGTTGAGGATGTCGCCCAGTCCGGTCCCCAGACTGGTTAAACGCCAGGCTGGAGGTGGACAACTCAGAGATGGGTTCCAGTTCTTCCCAGGGGATGGTAGCAGGGCCTCTCCTTCCCCCGGTGGAGGGCCAGGGGAAAATCCTTCCGGGGGCCAGCAGCGCTTGGGAAGAACTCATGTTCCTGTCTCTGAGGACCCAGAGACCGGTGATGACGGTGTGCGCCACCCACGGGTCCCGCCACTCGCATCCCTCTCTGTCGCCAGCCTCCTGGCAGAGCAGACCCCAGTGGAACGCGCGTCCTTCCCTGGTCTCCTCTGTCAGGACGCAGCCGCTAACCGCACCCCCACACCGGGACGCCCAACAGCCTCCCTTGTCTGGGTCGGTAACGCTGCATCGCTGCCCCACTCCGGGTACGTCTGTAGTCTGAATGACCCCGCTGGTGCAGTTCCTGGGATTCTGGCTTCAGATTCCAGGGCTGTCCCGCTGGGTCGCGAAGACAATCAGGCGCGGCTACGCGATTCAGTTCGCGCAGGCTCCTCCCTGCTTCCGGGAAGTCTGCTTACTATGGTCGGGGCCAATGCCCCTGTCATACGAGCGGAGGTTGCCACCCTATTGGCGAAGGGTGTGATCGAGCCTGTCCCTCCAGCCGAGATGAAGTCCGGGTTCTACAGCCCCTACTTCATTGTACCCAAAAAGACCGGTGGGTTAAGACCAATCCTGGACCTGCGCATCTTGAACCGTTACCTACACAGGTTTCCGTTCAAGATGTTGACAGCCAACGCCTTTTCGAATGCGTTCGTCCGGTCGATTGGTTTGCAGCGATCGACCTGAAGGACGCCTACTTCCATGTCTCCTCCTACCTCGACCCAGACCGTTCCTACGGTTTGCTTTCGAGGGGCGGGCATGTCAGTACGCGGTCCTCCCATTCGGGCTATCTCTGTCCCCTTCGCGCCTACGAGCTCTCGCGGGTTCAGCCTCTCCCAGGAGAATGGAGACTCCATCCTCAGACGGTCCAGCTGATTGGGAACAGTTCGGGGACGCGCAGGTAGATCTGTTTGCCTCCAACGACTCTTCCCACCGCAGCCTGTTCTATTCCCTGTCCGAGGGCACGTTCGGCACAGATGCACTGGCGCTCAGCTGGCCGCGGGGCCTACGCAAATATGCGTTCCCCCCAGTGAGCCTACTCGCACAGCTCTTGTGCAAGATCAGGGAGGACAAGGAGCAGGTCCTTTTGGTCGCCCACTGGCACGGCCGGACCTGGTTCCCCGAACTCATACTCCTTGCGACAGCCCCTCCCTGGCCTATTCCTCTGAGACCGGACCTCCTTACTCAGAGACGGGGCACCCTATGGCACCCGCGTCCCGACCTGTGGAACCTCCACGTGTGGCTCCTGGACCTACGGTGGTCGCCACCATCACTTCCGCTAGGGCAGAGTCCACTCGGCATGCCTATGCGTTGAAGTGGAACCTCTTCGTCACCTGGTGCTCTTCCCGCCAAAGAAGACCCCTGGAAATGCCCGATCGGGTCCGTGCTCTCGTTCCTCCAAGAGGGGTTGGAGCGAAGGCTGTCTCCCTCCACCCTCAAAGTTTATGTGGCCGCAATATCTGCCCACCACGATCTCTTGGAGAACAAAAAGGTAAGTCAGCACGATCTGATCATCAGGTTCCTGAGGGGGGCGAGGAGACTGAATCCTCCTCGCTCTCCTCTCGTACCCTCTTGGGGCATCTCAGTAGTTCTAAGTGCTCTGCAGAGGCCTCCCTTTGAGCCTTTGCGGTCGGTCGATATTAAGTTCCTGTCGATGAAGACGGCTCTGCTGACCGCATTGGCCTCCATTAAGAGGGTCGGGGACCTGCAGGCATTTTTCGGTTGACGAAGCGTGCCTTGAATTCGGGCCGGCTACTCTCACGTGATCCTGAGACCCCGGCCTGGATATGTGCCCAAGGTTCCTACCACTCCCTACAGAGATCAGGTAGTGAACCTGCAAGCGCTGCCTTGGAGGAGGCAGACCCAGCCTTGGCACTGCTCTGTCCAGTACGCGCTCTCCGCGCCTACGTAGACATGACGCAGTGTTTCAGGACCTCAGACCAGCTCTTTGTCTGTTATGGTGGAGAGCGGAAGGGAAGTGCTCTCTCAAAGCAAAGGCTGTCTCACTGGATAGTGGACACCATTGTTTTGGCTTACCAGCAGCAAGGTCGACCATGTCCCCTTGGTGTGAGGGCACACTCCACTTGGAGTGTGGCCTCCTCTTGGGCTCTAGCGCATGGCGCCTCGCTAACAGACATCTGCAGAGCTGCAGGCTGGGCGACACCTAACACGTTCGCCAGATTCTACTATCTCCGAGTGGAGCCAGTGTCCGACTATGTACTCGCCCCCCCGAGGGGCCGGTAATGGGCCAGGCTCAGGTGTCTTCGCTTGCTCGCCACTCCACTCCACGGACTGGATACGTGCGATATTCTCCTCAGGTGAGCTCCCCGAGAGCCCTGAGCTCCTCCAGCACTGTCGACGCCGACATCAGTTCAGTCAGCCCTTCGAGCCCAGACCCTCATGTCCGGCCAGGTGCCCCGTGTGCATGGTTCCCCTCCGGCAACCCCCACACGTGTATTTCACCGTAAGTCTCCGTAGTGAGCGGGTTTCTTCCCTTGGCGTGTCCCCGCCACCCTTAGGGTTAAAAATCCACCTTCGGCTGGTACCCTAGAGTTTCCCATATGCAGCCCTTAGCGGGTCATATGTGTACTCTTAAGTCCTACCCACGGGTAGGCATCTTGGCATTCCCTCACTGGGATATGCTTCCCAGTGTACCTTGGTATTCCTGTGTTAAGTGGGAGTCCTTCGTCCGTACTAGTCTTACGACAGGGTACTCACACTTACGCAGGGCACTGGAAGACAGCTGAGTGGCGGGATTATATTGGGACCCCCATTCGTTAGTCACTAACGTTACGTCGTAGTGACTGAACAAAAGGGAACGTCTCGGTTACGGATGTAACCCTCGTTCCCTGAGGAGGGAACGGAGACGTAACGTCCCGTTGCCACATCAGCTGTGCTACCTGGAACGCAGGAGTTCAGTCTTGGCTCCTCAAGCAGGTAACATAATGCGATATTGCCACGTACTTCCTTATATACTCACGCGGTGAGGTGGAGTTACGTATGCAAATTCGGCATGCCCTATGGCATTGGCACACCATTGGGCGTTTTCTCTATGCTCGAAGATGATAGGCTTCTGAGCGAAACCCCCATTCGTTAGTCACTAACGTTACGTCTCCGTTCCCTCCTCAGGGAACGAGGGTTACATCCGTAACCGAGACGTTACAACAGTAACCAAGATGTTCCCTATCTGTCAGTCATTACGACCCCTATGGGATCCCTATGGAAAACGCCACAATCACTGAACTGTGTTACGAGTGTTGGCAATGCAGATGCTGGCAAGCTGTAACGTGCCCTTTTGGCAACTGCACTCTCAGTCGTAACCTATCCAGCGCTATTACATGTGTGAGCCAAAGATCTTAGTCCTCTATGCCTACGAGTTGAAAGGGATCCGGCTAGGGTTACTTAGCGGAATCCATACTAAGCCCTCTGCCGACACGACGGAACCGAGAAACGTTACAGACTCAGAATGAAATTTGCATTTCTCGGCCTTGATGAAAAGACGATTCTCTAAAAGGCGCTGTAACATGCATCGTGTGTGTTGGATATGCTCCTGGAGGACCAGGGCCGTTTGAAGGAATTTGGCAATTGCTTGGTTTGCCTGCCCATGGAGGATAAAAAAGATACAATCAAAATAGAGCTATAAACTCTTTTATTGCTAGATAATGGACAAACCTGGATTGACCCGATAAAAATTAATAATGCCTTTAAATCATATTATGAAAATCTATATAATTCTGAATGCTTAGATACCTCGGTAGACCAAAATAATTTTCTGAATGAAATTGAATTTCCCCAGTTGACAGAAAACATAAAACTAGATCTGGAAAACAATTGATCTATTGAAGAATTGATAGAAGCAGTACAAAATATGAGTAGCGGAAAAGTGCATGGGCCTGATGGCTTGTCGCTAGAGATTTATAAATAGTCTCGGTTACGTCTGTAACCTTAGTTCATTGAGTAGGGAACAAGACGCTGTGTCACCGCTTTGGGAATGCCTCTGCGTAATTGCGTCATGAAGCACGTATGTCATCAGTCCAATAGAGAGACGGAACGTCATAGGCGGGTGACGTCATCGACCGGAAAGTATAAAGCATCCCTGGAAACTCACGCCCATAGCTTCTGGAGAAGGATGAAGCAAGACGCTTGCGGGCATGCAGGGAGTATGGCTGGGTGATTCAGCGTCTCGTTCCCTACTCAGGGAACTAAGGTTACAGACGTAACCGAGACGTTCCCCTTCAAGGGAACTCGAGCTGCGTCACCGCTTTGGGAACGAGAATACCCACGTTCCCATAGGAGCTGGATGCCCGTCTGTGAAATTAGGAAGCGAGCACCCGAGCCCTCGGAGTAGTGTTAATGTCAAGCTCATAGAACCTGACGAAAGTGAGCAGTGAGGACCATCCTGCCGCATCACAAACATCCTGCAGGGAGGCCCCTGCCAAAAGAGCCTGAGAGGCCGCCATACTCCTAGTTGAGTGGGCCCGGACAGCCAAAGGAGAAGGCCCACTCAACATAAGAACATAAGCAAGTGAGATGGCCTCGACCACCCACTTGCTCATCCTCTGCTTAGAAACCGGCCCCCCTCTCGAGGGTGGCCCATAACACACAAACAACTGTTCAGATCTCCTCCACAGGGCAGCTCTGTGGACATAAGAATCTAATGCACGAACAGGGCAAAGCAGATTGAGTCTTTCCTGGTCTGACGTCACAAAGGGTGGAGGACAAAAAGCCTGAAGTACAATAGGTCTCTCAGGTTTAGTGGGATCTTTTGGAACATAACCCGACCTAGGAAACAGGAAGGCCTTGGCCATACCGGAAGCAAATTCCAAGCACGAAGGTGCCACCGAAAGGGCTTGTAAATCTCCAATTCTCTTCAACGAAGAAATAGCAAGAAGAAAAATGGTCTTTAGAGTGAGAAACTTCTCGGAAACTTCCTCAAGCAGCTCAAAGGGAGCCTCGGAAAGGCCTTGAAGGACAATAGCCAAGTCCCAGGCTGGCACCCTGGTGCGTACTGCAGGTCTCAACCTCAAGGTTCCACGGAGGAAACGAGTCACTAGAGGGTATCGCCCCAAAGAAACACCACCCAAAGGACTGTGGTAAGCAGCTAAGGCCGCCACATACACCTTTAATGTGGAGGGAGCTAACCCAGGGGAGAATCTCTCCTGCAAGAACTCCAGCACCGCGCTCGCAGGGCAGTTAACTGGATCCCACAGGCGATCTCTACACCATAAGGAGAAGAGTCTCCACTTCAGAGTGTACAGTTTCCTCGTGGAGGGAGCTCTAGAGTGTAGAATGGTCTCCACAACCTCAGCTGTGAGACCAGAACTTATGAGCTGGGTCCCCTCAGAGGCCAAGCCCACAGTTTCCACAACTCTGGGCGAGGGTGTACGATGACACCGCCCGCCTGAGAGAGGAGGTCCTCCCTGAGCGGAATCTCCTGGGGAGAGCCGTCGAGGAGAGACACAATGTCCGAGAACCAAACTCGGCCTGGCCAGAACGGGGCTACTAGCAGAAGACAGGACCCGTCCTGGCGCACTCTCTCTAGAACTCCCGGAAGCAGAGCGATCGGGGGAAAGCGTACAGGGGCAGCCTCGGCCACTCCTGTACCATTGCGTCCAGTCCGAGAGGAGCTGGAGAGAACCGTTAGAGAGAACCACAGACGACAATGAGTATTCTTGTGAGTCGCAAACAGGTCCACTTGAGCCCTGCCGAATTTCTCCCAGAGGAGCTCCACCACCTCGGTGTGGAGTCTCCACTCCCCGGGCCTCGGCCCCTGCCTCGACAGAATGTCTGCTTCCACATTCAACCGCCCAGTAGGGGTGTGCATTGGCACTGCCCTCACAATTCGATTCGATTACGATTCACCAGGTAACGATTCGATTCAATTCGATTCTACGATGCATTGCGATGCATCAAAATTCTACTGCACACAACAAGGCAAATTTTTAATCAGTCATGAGGCAATACAAGCAGTCAGATATTGAACAACAGATTGTATTGGCTGCTATGTGTGTATTATCACTCTCCTGTATCTTTGACATTAATGTCATTAAATTAACTAAAATTGAATGGTACAGGGTATTGGATATGGCATTTTCAAACCTGAAAAAGAAAACATAAATCACTGCTTTCAGTACTTTGAATTAGAAATGTTTCTCTTCTCTCTGCTTTAGAACCATTTTAAATTATATAGAGCAAAAATAACCAACTAAGCCAATTTTTTCCAGCAGTGAACATAAGTGTTTTTTTTTACACACAGTAAAAAGCTCTAAGACAGGGCACTTTATGAACTCCTGTGCAAATATTAATCCGTAAGTCACACTATTGTAACAACAACCACCACCCAGGCACCCAGCAATAAAAATATTCAGTGCAACACACACAGTAACGTTGACACTAGGGACTCGTCAATTCTCGTGCTTGATTTTAGTGTGGCAGGCGCGTTAGCAGGGCATAAGCAGCGCATATTTTTTTCGGCGCCCATGTTAACAGATTAGAGTATTCACATCGCACGCAGAGGCGGCACGGCAGTGCATCGCAGGAGCAGAAGCAGCAGTGCCGCGATCGTTTCGGCGCCGAGTCTATTTTTGCAGCGCTGCTCACACTGATTTAAAGCCACAGTGGATTGTTCTTGATCAAAACTGACCAGATTAACATGGAAAATAACACATTTCACCATGAAATCATGTAGTGAAGTGCCCAGTGTGTTTCACAATCACCATATGACATCCAGAGCTGTTAAAAAAATTTAAAACACAACACTGCCAGAAGTTTTTGCCCAAACTTCAAAAGCCTGTTTAAATGATTAAAACTAGAAGCATATATTCACTTTAATGTTAACTTACATTTATCATGTGAACTACTTATATACAACAAGTTATGCATGTGTGGTTGGGACAGAGGGGAACACGGTCGCATTTGCAGCATATGCTGCCCATAATAAATCAAAGCACGAGACAGACGCGGGCTCGGAGGAGAAGACCGGAAAATGTGACATAATGTACAATATTTGTCTGTATTTGCAAAATCTGCGCGAGACAAATGCTGCCAGTGTGAATCCACAATGGGGGCGCGGGCTCCGGCTCTCCATACCCACCGCTCCGCGTGCGGTGTGAAGCCGGCGTCAGAATCCGAAATGTGCCCAGATGTCCGCTTTCCAAGCTTTGGGTGCGTTTTTAATTACCCGTCTATCGCGGTCAACTCCCTCCGCCTCAGCCATCTTGATTGTTGTTGTTATGACCCTGGAAGTAATTGAAACTTCACAACTTTATTGTCCAACTCAAGGCCAGAAAATAAACGGTGACATAATCGATTATGGCCCTTTGCCGCATCGATGCTGAATCGTGCATGCCCCGCATTGCGATGCATCGCTGAATCGATTATTGTTGACACCACTACCGCCCAGTAATGTACTTAGCCCTCACTGAGAGTAGTTTCCCCTGGGACCAGAGGAGAATAAGGTGCACCAGCTTGTATAACTGGTGAGACCTCAGACCCCCCTGATGGTTGATATAAGAGACCACCGATGCACCGTGCTGTCTGTGTCAACAAGTACATGATGGCCCCTGAGATATGGCAGGAAGTGCTTCAGAGCCTGAAACATTGCCAGCATTTCTAGACAATTTATGTGCCATGAATGATGGTGTTCCTGCCATAAGCCCTGGGCCAAGCGATCCACTCATGGTCGCCCCCCAGCCCGTAAGGGAGGCATCCTTGCTCAGAGATACCCGCTGGCAGGGAACCCCCAGTAACGGAAGGGTGCTTCCACATGACCAAGGAGCGGAGACACCGCTGTGTACTTTGATCACACAAGAAGGATTTCCCCTCGGGGAAAAGCTCTTGGTTTTGAGCCACCACTGTAACGGTCTCATGTACAACAGGCCGCACGGAATGATATTGGATGCTGCCATGAGACCTAGCAGTCTCTGAAACTGTTTTACAGTGAGTGACTGGTCTAGCTTCACCCCTCTCACGGCCGAGCGGATCAACACTATGCGAGGGTCTGATAAGCAGGCCTGCATAGAGACCGAATCCCAACTCAAGCCTAGGTACATTATTCTCTGTACTGGAGAAAGAACACTCTTCTTGGAGTTGAGCCTCAGCCCTAACCTCCTCATGTGCACGAGAACAACATCTCAATGTTGAACCGCGAGACGAGCTGACTGTGCTAGGATCAGCCAGTCGTCGATATAATTGAGAATGCGAATCCCCTGCATACACAAGGGGACTAGCACGGCGTCCACACACTTCGTGAACGTGCAGGGTGAAAGAGCTAGACCGAAGGGAAGCACCCGATATTGATACGCTTCTCCCTTGAAAGCGAACCTCAGGTACTTCCTGTGCTGCGGAAGGATGGAGACATGGAAAATGCATCTTTGAGATCAATTGTGACAAACCATTCCTCTGACCTGATCTGAGACACAATCTGTTTGAGTGTGAGCATCCTGAACTTGAGCTTCGCTACGGCATGGTTCAGAACGCAAAGATCGAAGATAGGGCCATCCTTCTTTGGCACTATGAAGTTTACCCACTAAAGCTGAAGTGGCTCTGAGAGGCTTAGTGGGTAATGACGGAGCCTTAATGGTCGATGCAGACTCGCGAGAGAGATGGCTCGCAAGCGTCTCTTCCACCCTCGGCACCGAACCATACCCATGTCTTTTCAGCCCCCCGATGTTACTATATACTGAAGTGTGGGGACTGAAAACTCTCGCAGACATGGGCCGCCTCGGTTTGGAGATCAGTGAAGAACGGAAGGCTCCGCCGCCGAGGCTGAGCAGAACGGGCTGGGATTAAGCGCTCATCAAGGCTGCTTTTTACTGAGGCGCACTCCTTTGATCTTGTGCTGGCCAGTCAATGTTTAATCTGGCCACCGCCCTGCTCAGTACCTCCACAAGCTCCTCACTCGCGGGGGTTTGAAGTGGCAAGTCTTCAACCCCCGCATTGATACTGCAGATATCAACCTCCTCTGAGGAGGATAACTGCAGCACCAAGGCCGCCCCCTGGGCGTGAGAAACCGCAGTGCAGGCTCCCAAACCCAGAGAAGCGGCCACGGATCTGACGGGAGAAGGCTGAGATAGGGCGGGCCCGTCTCAAGCCCGACCGTCAGATCCATTTGCGAACCCCACGTCAAGAGCTGCCGCTGTGCTTCGGCAACAGCGGGGCCCGAACCGCGGGGAGCGCGAACCGGGACGCCCTCCTCAAAGAGCGCCCGGTGGGATCGCAGCACACGCAAAGGCAGCGCCTCACAATGCTCGCAGCCGGCACCCTTGAGTGCCGACTGCGCGTGCTGCTCACCATATTCTCTCTTACAAAAAAGTCAGTGTGAACGTACTTTGTAGAAAACAAGAAAGTCTGAACTCAGACACAAACACAGAGCTGACAATTTTAAAAAGACAACAGAAGCTATGGGCGTGTGTTTCCGGGGATGCCTATGACGTTCCGTCTCTCTGTTGGACTCATGACATACGTGCTTCATGACGCAATCACGCAGAGGCGTTCCCAAAGCGGTTACGCAGCTCGAGTTCCCTTGAAGGGGAACATTTTTTAAAAAATTGCTGCCTCACCTACTCAGAGTGTTTAATGAATCTTTTGAAACACTTGGGGTTACTTGACTGGAACCCTGTTCCCTGATAAAGCGGAACGAGATGCTGCATAAGCTTATGCAAATGGGAAATATCTTTGACATAACCAGCTGTGAAAATAGTGTGAAAAAACGTCAATGAAATTGACCTGGAGTTATTTATAGCCTCATAGACGTCATAGGCGCACCTGCTACACGAGGCTATAAATAGATCTTTGTTTGAAGACCCGTCCTGAAGCATCATCAGCACGGTCTTCCAATGCAGCATCTCGTTCCGCTTTATTAGGGAACAGGGTTACAGTCAAGTAACCCCAAGTGTTCCCTTTCAAAAGCTACACTCAATGCTGCATAAGCTTATGCAAATGGAAACGAGAATACCCAAGCCGCCGTGCTTGATTGTGCCTGGACCCCTTTACGGTTGTGTAGGTGTGCACAAGAACGCAAGAAGCCTCAGGCATTAGCCTGTGATGTCGACTCCAGGACATGAGACCCCGGAGTGGCATGAGCATCCAAGCTATAAAATCTTATGAATGTGTGCGGAGTGGATCAACCTGCCGCATCACAAACACTTTGTAAGGGAGCAACCCTTGCTAATGCAGTAGAAGAGGCGACTCCCCTGGTGGAGTGAGCCCTTAATTCTATAGGTGAAGCTTGACTGCACACCTCATAGGCAAGAGCAATAGCATCCCTGACCCAATATGACATTGTTTGTTTGGTGGCGGCACCACATCCACCAAGGCATGGCAAGCCGAAAGAGTGGCCACATAAACCCTGAGAGTGGAGGGGCAGGTGCCTGATGACAACTTTTCCTGCAGAAAATCGAGAACTGAAGCAACCTGGCAGTTAACTGAATCTACATTATGTGTCGCACACCACCTTTCAAAGACACCCAATTTATTGGCATTAACTTTCAGAGTGGAGGAAGCCCTAGCGCTTAGAATGGTCTCAATAACTACAGGCGAGAGCCCCGTGTCCGTCAGTAGGTGCCCTTCAGGGGCCAAACATGAAGGTTCCACAGGTTGGGCCTGGGATGGAATATTGTGCCCTCTGCCTGAGAGAGAAGGTCCCTCCTCGCTGGAATCGCCCACGTCGAGCTGTTGAGGAGAGACACTATCACCGAGAGAGAAGTAAAGGGGACATTGCGTCTGATAAGAGGCGAAGAGGTCCACTTCCGCTCTGTAAAATCTGGTCCAGATCTGTCTGACTACTTCTGGGTGGAGTTTCCATTCCCCCGCATGTAATTTCTGTCTGGACAGTAAATCTGCTCCCACATTCAACTGCCCTGGAATGTACACTGCTCTGAGTGACAGGCGCTTGTCCTGGGCCCAGAGAAAAATCTGTCTCGCTATCCTGTTTAGATCGCGTGAGATCAGACCTCCCTGATTTATATATGAGACTGCCACTGTGTTGTCCACCCGCACTAGGACATGACAGCCCCTCAAATGGGGGAGAAAGTATTTCAGGGCCAGAAATACAGGGATCAGCTTGAGGCTGCAAGCTGGACGACCACTTAAGACCGCACCCCAACCTGTCAGGGAAGCGTCCGTCGTTAGCAGTTTGCGACGACAAGGTACGCCTAGAGATGGGGCCCAAGGTAAGGAACCGGGGTCTGAGCCACATACACTGCATGAAAACACTGAAATCCGGCACTATCCGGGCATGGTATACTCATGTGTAATTTGATGTTTACCGGATGTATGTGGGAAAAAGCGGATCAGAGTAACACGGAACAGTATATTTCCAGAAAAACCCGGAAACCTCACGTATGCGGACGTATACAGGAATCCGTGAAATTTCACGGACATATACAGCTGAAACACTGCTGGTGTGCTAGGACTGAAGACTGTTAGGTGTGAAGAAGACCTTTCATATGTTAATGACTGACACTAGGAGCTGGCAGTTCTCAGAGGGAGGGGGGGCAGGGGAGGACTTCAGGATTGAGAATTATCTCTGGTTTACTGTAGGCTACAGCAAACAAGCTTTTTGTACAGAAAAATTAATTCTTAAGGCCCTGAAACACTAAACCGAACTAGCAATGACTAAAGCCGACTGTGGGGTTGGTTCACGTTGCCTGGGTCTGGGCCAAACCATCAGAATGGTGTGTCAGGGCCTTAAAACCACTGCATGAAAAGAGTCTCTTAATCAAATATTTTTTATAAAAGCAGTACAAAATAAAAACCCTGACTGAACATATACGTTCACAAAAAAATCTGAATATGTAATGAAATAAACAAAGAAATTTAATGGAATTAAATTAAATTAGGATAATTAACCAAACATTTTAGACTATCCCCAAACAATTTTTGCAAAGTTTTACAAATTTTAGGCAATAATAGCATTAAATAAAAAGGAGATGAAATGTGGAATATAAAAAAGTTTGTTTTAAAAACACCAAAAACTGATATGCTCAAAATAAAAATATGGAATAAAAAAGAGCAGGGATTCACTTGCTCAAGAAACACAGAAACACAAGCAGATCGTTCAGCTCTGCAACTGTTAACAAAAAGTGTCACTCCAAGATTCTTAACTTTAACACGCTGCAAAAAAGTTGGGTTTTGAGGTTTGAAATCCACCACTCACAATAGATGTAGGTGCAACCAATAAGGTTACCAATAAAAATAAGACTAATTTTACAGAAAAAAACTTCAGTTATTTACAGTATTTTCTTGTAATTTTGAATTATGTTTAAAACGATGTAAAATTATAAACAATATCTAAATAAACAACTTGACTGTTATTTTAAGGATTATATCATTAATGACAAATTACAGTAATTCTCATTTTTTTATACAGGAACATCACTGTATTATTTTTCTGTTTTCATAAATAACAAATTCATGCAAAATTACAAACAATATCTGTAAATTAACAACTGTAATAAAATATTTAGCTCATTATATTAAAGGTTTAGGTTTATGTCCATACTAACAATTTAACATTATTCTTTGTCATTTTAAAGTAAATATTATTAGTTTTATATTTACACTGTAAAAATAAAAACCTAAAAAAACGGTCAAATGACTGGCAGCTACAGCTGCAAAACAAAAAACGTCTCTGGTTACGTATGTAAATGGAAGCTTTAGCATAAGTTCTGCCGGGAAGACTTAATTGTCATGTCACTTTAATTTTATCTATCCAATCACATGCTAAATACCTGGGTATAAAAGATCGGTACTTACGCATGTTTGAGTTCGCAGATGCTGACGCTCCAATTCACTTGACGATCCGGGCGTTCCGTAGTGGTCGATCGCTGGTCCTACGATAACTAATAATGTGTTTACAGTGGCGTTCTAAGTCCATGTCAGCCTTTCATTCTGTTCAATGAGTTACCGCAGTAACAGACGCGAGTGCTTCACTAACAAGAGCAAGTCTCACGTCAGACTCAGATCAATCGCTTCATGAGGACTATCTGGGCATGTTATCAAAGACACGGCTGTGGTTTTCATCACCATTCTGACGACATCACTACATCAGCATTTATCACAGTGATATGCATATGGTTATGCATTCCGATGCCGATTGGGTGTAGTATATTACTCTTTTTCAACTTTGTCACAAGCATGTCTGCATAGAGCACACACATGCATCGTGTGAGACGCGCACAGGTGTTTGCCGGTCTGCTCGTGCAACGTGATCTCTCGTTGTGACTCGTTTGTGCCCATAGTGCTCGTAAATGATTCGCATGACACCGGTTACCGCTATAGATAGTATTTTGTCATAAAACTGAAACAGAACAGATATGCACAGCATATTTTGACTCTATCATTCTCCCTACGAATGCAAGGAAAATTAACACGGGTTTTAAAGCAACATGCACCCATTTAATCGGGGCTTCATGTTGAACTGAAGTTAAGCTGAAATCGCGATTGGGTTCAGTGTTATCAGATCACTAAAATTGAATTTAAAAACTATGCTGAGCAAATAAGCATATTTAGGTACAGCACCGACATCAGTGCTTTGATCCGGTCTGATTCAATGGCGTTAGATTCATCTTCCAAGTGTTGTGAGTTCGTCACATATGCAATTTAACTGTCACAACAAAGTTTCAAGCTTGAAGTGTTGGCTGTCATCCAGCAGAGTACATATTTTGCTCACTGGCTTCCTTTCGTGATTCGATATGGCTTCCTTCCCTATGAGGAAGATCTGTAGCGTTCTGTGCTCATATAAAGGTGCTGTTTTATGTTCAATCTTCAGGTGCTACATGGAAAGCCTAATGAAATACTCATCCACCTATTCAAAGAAAAAACATCTAAAATTAATTTTCCAGAAATTAAACAAAAGTGTGCTTTGATGAACACAGAAAAACACATTTTGATGGTGAGAACAAGAAAATATATGTAATTCGCTGAATGGAAACATTTCGTTTTTTATACGTATTGTTGAAGGTTAACAATGTTTGCAAGATAAATGAGTTTAAATTATCTCCTTGATACATTCTTTGCATTATGATACTTTTTGATGTTGTGATGGTAATGACGTTTTGCAGTGCCAGTTGGCAAATAGATATCAAATACTCAAATTACATTTAAGCTCAGTCGTGGCCATTATTATATCTTTACATCAAAGCATGTAAACATTGTCTTGACATAATTTTAACAAAATTCAACCAAATTTCATTCATCAAAATGTAAGATGGCAAAATGGCCCCCAATTGAAGAATCACCTTTATATTTCTAGAAACTTAGAATTTGGTGTTATGTCTCCCTTGGTCTTCCGTGCTAGGACGCCATGGCTACATTCATGAATAAAACAAATGTGTATCTCGCTTGTACTCTCAGCATCATATGTTGGGTAAGGTTTGCTTACAAAACAAGGTTGACTTGATATTCGATAGCAGTACTAATTTAATTCCTTACTCAATCCGACCTGTTAACATAAGATTGCATCTAAATGGCAGCACGGGAATACAATTATTCAAATCTTTTATGAATCTAGTGAGCAGAGTGCACTCCTTTATAAACGCATGAAACTGCCAAATGCTTCAGTTCAGATAAACTCAGTGGAAACTGCTGTGGTCAATCTGACTACACCGAATCATGATCTATTGGATGTTCTACTATTCGTTGGTGAAACGTATGCACTGGAAGGCAGAATTAGCGGTGAACAAGCTCTGAACCATTCAATCCTGATTGTGTGTTTTCTGTTTTGTGTAACGGACATTACATTTATGCATTTGGCGGACGCTTTTGTCCGGGCACCTTGAGTTGCATTCAGGGTGCACATTTGGCGTTTTCGGGTCTTGCTTTTCCTGGGAATCGGGCCCGCGGCTCGGCGTTGCTGGTGCCATGCTCTACTGTTTGAGCTACAGAAAAGACATGCCTGTGATCAGTTACACTCGCACTGAATTCTATCGTGACTAAAACAATATACAAGGGAGTAAATATAGCATTGACTGTTGCACAGTCTGCATATGCGTATTGATTTCTGGCTGCGCCGCAAACAGCGAGTTCTCTCGCAGAAAGTTTTCTCTTCACTAAAGCTAGCACACACGGTGTGCTTATAGACATTGTGATTTGTTGCTTTTCAGACTGCGATCCTGATGCCACCCTGGGGGATCTCAGTGCATTTACAGCAGGCTGTATGTTAATCAGACGCACGAAGAAGTGTCTGGAGTTTTACATCAACTAATTCACTAAATTATCATGGCGTTGGGGAACATGTCAAACTAATTATTAAAGACATCAGATTTTATTCTAGGAATTTTTAGGATTGCGATATTGTCTCATACTGCCAAACGTGGCTAAAATCACACAGTATTATCCTGGCTTAGGTATCAAATGAAGATTTCGCTTCGATCTCTTCATAGGTTTGGTAGCGGTGTCGGTTCCTATATAGCTAGTTATGGTTTTATTAGCTAGTAAAGCTTAAACATATAAAACATAATTTTTCCTTTTGCAAGGGCATCGTCCGGTGTTCTCAATCACATGCACATGTTATGTATTTGTCATGCTGTTCTGGTTTATTTTCTTTTGGGGGTTCTCTCAGCAGGTTGACGGTTAGATGGTGTTCTATCAAGATGTGAGCGGGAGCTACGCCCAGGGGTTTAGAATCCTCCTAACTGCAGATGGAAAGATGTGTGATCTCTAACTCGCCTGTGCATGGGCCATTCTTTCAGATTGGTGTTGCTACGAACATAGCTCAACGCGCGGAGTCGGCATCCTCTACTAAGGTCTCTCCTATCAAGAAGCATTTGAATGCAGGATTCCATGATGGTCAAGATGGTTTCTTCAGCAATGCTTAAACCATCAGGCATGTTCATTAAACTCTCCCATAATTCCACAGGTAAAACTAAGATTACCTACTTGTCTTAACAAACATCAGGTACGTTCAAAGCTTTTAAGGTTGATCTTCCATTTACACCGGTATTCCGATAGAAGCCATGTTTTATAAGCCTTTCGGCTTCATGTGTCCAGGGAAATTCACTTTAGAAACTAATCAGTTTGATTCTACTCTCGGTCTTTCCTGTTCTGATCGTCACTT